>NC_042989.1:26975665-27288165 GCF_901001165.1 Salmo trutta
GCCTTTAGCTCAGTGCGGATATAGCCTGTAATCCATGGCTTCTGGTTGGGGTTTGTACGTACGGTCACTGTGGGGATGATGTCATCGATGCACTTATTGATGAAGCCAATGACAGATATGGTGTACTCCTCAATGCCATTGGAGGAATCCCGGAACATATTCCAGTCTGTGCTAGCAAAACAGTCCTGTAGCTTAGCATCTGCTTCATCTGACCACTTTTTTATTGATCTAGTCACTGGTGCTTCCTGCTTTAATTTTTGATTGTAAGCAGGCATCAGGAGGATGGAATTATGGTCAGATTTGCCAAATGGAGGGCGAGGGAAAGCTTTGTATGCATCTCTGTGTGTGGAGTATATGTAGTCCAGAGTTCTTTCCCTCTGGTTGCACATTTAACATGCTGATAGAAATTTGGTAAAACTGATTTAAGTTTCCTGAATTAAAGTCCCCGGCTACTAGGAGCACCGCCTCTGGGTCAGCCTTTTCTTGTTTGCTTATGGGGGAATACAGCTCATTCAATGCTATGTTAGTGCCAGCCTCTGACTCTGGTGGTATGTAAACAGCTACAAAGAATATAGATAAAAACTCTCTCGGTAGGTAATGTGGTCTGCAGCTTATCATGAGATACTCTACCTCAGGCGAGCAAATAGCTCGAGACTTCCTTAGATATCATGCACCAGCTGTTGTTTACAAAAATACATAGACCGCCGCCCCTTGTTTTACCATAAGCCGCTGGTCTATCCTGCCGGTACATCGTATAACCAGCCAGCTGTATGTTGATATTGTCGTCGTTCAGCCACGACTCCGTGAAGCATAAGATGTTACAGTTTTTAATACAATGGCTACTTCATGAACTAAATCCAACTCAGTTTTGGTAACGTCCTGGTACTAGTCACTATGTTTTGTTACCGTCTGTTGGTCTGTCAGAGTCCGCCATAACCCAGTGTGCATCTGTGATTACTTTGTGGCAAGTGTTTGAAGTGGGCTATGTTCCAGAGACTGTCTCTACTGGCTCTCTACTTATAATTGTTCCCCTCATTGTCAGACAATGTACTAACTTCATGTGGCTGAGACCTGCAATTATGTCTCATTTTCTCTATCGACAACACAGCTTTCATTGATGATACTCTGTATACTGTATTTGGTCTGGGATGGTAATCTACAGTATGGAAACCAGTCATCCTGCGTACTTTCTAATGACATGGACTGTATTATGTTCAGAAAATAGAGCTTCTTGAAATTAAATCTCTTGTCCTCGTTGTATTTATCGGTTTCATTCATCAAGCTTTATTGTCCAACAAAATGTACATATGATGGAACATTACATTTTTATTTGACTGATAACACACAAAATAAATTGACACTTGACTCACAAAGATCTGACTGGGTAGAGACATCCAGCAGGACCGCTATCAATATCTTGCTATATGAGCACTGATAGGTACAGTATGTGGTTAGATTAACTTTCTATTGAATAAGTATTTTATTACATTTTATTCAAAACAGTATACCACACTGCTTTGATGTACCCTCTTACAAGAATAATATCACTAAGATGCCTAGTACCTGAGCATGTCTCAAAAAGTGTTTCTCCCTGGTGTAATATGACGATACTGAATTCATATTGACCCCATGAGGACTGCTCCAAGTGGAGACAATGTCAGACACATTGGCAAGTCAAAACAGTGTCTGTCTGTATGGAGGTTCAAAGAGAGGGAAACCTAACCACAGTGATTCCCACAAGTTTCTGATTTATTATGGAACCACAGAACTGAATAAACGTTCAAAGAAAGTTTGAAAAGTTGTCTGTGTCTTTGTTAAACAATTTACATTTCATTGTAAGCTATTAATCAAACGGTTTGATTTATAGTGAGTCGTTGCATAAAGCACCACACATAATTTAACGCCAAAATGGGCAAAAATAATTGGACCATGCAAGGACATTAGACAGCCCTTGAGCAAAATGTACCCAGCATTGAAAAATGCATTAAAAGTGATTGAGAAGTAAACTTTTATTGGACCAATGATTTTAAAGAGGGCTATGAAAATCCACTGGCCACTGATGTCATTTCAACGTCTAGTTTTGATTTACATTTGGCTGAGTTGTCAACTAACATGAATTAAAAGTTAAATCCTCTGGCAAAAATGTCACAATGTCATTGAATTTAGGTTAAAAGTTGGGTCTAAAAAAGACACAATTCCCTTACTTTGATTACTTTTTGCAAATCCAATCAGTTTTCCATCTTGATTCAATGTCATCACATTGAATTGTTTTGTTCAAAGGACGTGGAAACAACATTGATTTTCATTTTTTAGTGGGAACAATAGTATGAGGAAATGACCAGATAAGGAAATTACACATAAAAACTAACATGAGAACATACATGTGGAAAATCTTTATATTTTCCTGAAACTGTGTTAATGGTCAGTGCTTTTTGAGGATGCAATATATTAACGGTTTTGTGGGGTAAAGATGCACAAACATGTGGTCATTTCAATAATTCAATAAAGGTGAATAACCTCAACTGATTCGGAGTGGAGAACTGTGGATGAAACATGTGAACTTACTTTTGGGTGAGTTTTATGGTAAGTTGAAAAATTATGAACACATTTTACTTTTGGTTACTTGGGCCTAAACATTTCTGCTCTTGTCATATACACTGCGAGGTTCTAAGTTAACCACATTAATATCAACATTACTAAACGATTATTTGACTATTTTAAGCCGTCTGTCTATTTGTAGCACCGATATTAAGTTATATTCCTCAGTCAACTCTGCTTTTCTGTTTTTGGTCTTGGTCCTTTTCTGTTTGCTTATTATGTTACCACACAGACAGCAGCTCCAAGTATTGGACAAACTATCTTTGTATTTCGCTATGGGAAAGACAGACAGTCTCCACATTGATGCTGGTTTTATATCAAGTCTGGCTTTGTATTGAATCATGCCATTTAGAATTTAGAATTTCATTGTTCCATAACACTGTAAACTACAACTCTCATCTTTAACAATTTAGATACTAAATACATCAGTTTTAATACAAGAATTAGGCTTTTCGTTTAGGAAAAAAAAAAGGTATCTTTGTAAATAAGAATTTGTTCTTAACTGACTTGCCTAGTTAAAAATGTGGCATTACATATCAGTCATTCCTGATGTAATAACCTTTTCCATGTTTTCTGTTCATCACTACACAAATCGAGTTTCTGGGCAGTTCTGATGTAAAACAAAATGGTCAGAACCACCAAAAACACACACATTGCTTGACTCAACTGAAAATGGTACAGAAAGTCTTTAATTCATAATCTGCCAAGCGACACTTAAGGAATAAAGCACTCCTTTAGATCAAGAAAGAGATTCTCCTCAAAGGTCAAGGAGGAAGGATGCAGGCAAAGAGCTCTCTAACTGTGGAGCAGTCCAGTCCTCAATCATGAATTAAAGCCTGTCCTCGTCTCAAACCTGTCCCTCCCATGTCCCACACATTTCCCAGACACTGGAAAAGAAAGACGTGTGAGAATACTGTAGAGTTCATAAGGTAGTACAATATGCAGACAACACCAGTTCAGAGCAATTCCATTTCCATTTTCTACTTTTAGTTTCCCACGTGTATAGTTACTATAATCCAGTGATAAAATCTGAGTTTCAGAATATAGATAATATGTGATGTCAAGTCTTGTTAGCTGTGCTGGGAGGCTAAGCAGCACAGCTGCCACTTACAGGAAGCCCCTGAGCAGAAAACGGCTTTTAATTGACCTTTTGTCATAAAAGTGTCATCTGATCTAATCTCATTAGTCTAGTCTGTAATTTCTCTCAGTCTGAAGTCATTCAAGTGTTTTATGCTGTTGTTTACACTCTGTGTGCTCCTGCAGAGAGAGGAGGAAAGGAGGATAGGAGGAGAGGAGTCTCCCTGTGTCCTCCATCTTGGCTCAAACAGCTTCCTCTCCAGCAGAAAGCACCACATGGAGTCTGAGACACAGCTGTGCAGATGGCTGTTACTCAGGCTGCCGCTGTTTAGATTCCTCACTCCCAAAGAAGAACTGTTTATATTTGTGAAACAAACGTCTGATCTTGTCTAAGTGTGAGCTCTGATCACATGTTTTCCCTGAAGTGAAAATCTTCCCAGATATTTCACTATCTTGTCCAATGTTGTGTGTAGAGGGATTGTGAGATAAATTGTCTTGGATATTTGACTGTTGCCATCAGCGGGTATTGTTAGGAGAGTTCATTATTGTTCATAAATCCAATTTTTCACTAAATGGACATACACTTTAAGAACGGTAAATATTATGTAATCTCATATACTGTCACGTATCTTAGCGTAAACGGTCAGGGCATGGCATTTTAAGTTATTTTCCAAAACCTGTAAAAGTCAAACCCCATCCATTTCAATAGTCCTCCTAGGACTTGTTATCCAAAATGTTAACAAGCTTACATGTGTATTATGCCTTTGTTGGAGTCTCCAAATACCATCAGGCAGTTGTGAGATATTTTATTACAAGTCATCTCCATTGTTTGGCATGGTCCATCAGCTTCCATTAAAACATGCTCGTTTCATCCCAACCTCTTACTTCCCTAAGCCCATTGGATTTCACAGCAATACCAGCCAAATGACACAGGAATTTGCTGGAATTCATATTATGTGTTTCTGCCTTCCGAGAACGATAGAACTCCACATGCTGCATCATGAGTCCAAACTGTGATGACACTGGGAACAACAGACATCTATCTCTGTAGAGATAATTTTGTGTCATTCGGTCTTTATTGAATATAAACCATTTTCAAAAATAGAGAAACACAACAGTGATTTGATTACATTGGTTGAAAAAATAGGAATATTTGTGTCTCGCTCCCTTTGCTTCTAAATAATATCAGAATTTGTGTGACATTTTAACCAGACCCGAATACTGAGGTCTAGTGTGGAAACTACAGGAGTCATGCAATCCCTTGAGTGAAATACGATAGTGAGTGGAATAATTAGCGGGTATGACACACTGGAACATGGATTGAACATGGATTGAACTTCTAGACATAAAGACTGCGATTACACACCACGGACTAGCAGAATCCTTTTTCTTCTCTCTTGACTCTGAAGAGCCCGAGGCGGAGGATATACGGCTCCCTCAGGAACAGGCCCCGACTCCAGTGATCTGCGTGAAGAGGAGGCGGAGAAAGAGAGGCCAGAGGGCAGGCTGCCTTCTGAAAGAGTCGGAGGCGATCGAATAAGCCCCCACTCCCTTCAATTCCACTAGCAAACATGCAATCTTTGGACAATAAAATGGCCGAGTTTTTGGGAAGATTAAACTACCAACGGAACATTAACTCTTAACTCTTAGCGCAACATCCTGTGAAGCTGGAGTGCGCCAAATTCAAATGACAAAATCGTAATATTAAACATTCATGAAAATACAAGTGTTTTACATCGTTTAAAAGCTTAACTTCTTGTTAATCCAGCCGCGTTGTGAGATTTCAAAAAGGCTTTATGGGGAAAGCATACCATGCAATTATCTGATGACAGCGCCCACACCAAACTTCTTTTCCAAACCAACCACTAAATCGCAAATAGAGATAAAATAAATCACTTACCTTTGAAGATCTTCCTCTGTTTGCAATCCCAAGGGTCCCAGCTACACAACTAATGGTCATTTTGTTCAATAAAGTTTATATCCCAAAAATGTCCATTTAGTTGGCGTGCTTGATTCAGTAATCCACTCTTTCAACATGCATACAAACGAATCCAAAAAGTTATCAGTAAAGTTTGTCCAAACAAGTCAAACGATGTTTCTAATTAATCCTCAGGTACTCTAATATCTAAATAAACGATACAATTTAAGACAGAGAATAGTTTGTTCAATGGGGAAGATAAATAACGAGGAGCGTGCCCCTCATTCATGCGCGCGACAAGACTACATTTCTAATGAGAGACACCTTAGAAAAACTACAACTACTCTGTCATTTTTCAAAAAACAAGCCTGAAACCCTTTCTAAAGATTTTTGACATCTAGTGGAAGCCATAGGAACTGCAATCTGGGAGCTATTTATTTGTATATCCCATAGACAAGCATTGAAATGGACTGTGAGCTCAAAAAAAAAATTCCGGGTGGATGTTCCATAGGTATTCACGTGCCATATCATTTCTGTTATACTCACAGACATCATTTTAACAGTTCTAGAAACTCCAGAGTGTTTTCCATCCAATGCTATCAATTACATGCATATCCTAGCTTCTGGGCCTGAGTAACAGGCAGTTTACTTTGGGCATGTCATTCATCCAAACTTCCGAACACTGCCCCCTAGCCCTAAGAGGTTTTAAGGCTACCAAAAGTCATAATTCAGACATGTTGAGAGGGTCAGGTTTTGATTAGCATGGAATGTGGTGTTTTTTGTTGATTTTTAACTTATTTCCTTCTTATACTCACTTCATAATCAGACCAATTGCCCATATCGACTTCAAAGAACAGTTGGTTTTGACACAAATCTGTATGTTTATGCTGCGGTTAACATCTTAAAAATAGAGGATTGGTTTTAGTGCATTTAACAATATCTTATAAACAAAGGTCCTTCAGACTCACTACTCTGATGCTCATATTTCTTTTGATGGTTAAGGATCAAAACCCCTATAGCATCAGGCTATATACAGCTGTGGGTACTGTATTTGGATTTCAAACCTCTGTGGGTTTTCTCCGCTTTTTAATGGCTAACACATATCATCTGGTCACAAAAACACTACCTGCAGGCAATTTAGCACGCTCTTACAAGCGGGGCTTTAACAAATAAAAAGCGTGTATCAAATTTATTTGATCATCCAGGAAGCAAATAAAATGTTTTTAATAAGCCGTTTTATAGCCGTTAATGTTTGTATCCGGGCGCAGTGTGAAAATACTTGGATCCTTTGACTGCTGAGAATCCAGTGTTTTCAACAGTTTCCCATGTCTGCCAGTGGTAGCAGTCTTGGCCTCCAAATGCCTCTTCTCCCACTCTTTCTCAAGGGGATTTCTTCTATAGAACTCCCCCTGTAAGGGTATTTTCCCTTCATAATGATGAATTGAAATAAACTCAGTTGTTCCTTACTTCACAGTTCTGATCGTTTTCCTAAGTGGTTGTTTTCTCTTTGGATGGAGATCTGCAGAAATTTTCCAGGTGTTATTTGAGCCAAAAATGCATAGGAGTAACAACCTGAACACTATCACATAGTTGTTATTAGGCTTCATGTAAATACATTTCTGATCATTAAAAAGCTGATAACATGAACCTTGTGGTCATGCCGATATAATAAAGTATTTTTCCACAGTTGGAAGAGAGACTGGGAAAGTAAGCTTGAATCCCTCCAAAGAGCACGGTAGACTTTTATGGGGTTAAAGACATACGCAAGCACTGCTTATAACTTACCTTTTTAATTGTGTGTCTTTGATGAGTACATCCCTGCTCCAAGGCTGCAAATTAGCAGGGACTTCAAAAGGAGTTTCCCATGGGTGACTCATCTGGGAGGAACCACAGTGTTTTGTCTAGCAAGGTCACACACTACATCCTTCTGACTGGAATACCAAAGGCTGAGTGAATACTTCAAAATCAAATCAAATTTGATTTGTCACATGTGCCCTGAATATAACAAATACAACAGGTGTAGACCTTACCGTGAAATGCTTACTTACAACGCCTTAACCAACAAGGCACAATAACGAGGCTATATACAGGGGGTAACGGTACCGAGTCAATGTGTGGGGGTACAGGTTAGTCGAGGTAATTTGTACATGTAGGTAGGGGTAAAGTGACTATGCAGAGACAATATACAGCGAGTAGAGCCGTGTAAAAACAAAGGGGGGGGGGGCAATGAAAATAGTCTGGGTGGCCCTTTGATTAATTGTTCAGCAGTTTTATGGTTTCGGGGTAGAAGGCGTTAAGGAGCCTTTTGGACCTAGACTTGGTGCTCCGGTACCGCTTGCTGTGCGGTAGCAGAGAGAAAAGTCTATGACTTGGGTGACTGGAGCCTAACAATTTTTTGGGCCTTCCTCTGACCCTGCTTGGTATATAGGTCCTGGATGGCAGGAAGCATGGCCCCAGTGATGTACTGGGCTGTACGCACTACCCTCTGTAGCGCCTTACGGTCGGATGCCGAGCAGTTGCCATACCAGGTTGGTGATGCAATTGGTCAGGATGCTCTCGATGGTGCAGCTGTAGAACTTTTTGAGGATCTGGGGACCCACGCCAAATCTTTTCAGTCTCTTGAGGGGGAAAAGGCATTGTCGAGCCCTCTTCACAACTTTCTTGGTGTGTTTGGACCATGATAGTTTGTTGGTGATGTGGACACCAAGATACTTGAAACTCTCGACCTGCTCCATTACAGCCTTGTCGATGTGAATGGGGGCGTGTTCGGCCCTCCTTTTACTGTAGTCCACGATCATCTCCTTTGTCTTGCTCACGTTGAGGCAGAGGTTGTTGTCTTGATACAACACTGCCAGGTCTCTGACTTCCTCCCTATAGGCTGTCTCATCGTTGTCGGTGATCAGGCCTACCACCATTGTGTTGTCAGCAAACTTAATGATACGGTTGGAGTCGTGCTTGGCCACACAGTCACTGGAGTGTGTCTACTTCCTGCCTTAAGTTGTTGGTGACCAGTGAGAAACGTGGTTTATGTCTGATGATGTCTCAATGAAAAGAGTTCAATAGGATGATTTTAAATAGTTTAGACCAAACTGAAATGTTAAAAATGAAGCCAGCAACCATACATTTTAGCCAAAAACCTGGTTGCCCCTGCTAGAAGGCTGTGGCAGCAAGTGGATCTTCCAGCATGACAATAACCCCAAATCTAATCAAAATCCACAAAGAAATGTTTAATTGACTATAAATCAACATTTTTCAATGGCCATCTCAGTCTCAAGACTTTAACCCCATTGAAAACCTGTGGTTTGAAATGAAGAGGGCGGTCCATAAGAGCAGACGGGATATCAAGGATAGCAGGCTATCAAGGATCCGGAAAAGTTCTGTTCAGAGGAATGGTCTAGGATCTCTCCCCTACATAAAACATTTAAGAATAAGACTCAGTGTCATTATCCTCAGAAGGGGAGGATGCTAGAGTACTGACAACAGGTTGTCAATCATTTTTACCCCTATCTATTTTTTATTTATTTTATTGCTTCTTAAACAAAATGTCTTTCTCATAACATTTCCCAATTTTATTATTTATTTTATACAGCCTTTTTTGCTTATCTTTATCAAGGGTGCCCATAATTATGGACCTGACTGTATATTATATACCCATTGATTCTTGAATAATATAACTTATATTATTTAACTTATAATTTCTCACGAGTTTAGTTCAACTGTCGTACCCAATCAGAACCCACAATTTAAACATGTTTAAGTCCATTGTTTGCAAACAATGTCATTGTAAAAAATCACTGTATAGCCTCAAAACATGGTAAAAACTATCATTTTGACGTCATGGATGGTCAGTCTTTGCATCCATAGCTCTGTCTATGAATTTGACAGTGGCTACTATTCTCCAGACCCATCCCTCATCTTTATACCAAAATAGTGGCAGGGTGGCTGCTTTGTTATAGTTTGAACTGCAGATTGCCCCTTTGAAGCTGTACTCACTCTCGTAAAGACCGTTTTTTGGGATTGGCATCTGACATGTGATCATATTCGATCCAGTGTTTGCAGCTACAGTGCATTTATCAAATAACTGGGACATAGACTGAGACACCACAGACATGAGACTGAAACAAAAGGTACAATTTTCAGTAGTTTTATTGAAAAATGCCTCTTCTGTTTCAGAAATAAATAAGAAAATAAGGCTGTGGAATTCACAATGTGCAGTTAAAACATGAAAAAGCAATTCTATGTCCATAGTCTTGCAAACAAATTCCAACTGCATTTGATATTGATACAAAACAATAACTATATTCTGATTTGTTTTTGTTTTGTTGAAATCTTAAATATACAACACAGACATGCAACTCCACCTTTGGGAAAAATCAGCTGTGAGTTGGTATTATAAAAAAAGATACACATTTGGTCTAAAGTAACTCATTGAAAGCCTGATTTGATAATAGCTGGGAATCTTTGGGAACATTTAATGGAGGGAGCTGGAACCAGTAACCCTCTTTCTGATGAAGAGGGTGGCAAACTACATGACTTCAAAAGAACAACAGACAGCTTGACATTGTGAAATTTGCAATGAACTGTGAGGTACAGGGCTAATGTGGAGGGGTACAGAGACATACATATACCTTCCCCAACGTATTTGCTGACTTTCCGATGATTAGTGCATTAAACATTGGACTCTAACACTTAATGCAGTTATGTTACAAGCAGAGACACTGAAGGAAACAGTTAGCAAGCACACAGGTTTGTAATGAAATAATGTCGAGATTCATTATATTTCCACTTAATCTTGCTAAACTTAATTTGTTGATGCGTAAAGATATGTTCAATAAAGCCAAGGGTTTCAGACCCATAGATTTTATTCTCTGAATTTCACTTAATACTCGCACATGTAATAATGGAGATAAATTCAATATAACAATCCTTTGTTTTGTTTTTGTTTATGGTACTATCCTCTCGGTATCGTCTCTTGATAGTGACCTCTTTCCTCTCTGGTTTCGTGAGTAACCAGGCGACTGTATGGCCTCAGATTCATCTTCCGGTTCTTCCTCAGGTATAGGGACTAGGTAGGTTTCAGGGTCGGGCTCGTAGCCGGTGGCTAGAAACATTAGTTTGGCCAATCAAACAGGACTTTAGTCAACAGGCTGAGACTTAACATGCACAATGTACAACCTAAACGTTTGACTATGTCCTAAACATGAAAAATCAACCAAGGTATTGAATGTATGGACCAAAGAACTGTAATTTATCTTGTTTCTATGTTAGAATGATTACATGCACTCCTGAACTTAATGTTATTGAGAAATATCAACCATATTGAACACATACCTCATATAAAGATAAATATCAATACAAGTAACAAAGCTGGGATTGAATTTGTAACAAAACACTAATACAACACTGCCACTTGTCTCTAGCTCTATCCTATCCTTTTGCTACTCCTAAAAACTATATATATATATATATATATATATACACACTACCGATCAAAAGTTTAGGGTCACTTAGAAATGTCCTTGTTTTTGAAAGAAAAGCACATTTTTTGTCCATTAAAATAACATCAAATTGATCAGAAAAACAGTGTAGACATTATTAATGTCGAAAATGACTATTGTAGCTGGAAACGGCAGATTCTTAATGGAATATCTACATAGGTGTACAGAGGCCCATTATCAGAAACCATCACTCCTGTGTTCCAGTGGCACATTGTGTTAGCTAATCGAAGTTTATCAATTTAAAAGGCTAATTGATCATTAGAAAAGCACAGCTGAAATCTGTTGTTCTGATTAAAAAAACAATAAAACTGGCCTTCTTTAGACGAGTTGAGTATCTGGAGCATCAGCATTTGTGGGTTCGATTACAGGCTCAAAATGGCCGGAAAGAAAGACTTTCTTCTGAAACTTGTTAGTCTATTCTTGTTCGGAGAAATGAAGGCTATTCTATGCGAGAAATTGCCAAGAAACTGAAGATCTCGTACAACGCTGTGTACTACTCCCTTCACAGAACAGCGCAAACTGGCTCTAACCAGAATAGAAACAGGAGTGGGATGCCCCAGTGCACAACTGAGCAAGAGGACAAGTACATTAGAGTGTCTAGTTTGAGAAACAGACGCCTAACAAGTCCTCAACTGGCAGCTTCATTAAATAGTACCCGCAAAACACCAGTCTCAACGTCAACAGTGAGGAGGCAACTCCAGGATGCTGGCCTTCTAGGCAGAGTTGCAAAGAAAAAGCCATATCTCAGCCTGGCCAATAAAAATACAAGATTAAGATGGGCAAAAGAACACAGATACTGGACAGAGGAACTCTGCCTAGAAGGCCAGCATCCCAGAGTCGCTTTGTCATTATGGGGTATTGTGTGTAGATTGATGAGGGAAAAAAACAATTGAATCCATTTTAGAATAAGGCTGTAACGTAGCAAAATGTGGAAAAAGTCAAGGTGTCTGAATACTAAATATATATAAACAGAAGAAAATGGAAGGAAAAGAACATTTAGCATAGATTAGGCAAACATACAAAGAACATCATGATTAAATGTACAAATGTCACATGCTTCGGTTTGGACCGGAGCACAAGCTGTGTAAATCACAGGCCTCATACTGTAATAAAACAGAGGTTATGCTTGCATTAAGTCAGTAAGAAGCGGGTTAAAAGGCACAAGCTCAATACAGATGTTAAATGATTTTAGTGGATTGTGTGGTTCAAACATAATTTACAAGGCACAATTAGTTTATTTACAGAGATCACCTCTACGTCAACATGTTAACACTTGTTCATTTGTTATGAGATCCACTTTGTTAGTAGTTTTTGGTTTGTTTGTTTTTTTACATGCTCCTTCCCGCGTAGAGAAGCTCTCTCTGTTTGCTGGGGTTTTGGTTCAAGATGCAAACAGGCCAGTAGGGTTGCCATCTCTGCATCTTGTCTGATAGTAGCTGTGAAGTGGTGTTAGTGCGAGTCCACTCCTTTGTCTCGTTTTTGGGGTTTTAACGTCGTTCATTAATTATGTCCCCGGTGGTTATCCTTAAGGGCTCATTAGCCAGTGAGCTAACATCTCATGAAACAGGACTGTAAGCAGCACAGGCAGCATAGAGAGTTTACTAGGACCGACCTGAAAACAGTTCAAACAGGGGGTTAGATCTCTCTGTTGCAGAAAGTTATTTGCCATTTCTATTTCTACTTGGCAGTGTTTAACATGCAATTATGAATATCCACTCTATAACAAACATATTGAGACCTTGGAAGTAAAGGGTTCATCATGTTGCCAAAAGGGGGTTGTCCAGACAAAAATAAGTCTGCTGTGTCATTTGCATAAAGTTTTGTTAACAACTGCATTTTGTTTAGAACCCTTGAAACCCATGGCCTCCGTACATTGAACCAGAGCAGAGAGTTAGCTGTTGAGTATAAAGTTGTAAATAAATTAGTGTGCATACGTTACATTCACTATGTACTCAGCTACCCTGCCATGCAGATTGGGATTCAGTCAGTTGTGGACATACCTGGGTAACCTTGTCCATTGTAAGGAATGCCAACACACTGGGAGGAGTCGCAGTAGCCAGGGGGTCCTGGTGGTCCCCTCACTCCTGAGGTTCCCTGGCGACCAGGAGGGCCCCGAGGCCCAGCAGAGCCCGTAGCACCTGTAGCGCCGGTTCGAGCCTCGCCTGGTGGCCCTGGGAGTAGGGAGAGGGAGGTGGGTTGTGGAAAATAATTAAAGAATAGTCAGAACGAAACCTCCCTGACATCACCCTTAAATCCCAACTGGAAGTGGAGGGGGGGGACTATTGGTTTCTACCACTGTAATTTCAATATTTAGACGGCTCAATTAAAAGACATTAAAAAGTTAAAAAGTGAGCCAGTCAGGGCTCTGGTGAGTTACCCCCTGCCCCAGTCTGTCTAGACAGTACAAACAAAGGATGGAATTTCCTCCACTCTCTCGCTCTCTCTTGCTCTTTGATCTCTTAAGTGAGCACATGTGTTGTCAATGAAGGAGCCACCAAAGCAACGCTCATTGTACAACAATCTGATTCTCCCACTCAACAATGAGTCATCATCGCTAGCTAACTAGCTTCCTCCTACAGGAGTTTAGTAGTGTCTTACTTCATTCACAGAAACAGACTTGGCAGTGTTCGACAGGAGGGGGAAGTAGACATCATATATAGCCTGATATTTCCACTAGCCCCCCCTACCCCTTGTGATAGGAAAGCTTCTGGGGACTCAGGGCCTTCACATGCTGAATATCAATTAAAGGTGGATGTTATGTTGCCTCCATGAAGACAGCATAATATCAACAGTGAATAAGACAGCTATTAGAGATTAATCCTCAGCCATTTCTAGAATGGGTTTGGGATCACTGATGAATGAGAGGTCGGGGTAACATTGTTTTGATAAGAGAAGATAGCAGCTATAATGCATAATGTTAAATCCTTCATCCAGAAATAGACCTTGGCTCTCAATTCCTTTGATGTATCGTATGTTGATCAAGACGTGTGAACACATCTGTGCGGACCAATCCCATGAAGAAGAAGCATAAATTCTATCTCGAAAAGAGAAGTGTTTTTCTGGGAATACGTTTGACCGTTCACTGAGAATTTATGAAACACAGCTGCCCAAACGAAGGTTCATGAGACACATCTAGGTCAATCTTGGCCTGCCCCTTGGGTCTGTCATTTATATTGCACTGGGAGGAGTTCTAAAAGTCACAAAGAGAGGTCCAGGGATAGGATTTAGAACAAAATGGCTACCATGGTGAAATAAGTTAAGAACTGTAGATCAGCAAGTAGTGAATAAGGAACCTCCTGTCTCCAGTTGTTAAGCACAACCATTTACAGTTAGTATGCGAGAAGATTCTTATGTTCCATACCTTGTTGTTAAGGTACAGTTGAAGTCGGAAGTTTACATACACCTTAGCCAAATACATTTATACACTCCGTTTTTCACAAATCCTGACATTTAATCCTAGTAGAAATTCCCTGTTTTAGGTCAGTTAAGATCACCACTTTATTTGAAGAATGTGAAATGTCAGAATAATAGTAGAGAGAATGATTTATTTCAGCTTTTATTTCTTTCATTACATTCCCAGTGGGTCAGAAGTTTACATACACTCAATTAGTATTTGGTAGCATTGCCTTTAAATTGTTTAACCTCTCTAGGGTAGGGGGCAGTATTTGCACGGCCGGATAAAAAACGTACCCGATTTAATCTGGTTATTACTACTGCCCAGAAACTAGAATTTGCATATAATTATTGGATTTGGATAGAAAACACCCTAAAGTTTCTAAAACTGTTTGAATGGTGTCTGTGAGTATAACAGAACTCATATTGCAGGCAAAAACCTGAGAAGATTCCTTACAGGAAGTGCCCTCTCTGACCATTTCTTGGGCTTCTACACTCTCTTTATTGAAAACTGAGGATCTCTGCTGTAACGTGACACTTCCTACGGCTCCCATAGGCTCTCAGAAGGCGGCAAAACGGTGAATGATGCCTTTGGAGCCCCTGGCTGAAAAACAGTAGCGCATTTGGATAGTGGTCGATCAGAGAACAATGAGACTGGGGCGTGTGCACGAGGCGACACCATGTTTTAATTTTTTGTCTTTGAACGAAAACAGGGTTTCCCGCTCGGAATATTATCGTTTTTTTACGAGAAAAATCGCATAAAAATGTATTTTAAACAGCGGTTGACATGCTTCGAAGTACGGTAATGGAATATTTTGAATTTTTTTGTCACGAAACGCGTTGGGCGTATCACCCTTCGTCACCCTTCGGATAGTGTCTTGAACTTTGCAAACCGTAGTCTGGCTTTTTTATGGCGGTTTTGAGCAGTGGCTTCTTTCTTGCTGAGCAGCCTTTCAGGTTATGTCGATATAGGACTCGTTTTACTGTGGATACACATACTGTTGTACCTATTTCCTCCAGCATCTTCACAAGGTCCTTTGCACTTTTCGCACCAAAGTACGTTCATCTCTAGGAGACAGAACGTGTCTCCTTCCTGAGCTGTATGACGGCTGCATGGTCCCATGGTGTTTATACTTGCGTACTATTGTTTGTACAGATGAACGTGGTACCTTCAGGTATTTGGAAATTGCTCACAAGGATGAACCAGACTTGTGGAGGTCTACAATTTTTTTTCTGAGGTCTTGGCTGATTTCTGTTGATTTTCCCATGATGTCAAGCAAAGAGGCACTGAGTTTGAAGGGAGGCCTTGAAGTATATCCACAGGTACACCTCCAATTGACTGAAATGATGTCAATTAGCCTATCAGAAGCTTCTAAAGCCATGACATAATTTTCTGGAATTTTCCAAGCTGTTTAAAGGCACAGTCAACTTAGTGTATGTAAACTTCTGACCCATTGGAATTGTGACACAGTGAATTAGAAGTGAAATAATCTGTCCGTAAACAATTGTTGGAAAAATGACTTGTGTCATGCACAAAGTAGATGTCCTAACCGACCTGCCAAAACTACAGTTTGTTAACAAGAAATTTGTGGAGTGGTTGAAAATGTGAACTTCCGGCTTCAACTGTATATGAGGCAAATTACTGAGTCAGGGGCTTCCGTTAATGGTCTCTGCTTTCTTGTGAGACAGGAGACCTTGGCAGAGGCATAGCTGTGAAATGGGTTATTGTACATGAGAAGTGAGTGACGGCCAAGGTCTTACCAGGGGGACCACTGAGTCCTCTCTGTCCTCTCTGTCCTGTTCCAGGGGATCCTCTCTCTCCCTTCTCTCCTGGCGTCCCTGCAACAGCACAATCAGATACACAGGCAACAGGTTATTAGCAATGACAAAAGGTCCCATTGTACAGCACCATGTATTTGTAAAAACCACAATGGAGCATGTCTGAGGATGGAGGAAATTGTAGCATGGATTAGATTTACTGTAGGAAGTGAAGCGTGATGGCAGATGACCATCAATTATTTACATGATGTCATGAACTCTATATTTTTAGAATAGATGTATTTTGCACAATTGCTTGCAATCAAAACTTCCATTTGATCTTTGTGCTCCAGGCATTATTTAATTGTACCATTGTTGTAAAAGTTGCAATGTTACTCCAGGCTCAAAGAACAGACCAACCGTTATCCTAGGATGTTACATAGGTTGAAGAAGAGGACCGTGTCCTGTCATAACTTAAAGTTTTGCATCTCTGAGAGGTTGTAATTTACTTTCTAGCCATAGAAAAACAGGAAGTAAGAAAAACAGGCAAAAAATACATAAACAGCACACTATCACTCACCTCTCTCTCCTTGGTTTCCAGGTAAGCCGGGGTTTCCTGGGAAACCATTTCGGCCAGTCTGTCCAGGTTCTCCACGAGGACCCGTGTTGCCGGCGGGACCAGGGGGGCCTACGGGGCCTGGGTTGTTGCTAGAGTAACCGGTGGGGATCTGGTTGATCATATTATTAATTCTGCTCATTTGACCTGAGAGGAATGAATGAAGATATGATTAAGGCAGATAGCAAAATCACATAGATGGTTTATTTGTATACATTGTATGTGTGTGTAGGTGTACCCAACCAATGCTGGTTTATGAAGGTCTAAATAGGAACTCACTATTCACAAGCTGTTCGCAAACTTGTCTGGCAATGGAACGCATCAGATTCTGAGATGCAAAGTCCCCCTGGAAAACAAACACATTTTGGTGAGACAAGGTTATGCTACTCTGAGAAGCAGGAGTCGACAGCAGGCGTCTGGCGGGCAAATAAAAAAGCACCTCCCAAAGTTCTGAGGATTTTTGTTTTTGGTCAAAAAAGGACTAAAATCACCAGGAATTCAGATAAAAAATAAATAATTTAGGAAATCTGTTCACCAAGTATTCCCACGAATAAAAAAAAGAGATGTGATCGTGTCTCCATGTAATTAAGTTATGAAATGGTTGTTATTTTCCAATACAACCTCTTTTGTGCCTTACTTGTGGTCAATTAGCATGGTACAAATAATTATAATTATGTTCCGGCACCATTGACCATCGGCTCCGACAAAAAATCAGCCCACGGCAGAATCTAGTTGCCTAGTCCTGGACTAAAGGATACAGTAGTTGCCTAGCTCCGGACTAAAGGCTACAGTAGTTGTCTAGCCCTGGACTAAAGGATACAGTAGTTGCCTAGCCCTGGACTAAAGGATACAGTAGTTGCCTAGCCCTGGACTAAAGGATACAGTAGTTGCCTAGCCCTGGACTAAAGGATACAGTAGTTGCCTAGCTCTGGACTAAAGGATACAGTAGTTGCCTAGCTCTGGACTAAAGTATACAGTAGTTGCCTAGCCCTGGACTAAAGGATACAGTAGTTGCCTAGCCCTGGACTAAAGGATACAGTAGTTGCCTAGCTCTGGACTAAAGGATACAGTAGTTGCCTAGCCCTGGACTAAAGGATACAGTAGTTGCCTAGCCCTGGACTAAAGGATACAGTAGTTGCCTAGCCCTGGACTAAAGGATACAGTAGTTGCCTAGCCCTGGACTAAAGGATACAGTAGTTGCCTAGCCCTGGACTAAAGGATACAGTAGTTGCCTAGCTCTGGACTAAAGGATACAGTAGTTGCCTAGCCCTGGACTAAAGGATACAGTAGTTGCCTAGCCCTGGACTAAAGGATACAGTAGTTGCCTAGCCCTGGACTAAAGGATACAGTAGTTGCCTAGCCCTGGACTAAAGGATACAGTAGTTGCCTAGCCCTGGACTAAAGGATACAGTAGTTGCCTAGCCCTGGACTAAAGGATACAGTAGTTGCCTAGCTCTGGACTAAAGGATACAGTAGTTGCCTAGCTCTGGACTAAAAGATACAGCACATACCCTCTCTCCCTTTTCTCCTTTTATTCCAGACAGTCCCTGTGAAAAAGAGGAAACATGGATGTTTTCAATACAAGGAAAGCCATTCATTTGCATGAGATTTGCAACAAAACATCACAAATACGCTATAAAATAGGAAGTTGGTTAACATTTTCCAATTTAATCAAATGCAGTGGGATGATTCAAGACTGTCTTTGAAGAGGTAGGATTTCAGATGTTTTTGGAAGATGGCTAGGGACTCTGCTGTCCTTGATGAAACATACATCATCACTATATGACCACTTGTATTTGTACATACTGGGTTTCCTGTGTCTCCTGGTTTTCCTGGGCTTCCTGTGTTTCCTGGTGAACCCGGAGATCCTGGACTTCCCTGGATGATGAGAAGATGGACAGTGTTATTGCTACATCCACTTACCAAAGTTACCAAACAGTAAACATAAGGACAACAACCACTCCTGGTCCTCGTTAAATAGTTGTTGTACAATAGGGACCAGCCCTATACTGAGATGTACATCCACAGTCAAGGCACAACTTGGTATACTGTGTCAAGAACATTTAAAGGACAACACCACCCAAAAACGATCTTTTGGTATTTGTTTCATTACCGGCTGTATTTCTGTATTTTGAAAGTTTTATATCTTGAAAACTTGATTGCTGACATGCAAGACATTTTTGGGACAATATCAACAATGGACTAATGAAACAAATACCAAAAGATCGTTTTTTTGGTGGATTTTTCCTTTAACTGAGTGGAAACACTCCCAACAGGGATGGGATGCTTAATGGTCCTCAGAGCAGACCGAATGGTAAAGTAGGCTATATATTAATATATTTATTTTCTTTTTTATTTAACCTTTATTTAACTAGGCAAGTCAGTTAAGAACAAATTCTTATTTACAATGACGGGCCTACAGGTTGACAGTGGCGTGCTGGCCCTTTGCCTATTGGTATGGTGTGGCCATTAACTACTGTAGAGGCAGGCCTCAATCATAGTAGGGAGAATGAGATGCATGCTTTTTCTGCATTACTGACTGAAGGACTTAATTTGTCTGTGTTTTGACCACGTCTTCTGGCTGCAGTACTCACCATTGGTCCTGTTGGACCTCTAGGTCCCGATGGTCCTTCCTTCCCTGGTGGTCCCTGGGAAGAGAAGATAGACACTCACAACATGCAGCAATAAAAGTTGGCATTAAGTTGTTGTTGTGTTAAAGGTATGTTGTCAATGTTAATTTATTTCTGTATATATGTACTGTACGTTTTATGGTGCTGTTAAACTGGTGGTGCTTCCAAGAGATGGGACTATAAAAACTCAGTGAAATAAACCAGGTCCTCGCTAATCTCCCTAGCAACCAATCTCTGTAGTGTGTTCTACTGCGCCAGTTTAATGGAGCCCAATGAAGTCATCTGACATGCACCAGAATACTAGGAGCACACAACAGTTTAACTGCACACGTTGAGTTAAGTAGGTGCTGGCTAGATTCATGGCCTTTCAACAGTGCCTGTACACTGAGCAGCTCTGTGTAGAGGTACAGAGATGCTGATCTTACCCTCACTCCACCTGGTCCAACAGAACCCATAGGACCAGCAGCACCAGCAGGACCCTGCAGGAACACAACACACTCAATCAAACTCTGATAACCAGTAATAACACACAATTCTGACAAAATGGCTCAAATGGCACAAAATTGCCTTTTCATTTTGCCAGAAATGATAACTACTAGCTGTACTGTGTAATAACTGCTCTCTAGTTTCCTTGTGAGAACTCTCTAGTTTTTTAGTGAGAACATGATAGACTTTTTTGATGCAATTAGGTTACTTGATTTGGTTGTTGAAATGCATGTTGTTAGCAGAACCATTCGACAGCCAAGGCTGCTATAGTCATAAACATCTTAATGTGATGAGAGATTCTCAAACTAATTATTCTCAAGTATTGCTAACATCACAGGGTAATTGTTAGTATTCAGGTGCGTCTCATATTTCCAAAGTAAAGTCGTCCTTGATGGGGGTGAGTGATTCTCAACTAAATTATGCTCATTATTGGCGTCACAGGATAATGCCTCCAATCTTTGAAATCCAGGGGCCGATCATTCAGCACTGGAGTTGTCAGTGATACAGTCTGGTCAAGCTGTAGGTTATCAATGATACAGTTTGGTCATGGTGGAGGTTGTGTGGTTGACCAGTTCCAAAACCCTAAACAATTCATTATAACCCCCTTCAGGTTGTTTCCTCTTTACAAGAGGGGCAAGGAATCCATCTAACGTAAGAAGATGAAGGATATCCTCCAAGAAATTACCAGGCAAGGGTAGGTTTGACTTCTGATATGTAGTCCCATTGTCTCCAGCCATCGTTCTTTGGGCTTTTGATGCAAATTAGGATCCAAATATTCCCAGACACTTTGACGGTCATTGGCAACCTTGAGGGATGTAGTCTTATAATCCTGAGGTTGCTTATCTTCACATCACTTATTTTCTCAGCTATTTAAATCCAATTAGTGGCACCTAAGTAAAACGAAGAATACACTCTTAGAAAAAAAGGGTTCCAAAAGGGTTCTTCGGCTGTCTCCATAGGAGAACCCTTTTTGGTTCCAAGTAGAACTCTTTTGGGATTCATGTAGAACCCTCTGGGGAAAGGGTTCTACATGGAACCCAATAGGGTTGTACCTGGAACCAAAAGGGTTCTACCTGAAACCAAAAAGGGTTCTTCAAATGGATCTCCTATGGGACAGCCGAATAACCATTTTAGGTTCTAGATAGCGCATTCTTTCTAGGAGTGTAGTCTACAATTCACTCTTTTTGGCCATGATTATAGGGTTTACACTATAGGGTTTACAGTAACGGTTTTACAGTTTAGGGTTTACAGTATACGTTTTACACTAAGGTTTACACTATAGGGTTTACAGTATAGGTTTTACAGTATAGGGTTTACACTATAGGGTTTACACTATCGGTTTTACACTATAGGGTTTACACTATAGGGTTTACACTATAGGGTTGACAGTATAGAACATGTACAGTTCATATTAATCCTCTATTCCCATTAGCAAGACAATTCTGTGCCCCATGATAGCTTAACTGCACCACTGGCCTTCCACTGTAAATCAGCAGGTTGCTTGGAGTGTATACCCCACTCTGGGGACTGCATGGTCAACCTCCCACTTTGAATGTGGTTTCAGCTTTGCCATGTGGACAGATTCCAGACTCCAGTAGCGCTGTTTCTCTCTGTGGATCGTCTCTGGTTTCTTGTTGAAAACCACAGCTAATGAAAAAGAAAGCTGTACTCACTTGCAGCCCAGTCAGGCCTGAGTCTCCGGGATCTCCCTTTGGTCCGGGACGGCCCTGAGAAGACAAAGGGAAGGAGAGGTTTAGAGCTGGAGTACAAAGGGAACTCCAACCCTGAACAACTACAGATCTGCTCTTTCTCTTGACCATGTAGTCTGTCACTGAGAGTGAATTTACATCCCAGCTTCAGGAGGATGTCTAGGAATAAATAAGGTCTTCTTAACACAGTGACTGTGTGTGTAAATCATACGTCAGGGAGGACATCCTACAGTCCCCCACACTGTAAATCCCTAAGAACACTGCAGATGACTTACAGGTTCTCCGGGCAGAGACAAGCCATTAGGGCCTTGTGGACCTGGAGGTCCGGATGGTCCTGGAAGTCCTTGTTCTCCACGGGGGCCCATTGAACCCTATGGTAGAAGCAGAATGACAAAACCAAACAGTCACACTAATATTAAACTATTTACACCATATCTCCCGGTAGACCTACCCACTGCTTTTCCCAGCAGGGCTAAGAGAATGAGAAGGAACCAGAACAATCAGTGACCGTTGGTGAGAAATATGTTCTACTTCTCATCAGACCTCTCAACATAGACCTCCTTAAATCAAGCTGGGGGAAAATAAACAGGACATAACAAGCTGCAAATTATACAGTACATTCAATAAGTGAGTTCAGATGTGAGAAATCTGTTTTGGCTGATGGGGCATGCTAATGGTATGTGCTTTGAGATAACTACTGCATTAGGCTGAACTCTGATTTACTGTAAATGCGTTAGGCCTTGGACTGTATCCCAGCTCAGTAGGATATGGCTTGATTTAAAGTCAGATTCAGGCTTGGACCACACATCCATAATATTCAATGAATCGCTCTGGATCCAAGTGTGTGTTAAATGGCTCGATATTGATACAAAACCATTACTTACAGTTGGGCCTGAGTCTCCTCTCTCTCCTCTGGGTCCTTTAGTTCCTGGTCCACCCTGGGAAAGTCAAGAAAGGATGAAAGACAGAGTCAGAGACTGAGAGTCAGAGCCATCCCCTCAACAGGAGCTGCTTCCAGACCTAAATCCCAAGCCAGCAGGAATCCCCCAGGGGCTTAGTGAGGTTGCGGAGTGAAGCAAACATATTCCAGATGTACTGTTTTTCCGATGGGCATTTATCTTTTGACACATCCCTAAGTCTGATAGTCCACACCTCATTGCACACCATTCATCTCATCCCCCTGTCTTTCAATTTCCATGGGAAAAAAACACTCACATGTTGACCCCACTCTAATATCCACATGCTTAATCTATAGAGCAGGGCAACAGTTATGAGGAGAAAAATACCCCTGTAACACTATTCCTATATGTCCACATAATCATAGTGGGGACTGAGAGTGGCATCATCATCAACATCATCACATTAGTGAGTAGAGAGAGCTCTACCCTAAGACGAGGACAGACAGAAGCAGAAAGAGCCCTACCCTAAGACGAGGACAGACAGAAGCAGAGAGAGCCCTGCCTCAAGACGAGGACAGAAGGAAGCAGAGAGAGCCCTGCCCCAAGACGAGGATAGACAGAAGCAGAGAGAGCCCTACCCTAAGACGAGGACAGACAGAAGCAGAAAGAGCCCTACCCTAAGACGAGGACAGACAGAAGTAGAGAGAGCCCTGCCTCAAGACGAGGACAGACAGAAGCAGAGAGAGCCCTGCCCCAAGACGAGGACAGACAGAAGCAGAGAGAGCCCTGCCCCAAGATGAGGACAGATGGTGGGATGGTTATTGTCTTTACCGAGGGGCCGGGTGGTCCCGGTGGGCCAACGCTGTCTTGTGCACATGTGCAGGCATGGGGAAGAGCCGGGCACTTAAGCTCATCTCTCTGCAGTAGAGAAAGGAAGGAGATGGTGAAAGAAAGAAAGACAATAAGAATGTTATTTAATTTTTTTACTGAAATACAACAGTAATAGTTTGTCCATCTCTTGACATCTGACATCTGTGGGCCTTTCTGGTAACTCACGAAATACAACAAGTGAAAATAGGAGTATCTGTGATGAAAATGAGTGCCACTGCTCTGGCAACCCAAACCATAAAATGGCGCCTTGAAGTTTTCTGCTAGGAAACACATTAGAAAGGCTACTAAAGCCATGATAAAACTGGGGTGCATACTAAAATATAACTGCTACCATAGCATGGCCTACACACAAATACTATTTGACAACAAAAAATCCATCCGTTTTTTGTGGAAGGGAATATGTGAAATCTTTTACAACACAGCCGTCATTGACATGATACATTAATATCTCATGCAAATTACACTGAGAGAGAGATGGATAATTGGCTGTAGTCAAGTATATAACATGTATCCAGTAATAAACATACCATAGACGGGTACAATGATTTATCTGTCCACCCCATGATCAAAGGGACCAGTTGTTTTGGTGGGGTTGGGATTGTAAAACTGTACTGAGATTAGTCCAATTAGCGAGGAATGCAATGGTCTATTCAGGCCTGACAGTGCAATCATTTCATTTCAAATAACTTTCTTGCCAGCAAGGCATCACTTCGTAATGGCTATACAGCATGTGTACTCTTAAACGTTAGGAATGACATATAAACTCCAAAATGAACATGAAAAACTACAATGGCTCTCTTAACCTATAGTAAGTGCTCAATGGTGTATAGTGAAAGATGAGCAGAGTCAATGTATCAAGGCTTGATGGTACAGTACTGTACAGGTATGAGGCCTTATTAGAGGGCTGTCTAGAGTGAAGCTGCTCTTACCGTGGCCGGGAGATCACAGCATTTGTCTTTGCTGGTCCAGCTCAAGCTGCACACAATATCAAACATCTGGAGCTGGAACTGCACAACAGAACAGAAAGATGAGAGAAGAGAGAGACGAACACAGATGGGTGTTACACATGGCTTCCATTGAGCTCCAGCGTTCAGGACTTAGAAACAACACGGCTCCAGACGCAGGCCAGAACCCACAGAGAGCTGGAACACAGATAGCATGAGAAAACAAGACCGAGAGAGCAGCGTCCTCCATCCCTCCAACAATCACCGTGAGTTGTCAGCTCTTAATTGAGCATCAACACATGAGGAGCACATCTGGGCCCTTTGCACTTCACAGTTCACACCAACAGCTTGTGTGTGAGTGAGGGATGCATTTTATCAGGAGTTTTCCATTTCAAATAAGTGTTGTCAATTTTTCACTCACTGTAGCCGACTCTCTCTTTGATCCTCCTGACTTCGCCATCTTGCCCAGCACTTCATAGCCATCTGTGGAGATGTTGTTGGCCTCCTTGATGGGTTTCTCTGCAACCTCCTGGCAGTCCACATTCAGTTTGACCCTCTCGGGAGAGACACTGATGTGAAGCTTTAGGAGGAGGAGGAAGAGGAGGAGAAGAGGATTATTAGTTAAGACCACTCTAGTCTTCTCAATATGAACAACTACAGCAACAATATTTGGACATAATGGCTTGGTAAAGAGTACTGAAAGCGTTCAGTGTTTTTGACATGGTATTTCTGCAATAGCCTAGTGGTGGCAGGTACTAGTGTGACGGCAGGTAGCCTAGTGGTTAGAGCGTTGGACCAGTAACCGAAAGGTTGCAAGATTGAATCCCTGAGCTGACAAGGTAAAAATCTGTCATTCTGCTCCTGAACAAGGCAGTTAACCCACTGTTCCTAGGCTATCAATGAAAATAAGAATTTGTTCTTAACTGACTTGCCTAGTTAAATAAAGGTACAAAAAAACTATTCTTCAGGAGTCCTGTACCATAAACTAAGAACCCAGTTGTGCAAACAAAACCCCTAAGTCTTCTAACTGATATTTATAAAGATTGTAGGTCCCTTGGAAAAAGGTTAATGTCAGCCACTTTCACTGATAAACAGAACATTGACTGATTAACATGAAACAACAAACTATAGGCTATACATGAAATAACACAAAACTGCCAGGTTATGGGCCATTTCTCAACATTAACTCTCCAAAACTCCCATCACATCTCGAAATGATGTTGTTTATGGTACACCATCAAAAGCGCTACTCTCCATACTTCCTGCGCAGCTGAATTTTTCTGCCGAACATTCTGACAAGCTTTCACCCTGACAGAGACAGCAGGCTAACGTTACTGCGTTACTGTCCTGCAGAGCGAAACCAACCGCACTTGACAACCACTCACAACATTATTATCTGGCCAACCACAGGAGAGGGGAGGGTCTGATACCCCAAGATCCTGGCATGGGCATACAGTATATACCATGATGCACTTGAGGGCTTACCAAAATAACGCTAATTTACATACCGCAAGCGCAAATAATGCGTACATATACATTATTTCACTAACCAACAAGAATATTACTGCAAAATGAGGATTCACGAAAATGTCAGTGTCCTTCGCCGACATTCATCATTTGAAAGCAACATGAAATTCCATCAACTGACGTTGGCTGATGTTGGGGAACACGAAGCATATTCTATTGGAACACAATCAATGAGTCACACAATGGCTCATTCTCTAACAAAGGCCTGAGAAATCTATCACACTGACACAGACGATTAACATCTTCTGAATGGATCAAAAACCACAGGAGTCAAGAAAGACTAGACCTTGACTTCCACTATTACCGACCAAGTCACAATTACACTTAATTACTCCTCCCTCCCTCTGACTACAACTCTTCTGGACAATAACACATCCTGGACACATCTCTTTTTCAGCACTCCATTCACGCTTAGTATGGATTCTCCCTCTGGAATACTATAGACGTCATATGCTATATCAGAACAAGTTGTCCAGTCCACAGACATAGCAACAGTATACTGTATGTGGTTATATTTGGGTTCCAGTGTGTCTGACATACTTTCATGATTTCTATCAGACTCCATTTTATTGTTGTTGGCTGTGTCTTCACAACTCCTCCATGTTTTCATTCCATTTCACGATGGCCCGTGAAATCCCAATTCACATGCAGCCTGATATGGGAATCCTACATTAGTTTGATTAAAAGTAAAAGTGGATCTTTCCTGATATTTTTGATGCACTGACAAATTGCATTGACAGATTCCTTCATGTATACCACTGCCGCCATATCATTGCAGACATCTACGCTCCCATGTCCAGTCTTGGAGGACAATACAATATTCCCATCCTGGTTTCAGAAAAGGAGCTTGCTTAGCTTTGGTTGTAAAGTCACCATTTCATTTCTGAGTGGCTTCTTCTGTTGCAGGAATGGTTGCATGCGTCATTAAGTCTGCTTGGCTACATCACGGAATGGAGGGCTTTTAAAAGAAGGCTTCAGAGGAAACTCTTATAATGAGAGTACAAAGAGGGCAGTCAGGGCTATGGAAATGTATCAGTCAGATTGACCGAAGACCAACGTTTTAAACTGCTTTGGTTCTTTGGAGCATTCTCTTCTCCCACTCATTCTCAATTAGTGCTTGCAAATACTGACAAAACCCAACCGCTCATTCCACCCAATCCCTGAATGGAAAGTTTAGATTGTTTGGGTCCTCAAAGAGAATAATAGCTGCATTTGTGAAGCTCTAAGTATGGGGAACCTGTTGAGTGGATGGACTGATTACATCTAGCTACTACCAAAAGCACAAAAAAAGTTCATATTTCCACTTGATCGCAACCAAATGCAAAAAAGCTAATGGCACCAATGATACATATATGGAAAAAAATAAATGTATTGGTCACATACACATATTTAGCAGATGTTGTTGTGGGTGTAGCAAAATGCTTGTGTTTCTTATTTAGTGGAACGCTCTTTGCCTGAGAATAAAGTTTTCCCTGGTCAAACACCCCTCTAAGACCACCACCCCTGCAGTGTGTGGGGTCCTAATAATCTTCTATGTTCGGATTACAATATTAAATCCCAGTGGGGGTCAGTGAGTACATAGCTAGAGTCATTACTGTACATGACTGTAAACATCCATCAGTCACCCAAGGCTTTCTAACCCAGTTGAAATAACTCGGTGGATTGTCATTATTGTATAAAAAAGCCATTGGTCCTCTGGAATGATTTTCTCAGTGTTTTACAACCATAATATACAGTGTTTTTGTCACATTCTGAGTAACTCAGTCACAGCAGGAGTAGAGGAGCACATGTGGGACATCAAACGCCATCCCCAGCTCAAAGCAGAGTAGAATATAAAACATCCTCTGTAGTGCTCAGATATCATACTGTACGGTGACAAGGATTTCAACAATGAACGTCAGTAAGATGCAACTAAAATTAAGAAATGACTGTTTCCAGTGGACGTGAAGAATGTTTCAAGTGTATCCAATGTTTCTGAAGGGGAACAATATGCCTCCTATTATGTAAACATTTCAGCTATTCTTTTTCTAAAAACACATAATGAGGACACTCCCTCTAGTGTGCTCTACTCTGATCCAACATCAAATGTACTTCCTAGGGTCAATGAATCCACTGTAAACACTTCGAAGTTATGAGGGACAATGTTTCGCCCATAGAACATCAAGTTGATGTAGTTTCAGTCAGACTGCTAAGCAGCAAGGCTAATTACAGACTAATGTTATGAATGGAAACCTGGAAAATGTCGGGTCAGGGCTTTAGCCGATGACATGACTAACATCAGTACAATGACATCATCAGAGCTCCAGTTGGATGTGTGCTTCTTTTCTCTTCCTATGGCTGTGGTGGTGCCTGCAGTCTGAGTGTGCTCTGGGTGGTTAGTTTGTGGTACTGTGTAGTTACTGCTCCAAGCGAACAGGTGTCTTCGGTGGTCTACCTACCTGCTTTTTCTCTGGTCAGGGAAACTATTTGCCACTCAAAGAAAACGAAAAACTATTAACATGTACAATGTGTCCTACCTCAGAGCAGTTCACATCTTTTGACGTGAACTCAGAGTAGATTGTTATGAGACACAATAGATTATTCCCCTCCCTCGACTATTTCTCTCACAAAATGAATTGTTTATACTTACTAAGATCAGACATGTCCATAGGGAAGTATGAAACAACTAACCCAAACCAACCATTATCTCGATTCCTAGTCTGACCCATGCTCTCATTTGAACTATAGTCCTGATATTTACTAGGTGTTGTAAAATGTGTAGGGTGTAGCTACTTCATATAGTTTAAAGGCAATGTGCATGTTACAGAGAGCAGACTGATCTACCTCTCCTTTCTCCTTGGGCCAGTAGCTAAATAGAGAATTATCCAGGTTAGAGAGGTCTGGCTCTCCTCTGATTCACCATGTGGGAAATCTCCTAATGATAGCTTTAGCAGACGCTAGCCCTCTCTAACCAACTGGGGATTCCCTCCCCACACCCAATGGGAATCCACATTCAGAGGCAGTAAAGATGTATAGAAGATGCAATATACACGTATGTCAAAATATCTCCATTCATGTTTACATATTGTTGTAGGTCTCTTTGAGCTTGTTGAATTTTTTGGGGTCGATTTCATCAGTTTATTCAGATTTTCTCAGACTGTCTGTTGAAGCAGGAAAATCATTTTATTGACAGATAATTTTATTCAAGCAGAAAATACTCCTGAAAATACCTCATTGGGCACACGCAGCTAGCTTTCTTTTATGCGGTCCAAAAGTACGACGTGGCTTTTTTCCCAATTTATTGAGTTTCATTTATCATAAACGAGGTAAAACAAAACAAACACTGATCCAATAACAGCCCACTTCCTCAGAATGTTCTTGAATTCCCACCTGACCGCCGCCAGGACAATGGCCAATCAGCACGCCGTAAGTCTCCATTGCTAGGCTAACTATAACTGGTTCCAAATAAAATAAAATCTTAAGGTTGCACATTGTGCAAGATCACCATGGGTCACCAAAGTCTCCTCCAACCTTTGGAAAGATATTTATAGTCCCTCCAAACCATTCATCAAAGTAACTTCCTTCAGCCTCAGAAAACAAAGCTAACAGCAGAGCATAAAAAGGCCTGAAGACTCAACTTTGGCACCGAATCCACATCACAATACTATAAGATGGATCACATTTAATTTCATGAGAGGAAAGTAACCATATCCTAGCTAGATCTTAGTCTTGGCGTGGATTATCCACAAGATCATACCCTCAGGAGGTGTACTCAATGAGGCATAACACTAATCAACAGAAACATCAACTATGAACAGACATGACCAACCATAATGACAGAACACATCTATCATAGGTGGTGACCATATCAAGGCTACACATCCCAGACAAGGTGTATACTCTGCCTTGAAAATGTATCTAAACATTTTACCACAGAAATTCATCATTCATGTGAAAATATATCTTTGGAACCTGGTGTTTTGGATGTTATTATCCCAAATTATTGCTGATTATTGCTGATCTGCATGTCCTTGGGAAATTCAACCAGAAAAATAGGCCAAGATATGTTACTCTTCTGCCAAGCCTCAATGTCACCATATGGCCCATAAACCGTTTTCATTCAAGTGAAATGGTGTTTACCTTGTGGAAGCTCCCGTGGAAAATTCTCTTCACTTGATCCTCATTAAACGTGGCTCTTTGGATCTCCCCTCTGGTGTCCTTGTTGTAGAACGTGATTGTTTTGCTGGAAGCTGAAAAGAGGGAACAAGGGGCTTCAGATGGACCCCTAAACATGCATTTCAGGAAGAAGTCATGAAACGCACATTGAAGCAGACACACAGAGAGAGAGAGAAAGAGAGAAAGAGAGAAAGAGAGAAAGAGAGAGAGAGAGAGAGAGCGAGAGAGAGAGCGAGAGAGAGAGCGAGCGAGCTACAGGGAAGATGGCCCTCACAAGTGAACACTTACGTAACAAGTGAATACTTCGGTACAATACTTAATCTCAAACTTAGGCACACAAGTGAACACTTATAGACTTGTAGAAAAAGTGTGAAAAGTCAATGCCAAACCAAAACTCTTCCCTAGAGGGGATCAGTGGACTGTATCAGCCCACTAATCATTACACTGGTCTAAGTTTCCAAAGACTGTTATTTGATGCAGTAAGGAGGGGAATCAGACCATAGCTGTTAGGTATCTTCAGCTAACCCAGAAGAGAAACAAAGCATGATGGGGGCTTACGGTTGACAGTGACCCCGACCTCAGGGTTGTTGTTACCATCGGCAATCTGCCAGATATCAAAGGCCTGGTTGGGGGTGTCAGGAAGGAGACGGAAGAGCAGGATAATGGTGTAGGATGGAGAAAGACCCTCTGGGTGGATCTCCCTGGCAGGAGGAAAAATACAGGATACAGGTGTCATGGCAGAGCTTTTTTATAAAGCTAAGGGATTCTCTTCTGTAAGATGGTCAACTTCATAGACACCAACACTGAGAAAATCTGATCACTAGCTGTATTCATTTGACATGCAAAATGTTGACTTAAGTTAGTTAATCAGATAATCATGAATCTTTGATCAAAGTGAGAGGGTCCACTAAAACCTGTTTGAATTAAGATAGCCAATCGTAATATATAGAGCCTTTGGCCAGGACGAAACACTAGGTCCTTTGTAACTTCTGGAAAATCAAAGACACAGAGGAACAAGGTTGGCATCTAAAAGCCACACCATAAACCAACAAAAACACACAATATCCACCCTGTCACGTAGACCACAGAATCTGAAAATGGTTGCCAGTTCTACCCGACTCAAAAAATTACAGACATATTGAAAGTATTTTCCGTCCCTACTTTACTGCTTGAAGTGTTTCCATTTGTGCACATGAAGTCAATGACTTACCCACGCACAAATATAGATGATTATGGACAAATGAACTAAGCATGCTCATGCCTGTTAGCGCAGAACTCTTGAGCAGCTCAGCATTTGCCTGAATACATTTTAATGGGCCCAATAAAGAGCTGGGCTCTTGACCTTCGGCTACTTTGGTTGATCCCTCTCCCACATACACTACCGTTCAAAAGTTTGGGGTCACTTAGAAATGTCCTTGTTTTTGAAAGAAAAGCATTTTTTTGTCTATTAAAATAACATCAAATTGATCAGAAATACAGTGTATACATTGTTAATGTTGTAAATTACTATTGTAGCTGGAAACAGCTGCTTTTTTATGGAATATCTACATAGGCGTACAGAGGCCCATTATCAACAACCATCACTCCTGTGTTCCAATGGCACGCTGTGTTAGCTAATCCAAGGTTATCCTTTTAAAAAGGCTAATTGATCACTAAAAAACCCATTTGCAATTATGTTAGCACAGCTGAAAATCGTTGTGCTGATTAACCTGTTAGGGCTAGGGGGCAGTATTTACACGGCCGGATAAAAAACGTACCCGATTTAATCTGGTTACTACTCCTGCCCAGTAACTAGAATATGCATATAATTATTGGCTTCGGATAGAAAACACCCTAAAGTTTCTAAAACTGTTTGAATGGTGTCTGTGAGTATAACAGAACTCATATGGCAGGCAAAAACCTGAGAAGATTTCATGCAGGAAGTGGCCTGTCTGACAAGGTGTCGTTCTTCTTGTCTCTGTTTATTGAAGAGTGAGGATCTTAGCTGTAACGTGACACTTCCTACGGCTCCCATAGGCTCTCAGAGCCCGGGAAAAAGCTGAACGATATCGAGGCAGCCCCAGGCTGAAACACATTATCGCCTTTGCCAAGTGGCCGATCAGAGGACAAAGGAATTAGGCGCGTGCCCGAGTCGACCCCATGCTGTATTTTCTTTCGGCTGTTTACCTAATTGCAGATTCCCGGTCGGAATATTATCGCTTTTTTACGAGAAAAATGGCATAAAAATTGATTTTAAACAGAGGTTGACATGCTTCGAAGTACGGTAATGAAATATTTAGAAATCTTTTGTCACGAAATGCGCCGTGCGCGTGACCCTTATTTACCATTCGGATAGTGTCTTGAACGCACGAACAAAACGCCGCTGTTGGAACATAACTATGGATTATTTTGGACCAAACCAACATTTGTTATTGAAGTAGAAGTCCTGGGAGTGCATTCGGACGAAGAACAGGAAAGGTAATCAAACCTTTCTAATAGTAAATCGGAGTTTGGTGAAGGCTAAACTTGCTGGGTGTCTAAATAGCTAGCCCTGTGATGCCGGGCTATCTACTTAGAATATTGCAAAATGTGCTTTCACCGAAAAGCTATTTTAAAATCGGACATATCGAGTGCATAGAGGAGTTCTGTATCTATAATTCTTAAAATAATTGTTATGCTTTTTGTGAACGTTTATCGTGAGTAATTTAGTAAATTGTTAGTAAATTCGCCGGAGGTTTGCGGGGGTATGCTAGTTCTGAACGTCACATGCTAATGTAAAAAGCTGGTTTTTGATATAAATATGAACTTGATTGAACAAAACATGCATGTATTGTATAACATAATGTCCTAGGTGTGTCATCTGATGAAGATCATCAAAGGTTAGTGCTGCATTTAGCTGTCTTCTGGGTTTTTGTGACATTATATGCTAGCTTGAAAAATGGGTGTCTGATTATTTCTGGCTGGGTACTCTGCTGACATAATCTAATGTTTTGCTTTCGTTGTAAAGCCTTTTTGAAATCGGACAGTGTGGTTAGATTAACGCGAGTCTTGTCTTTAAATAGCTGTAAAATATTTGAAAATCGCGCCATAGGATTCAACTGGCTGTTACGTAGGTGGGACGATTTGGTGCCACCTGCCCTAGAGAGGTTAAAGAACCAATAAAACTGGCCTTCTTTAGACTAGTTGAGTATCTGCAGCATCAGCATTTGTGGGTTCGTTTACAGGATCAAAATGGCCAGAAACAAAGACCTTTCTTCTGAAACAAAGACCTTTCTTCTGAAACTCGTCAGTCTATTCTTGTTCGGAGAAATGAAGGCTATTCCATGTGAGAAATTGCCAAGAAACTGAAGATCTCGTACAACGCTGTGTACTACTAACTTCACAGAACAGAGCATAATGGCTCTAACCAGAATAGAAAGAGGAGTGGGAGGCCCCGATGAAGTCGCCTCTTCACTGTTGAAGTTGAGACTGGTGTTTTGCGGGTACTATTTAATAAAGCTGCCAGTTGAGGACTTGTGAGGCATCTGTTTCTCAAACTAGACACTCTAATGTACTTGTCCTCTTGCTCAGTTGTGCATTGGGGCCTCCCAATCCTCTTTCCATTCTGGTTAGAGCCAGTTTGCACTGTTCTGTGAAGGGAGTAGTACACAGCATTGTACGAGATCTTCAGTTTCTTGGCAATTTCTCGCATGGAATAGCCTTCATTTCTCCGAACAAGAATAGACTGACGAGTTTCAGAAGAATGGCCATTTTGAGCCTGTAATCGAACCCACAAATGCTGATGCTCCAGATACTCAACAAGTCTAAAGGCCAGTTTTATTCATTCTTTAATCAGCACGGCAGTTTTCAGCTGTGCTAACATAATTGCAAAAGGGTTTTCTAATAATAAATTAGCCTTTTAAAATGATAAACTTGGATTAGCTAACACAATGTGCCATTGGAACACAGGAATGATGGTGGCTTATAATGGGCCTCTGTATGCCTATGTAGATATTCCATTAAAAAAATCTGCCGTTTCCAGCTACAATAGTCATTTACAACATTAACCATGTCTACACTTTATTTCTGATCAATTTGATGTTATTTTAATAGACCAAAAAATTGGCTTTTCTTTTAAAAACAAGGACTTTTCTAAGTGACCCCAAACTTTTGAACGGTAGTGTATGTGGGAGAGGGTCCTACCCTGGGAGCTTTACACTCTGAACCAAATCATTTTCTCTTCCTAACACCTCATATTCTACAAGCTGCAACAACAAACAGGGCTGGCAAAGGGCTCTTGGCACAGCACTCTCCGAGCAGGCTGGCCAGCATTACAGTACACAGGAGAGGAGCAGGCAACGCGCAACGGAAACAGCCCGCAAACAGGCACACACTCTTACTTTGTGGGTGCAGAGAGGAATGCATCCTTGTGTAGCCTGTAGCCTATAAAGCTGTTGAAAGAGCCAGGTTCCATGGACACGCCATTCATGGCAGCGAAGGTCCTGTCTGTGATGTTGAAGCCCTCGAGCATTCTGAAGCCTGGTGAACACACGTCAGGTCAATACACAATCATGAGAAGATACACGTCAATGCACAGGAACATAGTACTGACATTGTTGGTAGGAATGAATTAGGGCTCAGAGTTTTTCTACGTCAGTAAAGAGCTCCAGCCATAGGTGTTATCAGCAGCTGTCAGTTTATTCAGAATATAGGTGTAGCATATACTTACCAGGTGAGGTGAACCCGTTGATGTAGATCAAAGGACAAGCTGAAGATGGAGAAATAAAACAAAACATAATGCGATGGAAAATGCTGGAGGACAACATACAGCTAACGTCAATCTGCTTTCACTTGTGTCCTGAGGTACTGTGTAATGTAGATGTAAATCTTACTGGATGTGGCTGTTTCACAGATGAATGTGAGGAGGTTGTCCTGGATCTTGGCGAACGCGTCAAAGTCATCCACAACAAAGACGTGTCTTTCACTTGGCTTGCTGCCAATATTCCTCAACTCTGCCACATCCACATCGGCCACACCGACCACAAATACACTGTAACCTGGAGCAAGACGAGCACAAAGACAACCGTTATGATCCATACGCCCTAGCCCAATGACTGTTCAGATCTTCCAATTTGACCGTGAAAATCACAAAAGGAGTAAGTAATGCTTTATCTCAAAACATATCTTGTCATTTCTAAAGTTCTGGAGCTACACTTACGTTGACTAAATATGGACTGAAAATATCCTGTTACTGACTTCTGTAAGGACAAATCGAAATGTTGAACACTTACCAGAGTGTATCAGGTTGGAGGCACTCTTCTGGACCTCGTCTTGGGAGCGACCATCGGTGACGACCACCAGAACCTTAGGCACGTACTTCCTCATGCCGTTGTCTGAGGTGAACACCTTCTCACCAACGTGCTTCAGAGCAGCACCTGTACACAGAGGGGTAAGACATCAATTTCCACCTTTAATAACTATAGACCCATTCAGCTCCACCAGCAAGATGAAGACACTGTAATGACATTGGTGGTGAGTGAATGTTTGTAGACTCTTTAATTAACTCAACATTATGCAATTGGTGTTAACGATATCATCCAGTAAGATTGAGAGTAGCAGTCTTTGGGCGTACCTGTTTTGGTGTTTCCTCCCATGTAGCGGACGAGCTGCAGCGCAGCCAAGGTCCTTCCCTTGTCTTGGTAAGTGTTCAGTTTGAACTCTGTCTTGGCACTGTCACTGAACTGCACAAAAGACACCTGTTTCCAGAAGACAAAAGAGGGGGGAGAGGGAGCGAGAGCGAGAATAATAAAGCATTGACATGAAGAATACACACTGAAAGAGGAAAAGAGAAGAGAATATGCTGTAAACATCAAAGAGCTAACGCTCAGAGGATAGCCTGAATGGCTACGTACCTGCATGCCACCAGGGTGGATGACGTCGAAGGCTCCGATCATGCTGAACACAAACTGGATCACTTTGCTGAAGCTCTCATCTCCGATACTCCAGGAGCCGTCAATCAGGAACACCAGGTCAGCCTTGGCTCCTCTGCACACTGTGGTGCACATAGAGCAAGTCAATGTCAGGTAGGACATTTATAAAGAGTTTCTTCTCAGTGTTAGCTTCACTTCTCTTCACAGCATGCTGACTTCAAGCCTTTCCTTACCGTCCATAGCAGGGGGAATGGTGGGGGGTGGAGGTGGAGTGGGGGGCTCAGTTGGGGTCTCTGTGGGCTTAATCACTGTAACAAAGACCAGAACATAAACAGTCAAACCATTTGGACTTCACTAGCATGCCCTGTTAGCCCCCTGCAAAAACCCTGAGGTGTTTTCTTATCCCCGGAGTGTGGTGGGAGGTATACATGTGTGTAAACACAATGAAATGTTACATGTTACAGGTCTGATGATTAGTGGAGTTTCTTACGGGTCCTCTCCTTGACGCTGACTCCAGGCCCCTCCAGGTTGGGGGTCTGTGTGTACACTGTGGCGTTGTAGAGGGCGTCAGGGGTCAGGCCGTCCCAACAGTAGTGGCTCTCAGACCCAGTGATGGTGGTCTCCTGACCTCCCCTCTTAGAGGCTGTAGGAGGAAAGAGTAACACACATTGGTAGTGGATCAGGTGATTTATCCCCATACACTTTAAGCATATACCCCATTTATCCCCAAGCACTTTGAGCAACTGGAAATCACACCTGGTAAAAGCGCTATATAAATCTAATTCATTATCATTATTAAGATTATTTTCAAAGAGAGGGGAAGGAGAGGGGTTAAAGCCAGCCAGTGGTAGCGCTTGGACTGAGGTAGCAGTGGGCTTATACAGTGTTTTGTCTTATTCAACATGCCCTTTCAAACAAACATGAATTAACTTAATGAGGCAAAGTGCAGTGCTTCCATCTATAATGGCTACCATACTGTAAACAGACTTAAATATTGCAACATTTTTTCCCATATTTTTTCTCTTACAGTCCACCAGCGTCAGAGAATTAATAGGAGACAGATGGATCAGTGGGCATGAATAAAATACAATTATATAACATATTTAGACATTCGAACAAAGACACCTTTGTGATAGGGTGGCAACTTTGTCTACATATCTGATCGACAGTAAACATTCTCAAATCAATATAGAAACAGTTCTCCCCCACAGGTATCAAGGTTATATGGAATGGGCTCCCAGCCAGGTACAACACTTACGGTCGAATGGATTCAGTTTGAGTCTGTAGGAAGTGGCAGCCCTGTGGGGGGTCCATCTCATGCAGAAGGTGTCATAACCAACGTTGTAGGTGGTCAGGTCAGTGATGTTCAGGTACACTGTGAAAGACAGGAACAGTCAACCAATCAATCAAACAATAATTTGATCAACCAAACAACTAATGAATCAAGCAACCAATCAAACAACCAATCAATCACTTACATGTGGTTCCTTGTCCAATGAGAGGTCCGCTGAGGCCAGCGTCGTACTGGGCCAACACCTTGAGGTCGTAGGTTGTTCCAGGCTGCAGGTTGTGCAGCTGATAGCTGGTCACATCTCCAACAAACGTCTCCATGGTCTGATCAGTACCTGCAGGCACAGACAGGGACACTCCAGGTCAATAACAGCAGGCACAGACAGGGACACTCCAGGTCAATAACAGCAGGCACAGAGAGGGACACTCCAGGTCAATAACAGCAGGCACAGACAGGGACACTCCAGGTCAATAACAGCAGGCACAGACAGGGACACTCCAGGTCAATAACAGCAGGCACAGAGAGGGACACTCCAGGTCAATAACAGCAGGCACAGACAGGGACACTCCAGGTCAATAACAGCAGGCACAGACAGGGACACTCCAGGTCAATAACAGCAGGCACAGAGAGGGTCACTCCAGGTCAATAACAGCAGGCACAGACAGGGACACTCCAGGTCAATAACAGCAGGCACAGACAGGGACACTCCAGGTCAATAACAGCAGGCACAGAGAGGGACACTCCAGGTCAATAACAGGAGGCACAAACAGGGACACTCCAGGTCAATAACAGTAGGCACAGACAGTGACACTCCAGGTCAATAACAGGAGGCACAGACAGGGATAATCCAGGTCAATAACAGTAGGCACAGACAGGGACACTCCAGGTCAATAACAGTAGGCACAGACAGTGACACTCCAGGTCAATAACAGCAGGCACAGACAGGGACACTCCAGGTCAATAACAGTAGGCACAGACAGGGAAACTCCAGGTCAATAACAGCAGACACAGACAATACAGGTCAACAACAGCAGGCACAGACAGGGACACTCCAGGTCAATAACAGTAGGCACAGACAGGGACACTCCAGGTCAATAACAGCAGGCACAGACAGGGACACTCCAGGTCAATAACAGTAGGCACAGACAGGGACACTCCAGGTCAATAACAGCAGGCACAGACAGGGACACTCCAGGTCAATAACAGCAGGCACAGACAGGGACACTCCAGGTCAATAACAGCAGGCACAGACAGGGACACTCCAGGTCAATAACAATCACATCTGTGACTTTCTTCTATAGCTGGATATGTATATTAAGTAAGCCAAGTGAATCTTCTTTCACAGCTGAATATAATAGTATATTAGAATAGTAAAATAGTAGCTATCTGACCTTCAGGTGAGTAGACCAGTTTGTAGCCCACCACTCTGGAGGGTGCTGCGTCCCAGGACACCCTGAAGCGAGTGTACCACTCATCTGACACTCTCAGATTTTGAGGTCCTAGCATGCCAACTATGGGGAAGAAAATACAGACCGTCAAAACATATTAAAAACATATTACAATGTTTTTAACATTAATATCACAGCCATGCAGTCCTAGGCTATGACTTTGCTTTGATGTGGTGTAATTTGTTAGAGGAAATGAGACTGGGTATTAGGCAGCTCTAGTGTGAGATCTAACATTGGAGGACAGCTAGTTCAAAAGTTTCTGGTATTCACAGGCAGACTGAACTGAAGCCATGTTTCTGACATCCAGGATAATAATCACTGGCTGAGTTTATAAAACTCCTGTACTGTGAATGTGGAAAACCGTGTGCGTCTGTTTGTCTATCATGTTGAATAGTGGACCAAGCATAGAATGTGCTAGCGTACCTGTATGCCCGTCTCCATCCAGATCTCCCCCTGGTCCGTCAGGGTAGATGGCCTGCACGTTGATCTTATAGGGAGTGTCTGCATCCAGGTTGGGCAGGATGACGGTATTTCTGTTCCCAGGAACCATGGTCTACAGGACACACAGGCAAAACATTGTATTACTGTTCATTAATACTATTCAACAGGTACTTCAAACAGAGGAGAAATAAGGATCCTGACAACATTGCGGCTTGGGCCACACTCTAATTCATGCTGTAGACTCATCAAGATGGTGTTTGATGAGGGTATCATCAGAAATAGCAGCAATATATGTGCTTACATGCTCCTCGATGGGGTCTCCAGTGGTGGGAGCGTAGGTAATCTTATACTGCTGCACAGGTCCCTCAGCATGTTCCCATGCCACGGTTAGAGAGCTGGTAGTGGCATCATACACACGCATGTTCCTAGGGCCACTGCGGGGAACTGGGATGGGGATAATAAAGAAGTTAGCACAATATCAAGCATATACTTGGATGTGGATAAACATGTAAAGGCAAAAGGATGTTATATATGATCTTACGTGTTGTGCCCTTGTCTTCAGCCGGTGGTCCTTCTCCGTTGGCATAGATGGCGACCACTCCCACGTTGTAAGGCGTGTCCGGGACCAGCTGCTCCAGCAGGGTGGTGGTGGAGGTCCCAGGAACCAGGATCTGACCACAGGGGATAGAGACACAGAGGTCAGCACTGAAGGACCAATCGCAGTCTATAGCATGCAGCATACATTACAGTGGGTTGGATTCAATCAAACTACAACTCTCGCACCCACACGTTTTGATTCTCAAAACTAGAGAAATTATGATGAAGACAAGCATTAATAGTAATAACAAGGATAGCTGTAACTATCAACATTATTCTACATCAATTAGGCTAGTCTACACTGACACATCCAGATGGGGGAGAAGAGTACTTCCTGTCTGAAAAGTGTATCAGCTGTAGAGGGAAAACAACAGTCATGCTGTAATGCTGTTTGACCCACGGCCCTGGCAGCTCTGACACTCACTATGATCCCCCAGTCTGACAACTTTACAGCTGTTTCAGTGTGACACCTCTATCAACTCGTCCTCACCCCACTCAACAACCACTTGTGTTGACACTTCTCAGTGCTCAGTGAATGGGGGAACACAAGTATTAATTTTATGTCAATGATGTATGGCCCCTCCAGACAGTCAGGGCAATAACACACTGAGTAACTAACGTAATGTGTTGACAGTTGCTTACAGCAGCATGGCTCCTCTGCTCTGTCCTGACTGGCTGGTGCTCATCTCTGTGTGTCTGTGTTCTCCCATACCAGACCCCACTTGTCCTTCACTTGATAACATTATCAAAGGTTATCAGCCTCGACCCTGATCTTCTCATCTACCTGCCTTGTCCTAGTATCACATACAGTACAAAATATACAGTCCACCCACCTGGTATTTGGTTTCCCGCTCTCCCTTTGACCCCAAAAACCATTGTGTCGTGTTCAATGTGTGTATCTCTATCTCTGTGTCTCTGATGGGACTGTTTTTGACGAATGTCATCGAACCCTTACGTCGGTCATCGCTTTGGAGGGTTTAATAGCAAAATGTTCTTCTCAAGGAGTAAACCCAATACGACAAGGCTGCTTTCCTAATCTAGTAGTGCATACACCAAACCTCCCTGTGTTAAATGTGATGGTGCATCGTGACACTGGCCACATGGCTGCTGACGTGGAAAGCTGGCCCTGGTACTGGAAAAGCCCAGTCCAAGTCCATCATAATATTCCCCCAGAATCACAATGTTGTGGCTTTATAAGAACAAAGAGAGTACTTCTAGCTATCAATAAAATGGAACAGCATCACTCTTCAAAGACCTGTAAAGTCAAAACAGGGTCTCAGTGTCTCAATGCTTCTCACAGATGTGACTGTTTGTGCAATGTCAAGTAGCAGTTTATTAGTTGTTTGTGACATCCTTTATGACTCCAGATGTGGGCACCGTCAAGCCAGATAAGGAGGGGAAAAAGCCCAGACAGCTTCCTGTTTTAATTAATGAACATGAAAATCTGGCGTTAAACCAGTAATAGACTTAAATAACAACCCCCACCAGAGAGACAGATGAAGTGGAGCACAAACAGGTTAATGTTGTGTTCCTTCACAAAGAGCTGTATTGATGTAAATCGGTAAATGGACCGAAGCGTTCCACTCGGCCACCCCTGCACACACCCCAAGTCACTGGACATTAACATTTGACCTCTGACCTGGGGCGGGGTTAATCAGAGACCCTATGGGTCTCCCTGGTGGTGACTCACCGAGTCGGAGGGCTTGGTGCCGCTCAGGGGGGCGTAGACGACCCTGTACTGCACGACCTTGCCTGAGGCGGGATCCCAGCGCACATTCAGGGTGTTGGTGGTGGGGCCGAAGACCTGGATGTTCCTCACGGGGCTACGCTCCACTGTGGAGAGAGAGAGAGAGAGAGAGAGAGAGAGAGAGAGAGAAAGAAAGAAAGAGAGAAAGAAAGAAAGAAAGAAAGAAAGAAAGAAAGAAAGAAAGAAAGAAAGAAAGAAAGAAAGAAAGAAAGAAAGAAAGAAAAAGAAAGGGAGAGATGGGGAAAGAAGAGAGTGGGGGTCAGTGGGAAGAGAACAGCAGCTGAAAAAATGTATTAGAGAGTCCAACTAAATTATTGGTGGCTGAATCAGACACTAGGGAATGTTCACCTTGAAACCATCAAAGCGTTCACTGGGTCTATGTACAATACATACTAGTTGACTAGTATGATGTTTCCAGTCTTTGTACCACTCAGCATTGCACCCTCATAAAGACAGAGTGGGAAGTACATGGGGAGCTTATTTTCTTAGAGACCAGAAGTATTGGCCAGAAATAAGTAACAAAAGTCCTGGGCTTCACCCTGAAAGCACAGCATCAATGGATAGTCCACATCAATATCAATATATATATTTTGAAATCATAAATTGATAAAAGATGACTAAAGCCCAATTTAGATTTCATTAGCCACATCTGTCAGATGGCCTGAAGAAACATAGATTCCATTGAAATTGAAGAAGCAAGATGTAGAGTCCTATAATTCTGACAGAGATCAAAAGCTTGAAAGCTGTCATTGATCGGTGTCCCTGGGGGTACATTCTGATGGATTTAATACAGGACAGATGAACCTAACAACAGGATAGACAGAAGACCATTAGGCTATGGCTTTGGGGTAATCAGGGTACCAGTAACAGTAATGACATAAAGTGACCTTTGATAAATATAGCCAGTCTAGAGAAGGTTGATGAATGGAAAGTGAAAAAAATACTCTCAATTCATTCTCTTCCCGCCTCTAGTTTTTTCCATGGGAGGAGCAAATTACTCACGTCATGCTATCCCCCCAGCCGTGCTACCACAACCACTACCAGTCATTACACCCCTATTACCTTAAGGCTGGAGACATCACAAGTGTTGCCAATACAGAGGAATTCCTTCCTGTGCAATCAGCCCATTAAAGACTGAGTCATACTGAGTGGAGGCTCAGCCTTATAATTGTGGAAGAAACTGGAAGAGGGATGGTCTGTTCAAAATGGATGGAAACCAGCAAATAAACTAAATATAGTGTCTACAGTGAATCATACTATCTAGCATGGCATTGGACATTTTAGCTGTAAACAGATGACAACCAAAAACATGTTAGATCTTTTTGGCATTACCCCCAGAAATAAAAGGGGTTTGCTTAATTTACTAGGAAAATTCCACTACAATAAGACTGGGACATATTTTGGGCGCATTACAAGAGTTTACTGGCATAAGGAGTAAGCAAGCCAACACACTAGACCAGAGAGTGCATGCTCTACAGAAATGCCAGGTCTCAAAGAATGACCAAACCCATTATCATAGATTGTATCCTTAGCACACTGCACAATCTTCTCCTCAGGAAATGATGTACCAAGAATGGTAGAAATATAACTGTTTTATATTGTACACAGGCTCCTTCATTAAATTAACCATGGTAGGTCATGACAATAGCCATGAGAAAAGGGTTGTTGAGGCAGGTCATCTATACTAGATAAGGTGAACCATCCTAACAGTAAACCTGTACGTGGACTCACGTGTCTTGCCGTTATCAGACATGCGTTTGCCTTCTCCAGGGGGGTAGAGAGGGACCACAGTGACGGTGTAGAGGGTGTCAGACATCAAGTTCTTCAGCACAGTGTTGGTGGTGCTACCAGACACCTGGGCCTGTAGATACAACCACACAACAGGACTGAGTCACAAAGCTACACAGAGGTGATCTGTCTATTTGAAATGTCTGGTAAAAATGTGGAAAAACTTAATAAAACACGATTACAAAGAGAGAGAAAGGGTCCAGTAAAGGAGTAGTATTTTGCATGTATGTTTGACTGTCTGAGTGAATCTATGATGTATCAGTGTATTGGTGTTTGTATTCTTTCAGCATTAGATAATGGATGTTGCTCTCTCTAATTCTCTCTTTCTCTCTTTCTTTCTTTCTCTCGGAGGACCTGAGCCCTAGGACCATGCCTCGGGACTACCTGGCATGATGACTCCTTGCTGTCCCCAGTCCACCTGGCCATGCTGCTGCTCCAGTTTCAACTGTTCTGCCTGCGGCTACGGAACCCTGACCTGTTCACCGGACGTGCTTGTTGCACCCTCGACAACTACAATGATTATTATTATTTGACCATGCTGGTCATTTATGAACATTTTAACATCTTGACCATGTTCTGTTATAATATCCACCCGGCACAGCCAGAAGAGGACTGGCCACCCCTCATAGCCTGGTTCCTCTCTAGGTTTCTTCCTAGGTTTTTGGCCTTTCTAGGGAGTTTTTCCTAGGGAGTTTTTCCTAGCCACCGTGCCTCTTTCACATGCATTGCTTGCTGTTTGGGGTTTTAGGCTGGGTTTCTGTACAGCACTTTGAGATTTCAGCTGATATACGAAGGGCTATATAAATAAATTTGATTTGATTTGATTTGATGTGATAATGAAAGAGTATGCATGCCATAGTGAGATTCGGTAGTGATTGGTTAGAGGTGGCCCAGCCTACCACTTCCTCAGCTCCTCCAGCGGTGGGCACATAGTAGATCTTGTACTGGCGCACATTGCCCTCGGCGGCCTCCCATTGGACGTTCAGGGTGCTGGTGGTAGGGTCAGTGACCTGGAGGCTCCTCACTCCACCCATAGGCTCTGGAGAGAGAGAAGAAAGGTGGTCTTAGGATTCATACTAAGTTAAATGACAACAATGAGCTACAGATGTTAAAATGTAAGTAGAGGTACAGAAGTGGCAAGTGGTAGGCATAAAATCAATGTTTACAAACACAGTATTTAGGGCATCTTTAACATTAGCATCTAGGTAACAACTGTAACCCGGTTCCCTGGTGAAGCTGAGAGGACGAAAGGGAACATGATGTAATCATGAAGGCCTTAGTGAGGCCACAGTTACAGTAGGTTACTCACTGGTCTTTCCGTTGCCAGAGATGTCCTTGCTCTCCCCACTGCTGTAGATGGCTGACACGGTGATGGAGTAGGGAGTGTCGGGGGTCAGTTTGGGAAGCAGCACCGTGTTCTTCTTCCCTCCAATCTGCGTCTGTTGGGGAATGAAGACATTGAAATGCCAGGGAGAGAAGACGGAAGGACCCTCACTTTGTTCACCTGGTCCATGATCACACTCAAGGCCTAAGGGTCGACTCATTTCGCAATTATTGGATCAACTCTAAATTCTTGTAATATTCCCTTCAGATTACAAATGCGTCAAATAGTCCATTCAATGTGGCCTCAGAAGAGATGACATAGGAAAAACAGTTGTATTTTCTTATTGGATGTGGATGTCTCTGATTCCAGCTTCTCTCCCTTGACAGTTTACATCAGTGTCAGAGACTTGATGGAAAGAATGCAGGTTGAGAAATACCAGACTGTTAAAAAAAATTGTCAGAGGATGCATCGAGCATTTTTGCACTTTGCTATTGTAGTGAGCAAGATCTAAGGTAAAGCTGTACTCTAATGACCCTAACAGTGGGATGGGTTGTTTTAAGAGGTATGATTGATGAATTTACTGCATTGATTTTGGCCAAGGAGATGCTGTATTAAAAGGACCGATGTTGGGTTGCATCGCCTCACAGAGACGGCTGACTGAGTAAACCCTGTGTGTGTGTGTGTGTGTGTGTGTGTGTGTGTGTGTGTGTGTGTGTGTGTGTGTGTGTGTGTGTGTGTGTGTGTGTGTGTGTGTGTGTGTGTGTTTTCTAGTTTTTTTTCTTGTCCTCCACAGAGTAAGTTAACCACTGACAGCATGCCTGGTGAAAACGTATCATTTGTGTCTCCCATTTCCTACACAGACTTATTGTCACAAATGAATCAAAGCAGGGCCTCTTGGGCTCTCCATACTTGTTGAAAATCTGTCAATGAACCAAAAACACTTGGCTAAGCTTGGCTCATTAGCTTCCAGCTTTCCAACAATGCCTCAATGTTTAGCGTGTGATATCATCACAGCAACCGAGGGATGGACGGCCACTGAACAGAACTGGGTTCTCTCCTCTAATTAAAAAAGGGAAAACATTTCATCCATCCTGCATGGGAATGGAAACTCTGAATGGACAAATAACTCACATAGCGCTAGCTACCCTTGACTCCAATATGGTAGGCCTATCACATCACAGACAAGACCGATGAGATAAGAGAGAGAGTGAAATTCTCTAACTGCTTCCTTCCATTTACTGGATCTCTCTCTGTGTGCCTCAACATCATGCAAACGCTAAGCGCCTAAACATCTGGCCTGAGGAAAAAAGCCTTTCTGTCTAAACTACTATCCAGCTCTATAGAGTGGAGCAGCAGCGATGCCAGACAGCTTGAAGGACCCTGTAAACACTGTCTGCAGTCAACGACCCCCTTGGTACCACACTCCCTGTCCTGTTACATAAACACACACATGCACATACACATACATCCTCAACCCTGCTGGGCCCAGACATTCCATCTCTGCCCCCCCTTCTCCTCCATCTCTCCACACTGATAACCCCAACTCCCCTGGGGCTCTGGTCAAGGTCCCTGACCACCACGTGTTTCTAAAATGCATCAAAGCTGGGACCGAGAGACTGAAAAACATATTCTATATCAAGGCCATCAGACTGATAAATAGCCATCACTATTTGGCCTCCACTCAGTATCTTGCCCTGAATTTACAGTAGTCACTGTCACTAACCGGCTACCACCCGATTACTCAACCCTGCACCTTAGAGGCTGCTGCCCTATGTAGATAGACATGGAACACTGGTCACTTTAATAATGTTTACATCATGTTTTATTCATTTCATATGTATATACTGTATTCTAGTCAAGGTCATCCTTTTCAACTATTGCTGTACATATACTATTCTATCCTACGTATTCTTCAGATATACTACAAATTCTATCCACATACTGTCCATAAAGTCTATACATCCCGTCACATATATATATATACACTCCGGACTCTGACATTGCTCGCCTTATATACGGGGCGGCAGGGTAGCCTAGTGGTTAGAGTGTTGGACTAGTAACCGAAAGGTTGCAAGTTCAAATCCCTGAGCTGACAAGGTACAAATCTGTCGTTCTGCCCCTGAACAGGCAGTTAACCCACTGTTCCTAGGCTGTCATTGAAAATAAGAATTAGTTCTTAACTGACTTGCCTAGTGAAATAAATATATATTTTTTGCATTGTAATTTCAGAAAATGGTGCTAATAGTGGAATGATAGTGTTTCACAGTATTCCTTACCCGCCATTGTTGTGATTGGCTGTGATATTCATCAATCTATTGTCAAACTGGGAAAGCTGTTCTGACTTTGTGGCTGTGTTATCTAGTGAAAATCGCGCTGTCCTTTCCTGGTTGGTGAAATTCTACATTGTTCGCTCAATTTCAGTTTATGTGAGAAAACAAGCACTGAATAGTGTAGGGAATCATTGTACCGTCTAAATCGCTGTGAAATATCTTTTCAATAACAAAAAATATCCTTTTTACAGCTGTTTGAAGCTGGTGGACCAAAACGAAGGTCCAGAAGCTTCAAACAGAGGTTTTGGTCCACCAGCTTCAAACAGCTGTAAAAATGTTTTTTTGTTATTGAAAATATATTTCACAGCAATTTAGATGGTACAATAATTCCCTACACTATTCATTCAGTGCTTGTTTTCTCACAACTGAAATCTCTTTCCCAGTTTGACTGAAATCTCTTTCCCAGTTTGACAACAGATGCCGCTCCGGCAGGAGAAATCAATAGGCGAATATCACAGCCAATCACAACACGGCGGTTAAGTAATACTGTAAAAGATGATACTTCCACTATTAGCGGTAGATATATTATGGACATTTTCAGAAATTATAATGCAAAAATTGCTGTGTGTTATAGCTTTAAACTGTGTCATCTGAACATTCTGGTGGGAGGTATTATCTTCCCATCATACAAACAAAGTGCCTCTGTGTCATGCTACAAGGGCTCCCTTCCTTATCCTTTCATCATCCAGAGGATGGTTAGGATTAAACGCTGATGTTAGGATTAAACGCTGATGTTAGGATTAAACGCTGACGTTAGGATTAAACGCTGATGTTAGGATTAAACGCTGACGTTAGGATTAAACGCTGACGTTAGGATTAAACGCTGACGTTAGGATTAAACGCTGACGTTAGGATTAAACGCTGACGTTAGCACTATGAACAGCTTGGAATTGTGATGCCCTAAGCTGACCCGTGTGGCTATTGGCTGGTCCTGGTTTTACCGACTGGGTCTTGCCCCCGGCGGTGGGGACGTATGTGATCTTGTAGTTCTGGACACGACCAGGGGCGTGGTCCCACTTGACGGTCAGAGTGATGGTGGTGGCGTTGAACACCTGCAGGTTCTGGGGAGGCCCTGTGGGGGCTGGGCACGAACAAAACATCATAAACAACAACATAAACTCCAACGTAAACACACATCCAATCAACACAGATCACCTAACTTCTGGATGGTGACACTTTGATAAAAATACATGTATTTGATTCAAATTAATTCTCTCTATGAGTGCTGTATGTATTTTTGTTTGATTACAACAAATAAACTTACCAGGGGTTAAAATAACCTTGGACACTGCAGAGGGAAACAGAAATATAAAGAGTCATTGTTAGTAAATCTGATCTGCATGGGCATTTCCTAATCTGTATTTCTTGTGATGCATTAGATTAGATAATTAACTTGTCTTACATGTTCTCTGGCTGCCCAGCAGGTCCTCACTCTCAGACTCGTCAGGGTAGATGGCGGTGACGGACACGTCATACATAGTGTCTGGTTGCAGGGTTTCCAACACGTTACTGGTCTCATCACTGTTCAGGATGGACTGGGAGACACAACACAAAATGGCTTATATACTGGGAGACACAACACAACAGGGCTTATATACTGGGAGACACGACACAAAATGGCTTAGATACTGGGAGACACGACACAAAAGGGCTTATAAACTGGGAGACACGACACAACAGGGCTTGTAGACTGGGAGACACAACAGGGCTTGTAGACTGGGAGACACAACAGGGCTTATAGACTGGGAGACACGACACAACAGGGCTTGTAGACTGGGAGACACAACAGGGCTTATATACTGGGAGACACAACAGGGCTTATATATTGGGAGACACAACACAACAGGGCTTATAGACTGGGAGACACAACACAACAGGGCTTATATACTGGGAGACACAACACAACAGGGCTTATAGACTGGGAGACACGACACAAAAGGGCTTATATACTGGGAGACACGACACAACAGGGCTTATAGACTGGGAGACACGACACAACAGGGCTTGTAGACTGGGAGACACAACACAACAGGGCTTATAGACTGGGAGACACAACAGGGCTTATAGACTGGGAGACACAACAGGGCTTATAGACTGGGAGACACAACAGGGCTTATATACTGGGAGACACAACAGGGCTTATATACTGGGAGACACAACACAACAGGGCTTATAGACTGGGAGACACAACACAACAGGGCTTATATACTGGGAGACACAACAGGGCTTATAGACTGGGAGACACAACACAACAGGGCTTATAGACTGGGAGACACAACACAACAGGGCTTATAGACTGGGAGACACAACACAACAGGGCTTATAGACTGGGAGACAACACAACAGGGCTTATATACTGGGAGACACAACACAACAGGTCTTATAGACTGGGAAACAACACACAACAGGGCTTATAGACTGGGAGACACAACACAACAGGGCTTATATACTGGGAGACACAACACAACAGGGCTTATAGACTGGGAGACACAACAGGGCTTATAGACTGGGAGACACGACACAACAGGGCTTATAGACTGGGAGACACGACACAAAAGGGCTTATATACTGGGAGACACAACAGGGCTTATAGACTGGGAGACACGACACAACAGGGCTTATAGACTGGGAGACACGACACAAAAGGGCTTATATACTGGGAGACACAACAGGGCTTATAGACTGGGAGACACGACACAAAAGGGCTTATAGACTGGGAGACACGACACAACAGGGCTTATAGACTGGGAGACAAAACACAAAAGGCTTATATACTGGGAGACACAACAGGGCTTATAGACTGGGAGACACAACACAACAGGGCTTATAGACTGGGAGACACAACACAACAGGGCTTATAGACTGGGAGACACAACACAACAGGGCTTATAGACTGGGAGACAACACAACAGGGCTTATATACTGGGAGACACAACACAACAGGTCTTATAGACTGGGAAACAACACACAACAGGGCTTATAGACTGGGAGACACAACACAACAGGGCTTATATACTGGGAGACACAACACAACAGGGCTTATAGACTGGGAGACACAACACAACAGGGCTTATATACTGGGAGACACAACACAACAGGTCTTATAGACGGAGACAACACACAACAGGGCTTATAGACTGGGAGACACAACACAACAGAGCTTATGGACTGGGAGACACAACAGGGCTTATAGACTGGGAGACACAACACAACAGGGCTTATGGACTGGGAGACACAACAGGGCTTATAGACTGGGAGACACAACAGGGCTTATAGACTGGGAGACACAACACAACAGGGCTTATAGACTGGGAGACACAACACAACAGGGCTTATATACTGGGAGACACAACACAACAGGTCTTATAGACTGGGAGACACAACACAACAGGGCTTATATACTGGGAGACACAACACAACAGGGCTTATAGACTGGGAGACACAACAGGGCTTATAGACTGGGAGACACAACAGGGCTTATAGACTGGGAGACACAACAGGGCTTATAGACTGGGAGACATGACACAACATAGCTTATGGACTGGGAGACACAACACAACAGGGCTTATAGACTGGGAGACACAACAGGGCTTATAGACTGGGAGACACAACACAACAGGGCTTATAGACTGGGAGACACAACAGGGCTTATGGACTGGGAGACAACACAACAGGGCTTATAGACTGGGAGACACGACACAACAGGGCTTATAGACTGGGAGACACAACAGGGCTTATAGACTGGGAGACACAACAGGGCTTATGGACTGGGAGACATGACACAACAGGGCTTATAGACTGGGAGACACGACACAACAGGGCTTATAGACTGGGAGACACAACAGGGCTTATAGACTGGGAGACACAACAGGGCTTATAGACTGGGAGACACAACAGGGCTTATAGACTGGGAGACATGACACAACATAGCTTATGGACTGGGAGACACAACACAACAGGGCTTATAGACTGGGAGACACAACAGGGCTTATAGACTGGGAGACACAGCACAACAGGGCTTATATACTGGGAGACACAACACAACAGGGCTTATATACTGGGAGACACAACACAACAGGGCATATAGGATATATGTCGGCAATGCTTCCTAATCACAACTTTATTGAGAATACCAAGAATATTCAAATTCTGTACATTATACCAATATTCTGTACATAGTCAATCAAAATCTAATGTCATGATTTTGTTTAAGTGCAAACCACCTGTATGGTTGTCTTACATATTGAAAGTTGGTTTCTCCTTTCTTGGTCCAGCCGATACGATAGAGAGCCACGTCATGGGCCCCATGGTCCCAGTCGGCTCTGAAGCTGGTCTGGGTCACCTCAGAGAAACGCAGGTTCTTAGGAGCAGGAACAACATCTACACAGAAGAAAGGAAACATTATATGGGAGAGATTGCCATGCCATTACTATACCCTATAACTAGGGCATGACTATACCCTATAACCAGGGCATCACTACACCCTATAACTATGGCATCTCTGTCCTCCTGAGTAGCGCAGTGGTCTAAGGCACTGCAGTGCTTGAGGCGTCACTACAGACCCGGGTTCGATCCCAGGCTGTGTCACAGCTGGCCCTGACCAGGAGACCCATGAAGCGGCGTACAATTGGCCCAACGTTGTCCGCGTTTGGGGAGGGTTTGGCCGGCCGGGATTTCCTTGTGGTGGGCCGAGCGCCTGCAAGCAGATTTCAGCCGCCAGCTGGGCGGTGTTTCCTCCGACACACCCGGAAGCCAGTGCGGCAGGCTTCCGGGTTAAGCGCGCAGTGTGTCAAGAAGCAGTGCGGCTTAACAGGGTCATGTTTTGGAGGACGCATGGCTCTTTACCTTCGCCTCTCCCGAGTCCATAGGGGAGTTGCAGCAATGGGACAAGACTGTAACTACCAATCAGATATTATGAAATTGGGGAGAAAAAGGGGTAATTAAAAAAATAATAATAATTTAAATACTATGACACCCCTATAACGAGAACATTACTATACCCTATAACTATGACATTACTATACCCTATAACTATTTTTTTATTTAATTTTTATTTCACCTTTAATTAACCATGTAGGCCAGTTGAGAACAAGTTCTCATTTACAACTGAGACCTGGCCAAGATAAAGCATAGCAATGAGACAAAAACAACAACACAGAGTTAAACATAATCAAACATACAAACATACTACAGTCAATAACACAAAAGAAAAGAAAATAGAAAGATCTATGTACAGTGTGTGCAAATGTAGAAGAGTAGGGAAGTAGGCAATAAATAGGCCATAGTGGCGAAAATAATTACAATTTAACATTAATACTGGAGAGATATATGAGCAGATGATGATGTGCAAGTAGAGATATACTGGGGAGCAAAAGAGCAAGAGGGTAAGTAATAATATGGGGATGAGGTTGTCGGGTGTGCTATTTACAGATTGGCTGTGTACAGGTACAGTGATCGGTAAGCTGCTCTGACAGCTGATGCTTAAAGTTAGAGAGGGAGATATAAGACTCCAGATTTTTGCAATTCGTTCCAGTCATTGGCAGCAGAGAACTGGAAGGAAAGGCGGTCAAAGGAAGTGTTGGCTTTGGGGATGACCAGTGCAATATACCTGCTGGAGCGCGTGCTACGGGTGGGTGTTGCTATGGTGACCAGTGAGCTGAGATAAGACATGGCTTTACCTAGCAAAGACTTATAGATGACCTGAAGCCAGTGGATTTGGCGATGGATATGTAGTGAGGGCCAGCCAACGAGAGCATAGAGGTCGCAGTGGTGGGTAGTATATGTGTCTTTGGTGATAACACGGATGGCACTGTGATAGACTACATCCAGTTTGATGAGTAGAGTGTTGGGGGCTATTTTGTAAATTTACATTTACGTCAAGGATCGGCAGGATAGTCAGTTTTACGACAGTGTGTTTGGCGGCATGAGTGAAGGATGCTTTGTTGTGAAATAGGAAGCCGATTCTAGATTTCATTTTGGATTGGAGATGTTTAATGAGTCTGGAAGGAGAGTTTACAGTCTAGCCAGACACCTAGGTATTTGTAGTTGTCCACATATTCTAGGTCAGAACCGTCCAGAGTACTGATGCTAGTCGGGCAAGAGGGTGCGGGCAGCAATCGGTTGAAGAGCATGCACTTAGTTTTACTAGCATTTAAAAGCAGTTGGAGGCCACGGAAGGAGTGTTGTATGGCGTTGAAGCTCGTTTGGAGGTTTGTTAGCACAGTGTCCAAAGAAGGGCCAGATGTATACAGAATGGTGTCGTCTGCGTACATGTGGATCAGAGAATCACCAGCAGTAAGAGCGACATCATTGATAAATACAGAGAAAAGAGTTTGCCCGAGAATTAAGCCCTGTGGCACCCCCATAGAGACTGCCAGAGGTCCAGACAACAGGCCCTCCGATTTGACACACTGAACTCTATCTGAGAAGTAGTTGGTGAACCAGGCGAGGCAGTCATTTGAGAAGCCAAGGCTATTGAGTCTGCCGATAAGAATGCGGTGATTGACAGAGTCGAAAGCCTTGGCCAGGTCGTTGAAGATGGCTGCACAGTACTGTGTTCATCGATGGCGGTTATGATAACGTTTAGGACCTTGAGCGTGGCTGAGGTGCACCCATGACCAGCTCAGAAACCAGATTGCATAATGGAGAAGGTACGGTGGGATTTGAAATGGTCGGTGATCTGTTTATTAACTTGGATTTAGAATATTTTAGAAAGGCAGGGCAGGATGGATATAGGTCTTTAACAGTTTGGGTCTAAGGTGTCTCCCCCTTTGACCGCGGCAGCTTTCCAATCTTTGGGGATCTCATACGATACGAAAGAGAGGTGACATTACTATGACATTATAAGACATCACTATACCCTATAACTATGACATTACTATACCCTATAACAAAGACATCACTATGCCCTATAACCATGACATTGCCATACCCTATAACTTGGACATTACCATACCCTATAACTAGGACATTACCATACCCTATAACTAGGACATTACCATACCCTATAACTAGGACATTACCATACCCTATAACTAGGACATCACTACACCCTATAACTAGGACATCACTTTACCCTATAACCATAACATTGCCATACCCTATAACTTGGACATCACTATACCCTATAACTTGGACATCACTATACCCTATAACTATGACATTACTATAACCTATAACTAGGACATCACTATACCCTATAACTAGGACATCACTATACCCTATAACTATGACATCACTATGCCCTATAACTATGACATCACTATACCCTATAACTATGACATCACTATACCCTATAACATCACTATACCCTATAACTATGACATCAGTATAGCCTTTAACTATGACATTACTATACCCAAAAACTAGGATATTACTATACCCTGTAACTACGACATCCCTATACCCTATAACTATGACATTACCATACCATATAACAAAGACATCACTATACCCTATAACTATGGCATCACTATTGCCTGTAATTATGACATTACTATACCCTATAACTAGGACATCACTATACCCTATAACTAGGACATTACTATACCCTATAACTATGACATTACTATACCCTTTAACTATGACACTACTATACCCTATAACTAGGACATCACTATACCCTATAACTATGACATCCCTATACCCTATAACTATGACATCACTATACCCTATAACTAGGACATTACTATACCCTATAACTATGACATTACTATACCCTTTAACTATGACATTACTATACCCTATAACTAGGACATCACCATACCCTTTAACAAAGACATCACTATACCCTATAACTATGACATCACTATACCCTATAACTATGACATCACTATACCCTATAACATCACTATACCCTATAACTATGACATCAGTATAGCCTTTAACTATGACATTACTATACCCAAAAACTAGGATATTACTATACCCTGTAACTACGACATCCCTATACCCTATAACTATGACATTACCATACCATATAACAAAGACATCACTATACCCTATAACTATGGCATCACTATTGCCTGTAATTATGACATTACTATACCCTATAACTAGGACATCACTATACCCTATAACTAGGACATTACTATACCCTATAACTATGACATTACTATACCCTTTAACTATGACATTACCATACCATATAACAAAGACATCACTATACCCTATAACTATGACATCCCTATACCCTATAACTAGGACATCACTATACCCTTTAACTATGACATTACCATACCCTATAACTAGGACATCACTATACCCTATAACTAGGACATCACTATACCCAATAACTAGGACATCACTATACCCTATAACTAGGACATCACTATACCCAATAACTAGGACATCACTATACCCTATAACTAGGACATCACTATACCCTATAACTATGACATTACTATACCCTTTAACTATGACATCACTATACCCTATTGCATCACTATTGCCTGTAATTATGACATTACTATACCCTATAACTATGACATTACTATACCCTTTAACTATGACATTACTATTCCCTTTAACTATGACATTACTATACCCTTTAACTATGACATTACTATACCCTTTAACAAAGACATCACTATACCCTATAACTAGGACATCACTATACCCAATAACTAGGACATTATTATACCCTATAACAAAGACATCACTATACCCTATAACTAGGGCCCAAAAGTTTTTTGGGCCTATAGTACTGAGTAGGACTTCCATGGAGTGTAACCCCAGTGTGTTAACCCTCACATAGGCTGTGTGACTGTACCTGTGATGGCTGTGTTGACCATGGGGTTTCCAGCTCCATCATTGTAGATGGGGGTGACAGCCAGGATATACTCAGTCTGAGAGATCAGGTTGTCCAGGGCCTTGGAGGTCACACCTCTCCCCACTTCAAGCTGTAGACCAAAACAACATCTTTGTTTACATCAAGCCCTACAGTCTGTCACATTATTCCAGTGTAAACCATGTTAAATCATTTACTTGTATCAACAACTGAATGACTATTGCATTATTTTGTAAATGGAAGGTTAGGGTTTGTCAATTCTGTTTTCCTCATCATGGTCATGTTGAATGCCTTCCAAAGTCATTTTCCATTCTCATTGATGAGTTCCAAAGAATCTGTGAGAGAAACTGTGGGCGTCTTTGTATACATCTGACGAGACAGCACGTTATCTCCACTTCATGTGTAAATCCTTAGCACACGCAGAGGTGAAGAGAGATAAACAATCAAGTAAAAAAAAAATATATATATATATATAGACAGTCAAGCACAAACATACTGCACTGGAAAAGTACCCCAAAAATATTTCTAAATGCACAATAAACTTCTCTGTTTCTTTTCAGTACTCAGGAATCGCACGATCACGGCATTTGGTACAGGAGGTCATTCCTAATGTTCCTTAGTGTGAAATCTCTGTCAGTGGTGTGATCCTTCCACCAGACTCCTGGTCCAATGGTGTGATCCTTCCACCAGGCTCTTGGTCCAATGGTGTGATCATTCCACCAGGCTACCGGTCCAGTGGTGTGATCCTTCCACCAGGCTCCCGGTCCAGTGGTGTGATCCTTCCACCAGGCTCCCGGTCAAATAGCACAGCCCCAGAGGTCCACTGCATACCCTTCTCACCAGCTGCCCTTCCCATTACGCTGTCTAATGTCATATCTCAAATGATGCATAAAAAATATCAATATCAATCTGCTAGCTGACATAAACAGAGAACGTGCTCAGCACAGGAGCTGGTGTCTGCTGTGACCAGTAGGAGAGGAAGCTAGGCATATGTCTCTGCCCCCAGAGGGAGTATGTAGAGTACAGAGTATTGCTTTCACTGCCGTCTGTATCCTATAGATGTATTGTGATTGTCGTATCTCACCTCTTTGGCCTCTCCCTCGTCAGGCGTGTAGGTGATGATGTATTTGAGGACGGCACCTGGAGCAGCATCCCAGTTCATCTTCAGGGTGCTGTGGGTAACGTCTCTGACCCTCAGCTTTCCCGCAGGGGGCATGGGCACTACGGAGGGGACAGAGATACAGAACATGAGGCTCACCAAATTACATTATTACTTTAATCCCTTTCATTCCATAAACTAGGGAGTGAGGAGACCTGATTTACTCTATACGAGTTAGGACCTGCCGTGCCTTACCCTCCCTTAGGGCACTGAGCACAAAACATTAATAACAACATTTGAATGTAGAAGAGTACTGTTCTGTATGTACATGTGACTCCTTGCTCGGTCAGGGGGTCGCTGGCTGACTGTCCATGCAGGGCTAAGATGGACAGAGTGTAGGCCGTGTTGGGGATCAGCTGCACCAACTGGACATCAGTCGTGTCCCCTCCAACTCTCATCTGCAGGGGAGCACCATGACAGAACAAACATTAGTTTACAAGGCTCACTGTCGTTCAGACAGGCAGTTTGGATGAACATGTTTCCACAGATTACATGTCTTAGGCAGTGTCCAGTGTCATATAACTTATCTAAGTGTTGCCAATACTACAGACGATCTAATCCTCTTGATTTGACACCTCAGGAACTAATATCATGCCAGAGTGAGATAAAAAATGTAATAAATAATTCTGTGTTTTGTTGTCTCTGCATCCATAAAAGGAAAGTTATTCTTCACTGCTCCTTGACATCTGCATGCTGTCAGGAGACATTGGCAGGGGACCGGTATATCCGGTCATTGGCAGCATCCGTGTATGTGTGTCAGTGCAACAGTTGGTCTGGCGTCTCTCTCTTTCTCTTGCTCTCTCTCTCGCAGTTGCCGTCTCACCTCTTTCTCCACGGAGGGCTCTGTGGCGTTGATGGCTCTGTAGAGTAGCATGTAGTTCGTGGCACCCACTGCTTCCTCCCACTTCACCCTCATGGTGGTGGGACGCTCCTCATAGATGATCATCTTCCTCACTGCGCTGAGGGGCACTGGACATGGCAAGAGGGAGAGGGAAACACTTAGATTCTAAACACACACACAATCCCGTCCAAAACGAAATGTTTGCAGTGAAATGTAGCAATGCAGATTTCATGTGCCTATTCAAGTGGTGAGAACTAAACAATGAGGTATTTTATAGGCGATTTAATTGAGAAATAACTCAAAAAGAAAATTACTTCATAAAATCACGTTATTCTATAGGACAAATAAAAGCATAGTGAAGAACAACATTTAAAAAAATCTAATTCTTGATGCACAATATTGATTGATTACAATAATAGCAGCCTTATATGGTATCATAAACAAGACATTGATGTTCTTTCTTTAACGTTAAAAACAGGGACCGCACAAGCACCGCAGGAACATCCATACAGTCACTGTGGTGTGCTGAATGTAATGGAAGAATACTTGTTTTACAGTCTCAAAGACATCCATTGTTGATCCTATAGAGATTACGTGTGGGACATACAGGTATGTTAAAGGACAGTAATGGACAGGTACAGTATAGTGGATCAAAGAAGAACACAGAAAAACAGATTAGGACTCACAGGTGGTTTCAGCGCCCTTCAGTGGGTCGCTGCTCTCCTCTCCGATGACAGAGTAGACGTTGACCAGATACTCAGTCAGTGGGTTCAGGTTAGGTAGGACGGCTGTGGTCACAGAGCCATCAACAAACATCTACAACCAGACAACAAGAGTCAACATGAACGAGGCGAATACAGTATGAGGTTGTAGAATGACTTGGGATGTCTATTTTAAGTAACCCCATTGACAAGCATGGAAAGGTTGGTTTCTGTTGGAGGACAATTAAGCCAAACAATACAACAAAGTACAGCTATCAGTGTTTCCTGTGTTGATGCTACTGGTTTTCATTGAACCACAAATATGACCCGTTTCTGGAAGCTAGGCGTATGTTGCACATCACTACTTTACAGGAGAGGCATTTGAACGTATTTTTGTTTTCAGAAATTCTTGCTGGAACATATGAACTTTCATGTGCCTTAATAACAAAATGTGTATGCCTTTTGTAAATACGAATGCAATTGTTAAATAACGAGCCTAGTTGGTTTAGCCACGGAAAATACAGGAACCTTCCCACTAGTCATGATTGGCCAAGATAATGGATGGGCTGGACATGCCGAGAGATGAGTTCGCATTGGTCTGCCATGTAGCATGCTTCTGTTTACAACATGAGCAGCTAAGTACTGTATGTGTGGATAATCCTGTCTACTGCAGCTTTTTTTTGAAAGATATCATGAAGAACTGAAAAATGTTTGCAACTGTTCTCAACATTGCTGCCCTGAAGTTAATAGCGCTATTGCCAAAGCTCAGTGGGAAAACATTGTGATGGAGTACTTTCGAGAGGATGATCGAGCAATGCTGACTCTCGCTGACTCTGAAAATGAATAAGATAATGAGGAAATCACTGATTTAGGTCAGAACATTTTCATTGAACCAGACATTGTAGAGTCTTCTGATGACAATGGTGGGGAAGAAATGGTATCGTTGTCATGGAAGAAGTTGACCCGAGTTTTGAAAACAGTGGAACGCCCAGTGGAAACAGAGGGATGATTGCCAAATGCGGAGAGAGTCTGTTGTATAAAACACCTGTCTCCGGATAACCTCTTCAAACTAAGGGCAACCATGGCATCCATGACGAAGGGAGAAGCGTTCATCCATGTATACAGGTAAGAGTCTAGCGACATTTTCAGATATTATATGTTTCCAATTTTGTCAGAAAGTCATTTTCATTGCAAGTTAAAGCATACTGTTAACTAGCTAGCTAACTTTAGCTAGCTGGCTCACTAGCTAATGTTACGTGTATGATCTGTGTAGGAGCTCCAGAAAAAGGCCCGAGTTCCGGAGTTGGAATTCTGAGTTGGATGACCATTCGAATCGATCTTTCCCAGTCTGAGTTTTTTTGTTGAGTTCGAAGTTGTTTTGAACGCGGCATTAGAGTTGGGATTATGGTTCATTGTTTAGCTAGCTACATGTATAAACAAAAGACTCCACTATCCAAGTAACCATTTCACTGTACCGTTTACACCTTCTGTATCCTGTGCATGTGACAAATACATTTAGATTTTATTTTATATAGTGTTTGTTTACCAGAGACGGTAATGTGAAAAACAATATGACCTACACCAAAATCAGATTAGGATATAGGTCAAGGACTAGATGAAGTTTATTTTACTACTACTTTTTGCTTCTACTTTCACCACTTTTAGTCTTGAAATCTTTGGATGTTTACTACATTGTGAATCCTTAGAGAGATGGGTGTGGCTAAGTTCATTAACTTTCAAAGCAGAATTACTTTCTCATTGTTCCTCAACTGTAGTGTATGATATACCATACACTTTTATCCAATGTAAAAAAACACAATTTCAAATTTTGCTACATAGGACCGAATCCAGGTTGTGGGTCAGAAATTGGTTGTAGGAACTCTGAACAACCTCTACACTTCCAACCCACTCTGTTTCTATTTAGAAGAGTAAATAACAAACAAAACCTCGATCACACACTAGACCACTGCATCACAAAACCATGACAGCTGGAATAAAATAAATACTTAGAAAAATGAAATTGGAGTCCAAGAAGTTGGAAGTTAGCTACCCCATTCTAGTACACTGGAGCCAAGACCCTGCATCTGTCAGATAAAGGGATATAAAATAAACAAAACAAACCTTTTTTGCTACTAGTACTCTAAATTGAAAGCCTTGTATTTTGTGGTCTTACCCTCTGTCAAAACCATTTTACCAAACACCCTCATACTGAGCAGCCAACACAAACTTGAGGAAGTGAGGTGGGGAGAATTTCTGGGGTTTCCCTCTAATCTCTGGTAGATCAGAGGCTAGAACTAAACCCAGGACAATGAAAACGTCTTCCCATGAAACTGCCCATTATGTCCTCAAAGCTACATGTAGGGTAGGTGTGGGGTCAGGGTGAATACTCACAGTATGTCATCTCTTCTATCTTTATTTAGTCAAGTAAGTCATTGAGAATAAAACCTTTACAACTTGCTTCCATCCTCAGGCCCGTGGTGGGAGTGACAGAGGGATTTGTGATAGAGGGGGAGTGACAGAGGGGTTTGGGTGTTGATAGAGGGGGAGTGACAGAGGTGTTTGTGATAGAGCGGGAGTGAGAGAGGGGTTTGGGGGGCTGATAGGGGAAGAGTAACAGAGGGGTTGGTCTTTGATAGGGTTGTGTTAGGGTGGAGGTTAAAGGTATGTACCTGCTGAGGGCGTCCAGACAAGGTCATGTACTCCACACGGTACTTCTCCACTGGACCTTCAGGGCCTGTCCAGCTGGCACGGAACGAATAGTGGGTCACCTCTGAGGTCACAAGGTCCGTGGGTGCCTCGGGGCCACCTCCTATCAGGGAAAAGGGGAGAGAGGGGGTCAAATCAACCCAAAGCATAGGATCTCATTGTTTATTATATGTCACTTTATTCCTAGTTAGAGTTGAAGTCGGAAGTTTACATACACCTTAGCCAAATACATTTAAACTCAGTTTTTCACAATTCCTGACATTTAATTTTACTAAAAATTCCCTGTCTTAGCTAAGTTAGGATCACCACTTTATTTTAAGAATATAAAATGTCAGAATAATAGTAGAGAGAATTATTTATTTCAGCTTTTATTTCTTTCATCACATTCCCAGTGGGTCAGAAGTTTACATACACTCAATTAGTATTTGGTAGCATTGCATTAAATTTATTAACTTGGGTCAAACGTTTTGGGTAGCCTTCCACAAGCTTCCCACAATAAGTTGGGTGAATTTTGTCCCATTCCTCCTGACAGAGCTGGTGTAACTGAGTCAGGTTTGTTGGCCTCCTTGCTTGTACATACTTTTTTAGTTCTTCCAACAAATGTTCTATGGGATTGAGGTCAGGGCTTTGTGATGGCCACTCCAATACCTTGACTTTGTTGTCCTAAAGCCATTTTGCCACAACTTTGGAAGTATGCTTGGGGTCATTGTCCATTTCGAAGACCCATTTGCGACCAAGCTTTAACTTCCTGACGGATGTCTTGAGATGTTGCTTCAATATATCCACATAATTGTCCTTCCTCATGATGCCATCTATTTTGTGAAGTGCACCAGTCCCTCTTGCAGCAAAGCACCCCCACAACACCCCCACAACCATTGTGCTTCACGGTTGGGATGGTGTTCTTCAGCTTGCAAGTATCCCCCTTTTTCAACCAAACATAACAATGGTCATTATGGCCAAACAGTTCTATTTTTGTTTCATCAGACAGGAGGACATTTCTCAAAAAAGTACCATCTTTGTCCCCATGTGCAGTTGCAAACCGTAGTCTGGCAATTTTCTGGCAGTTTTGAGCAGTGGCTTCTTCCTTGCTGAGCAGCCTTTCAGGTTATGTCGATATAGGACTCGTTTTACTGTGAATATAGATACTTTGTACCTGTTTTCTCCAGCATCTTCACAAGGTCCTTTCCTGTTGTTCTGGGATTGATTTGCACTTTTTGCATCAAAGTACATTCATCTCTAGGAGACAGAACGCGTCTCCTTCCTGTGCGGTGTTTATACTTGCGTATTGTTGTTTGTACAGATGAACGTGGTACCTTCAGGCGTTTGGAAATTGCTCCCAAGGATGAACCAGACTTGTGGAGGTCTACACATTTTTTTCTGAGGTCTTGACTGATTTTCTTTTATTTTCCCATGATGTCAAGCAAAGAGGCACTGAGTTTGAAGGTAGACCTTGAAATACATCCACAGGTACACCTCCAATTGACTCAAATTATGTCAATTAGCCTATCAGAGGTTTCTAAAGCCATGACATCATTTTCTGGAATTTTCAAAACTGTTTAAAGGCACAGTCAACTTAGTGTATGTAAACTTCTGACCCACTGGAATTGTGATCCAGTGAATTATAAGTGAAATAATCTGTATGTAAACAATTGTTGGAAAAATTACTTGTGTTATGCACAAAGTAGATGTCCTAACCGACATGACAAAACTATAGTTTGTTAACAAGAAATTTGTGGAGTGGTTGAAAAACTAGTTTTAATGACTCCAACCTAAGTGTATGTAAACTTCAGACTTCAACTGTATATGTACCTGTACATATCTAACTACTTTGTACTCCTGCACATCGACTCGGTACTGGTACCCCAAGTATGTAGCCAAGTTATCACAACTCATTGTGTATTTATTAAGCTTTTATTATTACGTGTTTTACTTTTCTGTAATTTCTCTATTTTCTCTCTTTCAGCATTGTTGGGAAGGACCCGGATGTAAGCATTTCACTGTTAGTCTACACCTGTTGTTTACCAAGCATTTGACTTGTCTTTCACAGATTTGGACACAGCTCCCTAGCAGAAAATCCAGTTGACAGACAGACAAAGACTCTTTACTCCAGACGGCTGCACGCCACGTCTAAGCCTTTTCAAAAAAAGAAAAAAGAAAAGGAACTTCTCCCATACAGTATCCAGTTCCAGCTCATTAATTTGATTACGGAGCAGACTATTTCTAATTTCAGAGAGGATAAAATAGAGCATCAGGGGAAAGAGGACTAGATTCTATATTATTTCCAGTGGTAGGCTGGCATTCAGCTCTTTGTGTTGTCTCCCCTGGTGCTCCAGACTTGCAACTCTATTGAGGGTCTCTCTTAGTCATGACCTAAACCCTGTTTACATAACTACAGCCTCACACAGATCGAGATCGTCGCCCGTATTCACAAAGAGTCTCAAAGATCTAGGATCAGGTCTCCCCTCTTATTAATTATCAAATCAAAGGCAAAACTGATCCTAGATCAACACTCCCGCTCTGGAACATTTTGTGAATATAAGCCTTAGCACTAAGCACTAGTATTAAGACTAAGGGGTTTAACCTGCATAGCCAATAAGACTGTCACCTTATTAACAGTCACGACAAGGAGTTTAATGGAAGGCTGAAGGTACCTGGTCCCTTGACGCTGTTACAGAGGTTCTCAGTCAGGTCGTCCACTATGTCCAGCAGAAAGGAGAAGTCGGCCACGTTGTACATGTGGATCTCCTCCGGGTCAGAGGCGATGGACCTCAGCTCATTCTCATCAGCGTTCTTCACACCTAGGAGGAGTCAACAAGGGACAACAGTCAGGTCAGCTGTCCCGTCTTAGAGCAAGGTGAGGCAAAAGTGTGTAAGGAATTATTCTGGGGCAACTCGAGCATTCACACGCTACTTCAAGACGACAAAGATAACTGTCATTATTCAAGTTGAGATGGATACAAGGAGTGTCAGATGTCCTATCAAGTCAAAATAGAACAAAGGGAAAACTTCCCAGTGAAGATGGCAGAGACTCACCGATGGCATACAACTCAATGCCCTGGTCACGCAGGTTCTGGGAGTTGGCAATGATGTCATCCTGAGACTTGCCATCAGTGACCAGCACTCCGATCTTACGAGCGTTGGGTCTCATCCCAACATTCTCCTTGAAATTGTTCTGGAGGATGTAGTTCAGAGCCAAACCTGCAACGAAGACAGAAACATTTATTTTGTTTAATCATTTCTCTGAGGCCTTTCCAACGAGGCAGCTAAACAGAATGCAGATTATTATAAAATACATTGTGAGCCTATTAGGAACAACAAAGTTTTATTTGCATAATGGAGCATACAATTGAGTTCAGTTCCCTTCACCCTCTGGCTATCACACAAACAGCTCAGCTGCCAAGAACCAAAGCAGTGGCACAGTTTTCATTGTGAAGTTTACGAACTGGAACCTTTTTCATTAGCCAATACAAGCACGAACATGCATTGAGTTTATAGATGTAGATTAAGTACCAGTGAGGGTGTTGCCTCCTTTGTAGGGCAGGTTGGCTACAGCCTCCAACAGGGAAGCCCTGGTCCTGTGGGCGTTCAGGTGCCACTCAGTCTTAGGGTCACCACTGTACTGGGCCAAACCTGCGAGAAATACACAGAGAGCCTCTGTCAGATGAGATGCCATGTAAATCTACCCAACATTATAACACCTACAGAATTACTGGAGAGTGGAGCTACAATAGTTTTATCTACAGCAGAGAGAAGGAATGCTCATGTCCTGTGAGACCTTAGGCACACTGAGGTTCAACCTACCAATCTGAACCCTGTCAGGGCTGATGTCAAAGACTCCCACCATGCGAGAGATGAAGGAGCGAATGGTCTTGAAGTTCAGACGGCCGATACTCCAGGAGCCATCGATCAGCAGGACTATATCAGCCCGGGCTTTGGTCTTACACACCACATCTGAGAGGTCAGAGGTTACAGGTCAGAGACACAGAACAGAACAGTGATGGGCTCTAGTTATTATGATGCAGTTTCCGTTATATTACAGGTGAAGTTATGAGGGCAGACATGTCATGGAGATGGCTCAGAGGTGTTTAATAATGCATGGGTGTGAAGAGAGGTAAAGGATTAGGAAAGAAAAGAGGTCATTGACATGACATTGTTGACATCGATTCACAGTACATCACACACACTTCCCAAACAGAAAAAAAAACACATCTTCCTCTTTACAAGCAAGCAGTAAAAACACTTTCTATTCCATTTTTAGGATTACAAGCTATTTTCATCATACACATTTCATTTCCAGCTGCCGATATAATTATTGTCTTCTTTTCTTCCAACAAGTTGAGACTGTTCTGTCTCTTTCTCTCTGTGTGTCCGAGGAGTGTTCTTCACTGGCCACTGCTCAGCCTCTCCCAGGGAACAACAAAAAGAAGCTCTCCTGACATGATACACGAGGGTCTCCTTGGTGAGAGTTACTGTGCGTTCCTCACTGGCACAGCTCTCACTGTTTTCCAGACACCTGTGGGATGAGAAGAAGGCCTCGTCTCCAGTCCGTTAAGACTGCAGATGCGCAGCAGCAGCCGCACACAGACATTGAGCAGTCTGCCACTGTCTGCAATTGAAAACAGGTTACATGATGTTTGATTTACAGACTAGTCTTTCCTTCCCCATGCGGCCCACAGATAAACAGATGTCTAACGGAGTGGGAGGGTCCTAGAGTGGCTGAACCGTGTGTCGTTCGGATTACAGGCTGTTTTAGTTAGCTACACAGTCGTAATAAAGACAATTATCTAAGGCTATCGGGCGAGACTACAGGGGGAAGATTTATCGGCCACGGCAGATTTGGCTACGGCCACGGCAGTCCTTTGACTGCAATATGCATTTCACCAAATAAATAAATTCACATCCAGTCTCTGTTTATGGCACTGTAAATTCAATGTTTGGTTTACTCGTGCGTTACAGCACAAATGTATCTGTGACTCAAAGAACGGTTATCTATTATTTACAGGAAAAAACACTTTGAATGTGGAAAAGGAGACAAAAATGTCCATTACTGTCTGGTGTAAAATATCTTCAGAGTTGAGGGAGGCTGATGAACGGATTACTTCAGACCCAATCCCTCTCTCCTCACTCCCTTCTTACTCTCACTCCTCCAGGACTGGGGATGGGGGACTGAATTGAGGAGTACTGGGTAAGGAAAAAGGTGGAAATGGGGTGTAGGAGGGGTGTTCTGCCCCCTTTATTAAATTATATTATTGTGGGTGGGTGGCTGCCTGGCTGACTGGCTGACTGGGTCTTGTCATTGTATCTGCTCCCTATTAGAGGAGGCCTTCCAGTCAGCTGAGGGTCAGACTGGCCTCTCTGGAGCCTTCCATCAAGCACATTACATTTTCCTCCTTCTCTCTCTTTCCTCTCCTCTCCTCTCACTCACTGCCCTGCACCACGCCACGCGCTCACACCCGGTAGGTTGTAAAACACTTGTAATTGCAAACAGCTTATCCTTTTTTCAATTCTACTGCTCTTAGCTGCCGCAGGATCCAGAAAAAGAAAAGGAACCCAGTGATGAAAAAAGCAAGCAGCCAACAGATGGAACAGTAGTTAAATCTGTTATTTGGTGAGACAATTAGCTTTGAGGAAAGGCATTTAGGGCAACTCATCTGTTTTTATGGGGAGAGGGATTAAAAATGTATACCCACACTTTGGCTATGGACACAGGAGACACAACATATATATATATATAAGGTCTTAAGTATCATGAGGGAGATTAATAAAACAATAAAGAAAATCCTATAGGTCATTAGGGTTGTTGGGTTCTTTGAGAAAAATGTGTTATTTCGCTTTTGCCTCTAAAATGGATCACAGCTTGTTTTATATACGATTCCTGCATACAAATATTTACCTTACGCATGACCCTTTAGTTTTTAACATGGCTGCCGTGCCCTCGCCTGTTGATTGGCTGTGCGTAAGATCAATTCTTTCCAGGGTAGTCTCCTGTGTAGTGCTGTGTTGCTGTTGCTGGCTATGATTACTCATGTAGGAGGGGTTTGAGAGTAGGCATTACCTCCATCATATGGTGGTGGTTCAGGGGCATCAGAGAGAGTCGTCTTTTCCTCTCCATCCAACGGCTGGCTCTCTCCTCCCTCAAACATCCCAAACACACTCACTGTGTACTTGGTACCAGCCCTGTGAAACAAACTTAAATCAGTTCATTCATCTCAACAGGTTTGTCAGTTTGTCTGAGAGATATGACTGATAGACGGACACAACAAATTGCTGAACTAATGAAAATGCGGCGTAGCTCAAACTACAGTACCTGTGCAAAGTAATACATTACATGTGACAGTCCATCTGATATACTTTACATTCCAGTCCAAGGATAAGCCTACCTAAGCTCCTCCAGAACCACAGTGTTGTCATAGGGTCCGACCAGCAGCTCTCCCAGGTCTATATCATTCCCAATGGGGTGGAAGGTGACCTTGTAGCCCTTGACCTCCCCTGGAGCGGGGTCCCAGGTCACTCTGAAACTGGTCCTCGCAGGCTCGGAGGTCTGCAAGTTTCTAGGGGCTTTGTACGGTGAAACTGGAACAGAGAAAATTAAGATTTGATATAAGCAGATGAATATAAAGTGGAAGTAAAATGTGGCTAAACTATTACAATTGCTTGGAAAATACTAGTTATTAGCTGCCTATTTGGAGACCCATTCTCTCCTGGGCTATCCTACTGCAAGCATCTGTTTCATGCGAGATTTAGTAGTTGATGATGATTGATGATAAGTACTTGATATGAGTCTGCATAACCCTCCAGTGACTAACTACTGTACAAGACTCTCCTAACCTAACGAAAGCAGCACAGAGCACAGTTCAGTTGTGGTTAAAGATAAACCAACGTACGTGTGGTTCCTACTCCTTGCCTTGCTTTTCCTTCTCCCTGCTTGTACACAGGCAGCACTGTGATGTCGTAGGTGGTCATGGGCGTTAAGCGTCTCAAGATGGTGTTGGTGGTCCCAGCGGGCACCTTGGTGGCCAGCTGTCGCCCTCCCGACGCCGGCTTGTACGTCACCCGGTAGTTGACAACATTCCCGGGTGCAGGCTGCCATGTCACCTTCATGCTCTTCTCCGTCTCCTCGGAAACAACCACAACTTTTCTGGCTGCGGACACTGGGAGCACAAATGAAAGAAAATGAATGCTTGATGGATTGATTTTGGTATCATGCTGCGAGTTTGAGCAGAAAGTAGAATTGGAATGCATGCCAAATTGCTGCCTACATTTCAAAATGGTACGAAGCCATGGCTTCTTCTGGGCAATCTAAATATTGACACGGTTGGATACCTCCAAGGTTTTCACGGCGGTATCTGTTCAGTTTCCATATGCTTGTGAACACAAATCCATCCAAACATAGTTTTATTTCCCAGTCAGACCATACACTGACCAGACTCTGCTTTACTAGATTGTGTTGAGGTGGTGGGTTGTACCCACTGTGTATTGTATCTTTCCATAATATGACCCCAGTGTGTTTTTGGTGCAGGAAGGACAAGTGTGAATTGCCAAAACCCCTAAACGAGCTCAGGAAAATATTCAGACAGCTAGACTTCAGAGAGAGGAGTTTTATGGACGGAAAAAAGTAGCCTGTCCAAGTTTTCACTGCGTGGTTTGATCCAAATGGACCTGTCCTGTTAGCGGAGACAGAGAGAGGGAGAGAGAGAGAGACAGAGAGAGGGCTGGTGGTTCTGGTGACCATAGATATAAACCATACGAGCCTCCAGAGGTGCCTCAAGGTTGTTTTCGGTGTAAATTGCACCTGTTCCGCTTTCCAGAATCAATAAACAAAACGATGGAGATGCACATTTTTCATTAGCACATTTTGTCTCGCTAACCAGCGGATGAATTCCCCAATCGGGGTGAGTTTCCGTCAATGTGCTTTTCTCATTTCAGTGGGTCGCTGTATTGCAAGGAGAGGGGAAGCACTGTCTACTCCTGTGTCTATCCGAATCCACAATCTCCCCTGATAACTGGGAGTAGGTGTGGCGCATTGCGTCATGGCCATATACGTACATAACATACACGTGCACATGCTTGCACAAGCATGCACCAACGCACGCAGTCACACACGTCACCCTGATTACAAAAGCATCTCGTTGGCTGTTCAGATGGATCAGGTGAATGCCAGCAGCATTGACGTTATCTCCAAGCTCAAAGAATGAGCCGGAAATGTCACCGTATCTCACTTTTTCCACATCATGCACCCAAGAATGGGGCTGAAGTTTCCTGCATAACTCTAAAGCCTGGGTCACTGCTTTCAACAGTCAGGGTGATAGGACTGAAGTTGTTTCATATTATTTTTGACCTTTTTTATCTACTCCTGGATTATAAAGACTATGAAAGCTTTACGCTCATGGTGTATTTACGGAAATAAGGTCTGTTCCCAAGTCCAATCTCTTCAAGGGCTCAAACCATCTTGACACACTCTTTAATGTCATCAGACAAATGTGACCCACTCTGGATCTCCTATTCATTCCAGGTGCTTTATATAGGCTCGTTCCAGTTATATAGATAGATTTTCTGAGGTCATGGGGTATTTTTATATACTACATCTATATATTTTTTCAGCTCTGAGGTAAACTGGGGACGAAAAACCCAGAAAACCATCTTCTCAGGCAGACAGAGAGGGTGAGTGAAAGAGAAAGAGAGCGAGAGAGCGAGAGAAGGAGAGAAACAGACACAGAGAGACAGAGAGAGCGGGTCCCACAGTAAGTCTGTGTGTGGTGGAAACATTAGGGAGGTGAAGTGACTTACCATCTGTGGTCTCAGCACCCACGAGCGGCTCCCCCTCTCCCCTGTCATAGGTTGCGTAGACAGAGACCTGGTAGCGCGTCTCTGGAGTGAGCCCGTCCAGCACTGTGGCCGTTACATCTCCGGGGACTGACTTCTCCCCTGTCTCCTCCGTGTACAACGATTTCCACTTCAACCAGTAGGAGCGCACATTACCAAGCGCTGCCGTCCAGGAGACAGCGAAGCTGGTTTCCGTGACATCTTTGGTAACCAGGTCTTTAGGGGAGCCAAGGACTGAGGGGAAAAAGGACAGAGGAAGCTGGGCAACATCTCACATACCAGTGTTAGTACAGAGAGTCTTTATCAAATGGACCAAAACAGTTTGTGTTAGGTCTGCTAGTTGATATGGCAGTTTGTCTCACTCTGGATGCAGATAGTGTGGGCGAGTGTATTCTAGTGAGCAGGAGGAATTCGCTGGTATAGTGATAAACCACCAACAATGTATCTGTCTCCGTTTAACCCCTCAAGGTCTTTTTGAAACAAGTGATTTACTTTGTTCATAATCAGAGGGTTCGGAAAAAGCTCTGCAAAACCAATCACCGGATTCCAGCGCTCAGCTCAGAGTGTCTCGCTCACAACACTTTCATTTTCCATCGAAACAGAATAAACTTGATCCATTAAAGTGTGTTTGTTACAATTGCAGATGCAGAGAGAGAGAGAGAGGGAGAGAGAGAGCTGATCCAAATATGAGGGGTAATGAATTCACAAGGAAATTAATGGAGAATTCCAGATTTTGGAGGGCCTGTCAAGGATAATATTCTGTGACCCCTCTAGATACCAAGTCCCCTCCATCCAGGGAGCATCGAGCTGCTGCCAAGCGCTGAGGAGAGAGACCACTGACTTTCCCGGCTGTGCTGCTGCACAAGAGGGACCAGATCACATGATAATGACTTCTGCAGACAATGACCCACTTTTCATCAGTACTCTGAGCACAGCACAGTCACAGGGGCCAAGCGCTGAAGCACATACATGCAGCACGTGGAATACAGACGGACACAGCTACCTGCCTCCATTTTGAAGTATGCTTAGTTGGAATTAGAAAAACATGCATTTGAAACCAACAATGTAAGCAAAACGTAGATTTGTAAATGGACAATCTCTCCCAGCCTCTGTGCAATGACGAAAAGCATTGAAGAAGCATTGAGGAAGGAGCCATCAACAAAGGATGAGCTATTACACATTTTAATCATCACACTGGCAAATACAGTTGTGATCATAATCCCCTAAATCTCGAAAAGAAAAATAAGGAAACAGATCTGACAAACACAATGGGTCTAGATCACTGAGAGACAGAGTCTAATCTGTATACTTCACTAAGTGATGTATAGGAGTAGACCAGCCAGGGGCTTCCTGTAACCAAGGTATGTTTGTTGATGTAGCTAACCCTCAAATCGTCGGCCAAAAGCCGTGTTGGTTTGGGCACGAATTGGATATGTGGATATATATCAATATGTGTCAAGAGGATGAGTCAGGTGCTAGGAAAAGTACACCGTGTGTGCTGCCTGCTATGAGGGTGAGCCTCCATAAAAAAGCTCACCCTCTCAGCTCACATATGGACACAAATATTGCTCTTATCAATGTAACTTAACAGCATGCATTTACTGCATTCATACAGTACATGAGTTATTGTCTAACAAACGCCTACAGGCTGTGCTTATTCTTGAGCCCACAGTTAAAGAAGAAACACCACTGGAAATGGAGACTTCAATTTACAGATAAACAGTTTAGCCAAGTCTCATTTAAAGAACAGCTCTTTGCAGATGGTAAGTGCTATCCGGAATCCTTGTGACATCCCTACCCTAAACCCTACCCTTAGCCTAACTTTAACCATGACCCTTACCTAACCCTAACCTTAACCCTTACCTTAACCATTTTAAATGTCAACTTCCAATGGGGTAGGGACGTCCCAAGAATGCTCAATAGCAAAGGCACTCTCCAGATGGCAAAGGGAATCCATCAAACTCACTGCACTTCTATTTACACTTCCCTCATTTAACTGCCCTGGAGCCTGGTCCACCTAGGCTCTGTGTAGGGCTAGACCATGATGAAAACACATGGTTCACCTGCGTGCAAGGGGCTATGCCCTGCTCTGCCCTTTCGCCTCAAAGGACCTTCAGTCTGGAGGAAAAACAGTGTCTCCTGGCTCCGCTAAGTCACTGAGCCTGGCAAAGCACTACCCAGCCAGGAGCCCAGTTTCCAAAGGGATCGTCATGAAAGGAAATCAAAGCAAACCGTTGTGAATTCACCTGGTTTCACGCCACACTCTGTGGCCCATGAAATGCTTACTACTGAAAAGCTCAGCTCTTATGCCCACGAACAAACATTCACTCAACATGAACCTTGCAAACATTGCATATTATTGTCTACAGCCACTTGCACACGAGCTAGCTAGCTATACCTGTATGACAGCAGTTTGTGGTTTGTATAGTGTACACCAAACTGCACTTTTAGAGTTTTATCGAAAACATATGTTTGTCCCATGAAACAAAATAGAAGTAGAAGTATGGCTTGGTGTCAGTGGCGTGGGTTATCTCTGGTCTTTCTCTCTCCATGCTCTTTGGCCTCTCCCTGGACTGGGACGAAGAGGACAGACAGCCAGTTCTCTGCTGGAGGAACCAGCCAGCACTCAACCGCTCACAGCTTTGAAGTAGCTGCTAAGTAACACCTAACACATGTTGGGAAAGACTTCCTGCTTTAATACATATAAGGCTCACATTTAAAATATGAATCCCAGACATTTAACTCAGGCCCCCTTTTTCTGATTCAGTTAATCAAGCCAATCTTTAGTGGTCAGGAATCAGGATGTGGTTGGCTGAACATACAAGATAGATTGGCCACTGGCTGCCACAGGGCACACTATTGTCTCCAATAGCCAGTTAGGTTACCTCACACAGTGGGTACCTGGAAGCCAGTGGCACCGTAAACAATGAGATCAGTGTTGGCCTGTTGTTCTGACGTCAAGCTGTGCTGCTGTAACCAGACCCATGCTTTGTCATGGAGCACAGAAAGGAGCCCAGACAAAGGTTCTACTCCGGTGGGACGCCAGGTCTGATGAGTCAGCAAAACTGACCATGTCATGGAAACTGAGCATCTGACTTCTGACCATGCCCGGGCTGGAGGTCCAGATATGGACAAAGGAGGTCAGCTTTACTGTCAAAGAGAAGGGAGCCCCAGGCAAATCAAAATATGCACCAAATACAACAGGTAGGATACAGTGAAATGCTTATTTACGAGCCCATTCCCAACAGTGCAGAATTAAAAAATAAGACACAAATTTGTTAAATAAAAAAAGGAAATAGTAACACAATAACGAGGCTATTGTCACGTCCTGACCAGTATAAGGGTTATTTGTTATTGTAGTTTGGTCAGGACGTGGCAGAGGGTATTTTGTTTATGTGGTTAGGGGTGGTGTTTTATGTAGTAGGGTGTTTGATTTATTATTTCGGGGTTTTTGGGGTTATGTTCTAGGTTTGTATTTCTATGTGGTCTCTAGTCTTTTGTATTTCTTTGTCTAGTTTATTGGGGTTGGACTCTCAATTGGAGGCAGGTGTTTTCTAGTTGCCTCTGATTGAGAGTCCTATATATGGGTATGTGTTTGGTTAAGTGTTTGTGGGAGATTGTTTCTTGTTTTGCCTGTGTGAGCCTGACAAGACTGTTTTGTTGTTCGTGCGTTCTTCGTTTGTTATTTTGGTGTTCTCTTTATTTAAAATAAATATCAAGATGAGCATCCACATTCCTGCTGCGTTTTGGTCCTCTATTCCCGACGACAACCGTTACAGCTATATATAAGGAGTACCAGTACTGAGTCAATATGCAGGGGTACGAGGTAATTGAGGTAATACTGTATGTACATGTGGGTAGGGGTAAAAGTGACCAGGATATATGATAAACAGAGTAACAACAGCGTGTGTGAAAAAAAAATTGTGTGTGTGTGTGACGTCAATATGTGTGTGTGTTTTATGTGTGTGAGGGTATGTAGTGTGTGTGTGTGTGTGTGTGTGTTTTTTGTGTGTTGGAGTGTCAGTGTAGTGTGTGTGAGTGTGTGAGTAGAGTCTAGTGAGTGTGCATAGAGCCAGTGCCAGGGAGTCAATGTAATAAATAAATAATAAAGGGGGTCAATGTAAAAAGTCTGGTTAGCCATTTGATTAACTGTTCAACAGTCTTATGGCTTGGGGGTATTAGCTGTTCAGGTGCCTTTTGGTCTCAGACGTGGCGCTCCGGTACTGCTTGATGTGCGGTAGCAGAAAGAACAGTCTATGACTTGGGTGGCTGGAGTCTTTGACAATTTTAGGGGCCTTTCTCTGACACTGCCTGGTATAGAGGTCCTGGATGGCAGGGAGTTTTGCCCTGCCATCCAGGGAGCCTTGCGCTTTGATGCTGAGCAGTTGCCATACCAAGCGATGATGCAGTCAGTCAAGACGCTCTCAATGGTGCAGCTGTTGAACTTTTTGAGGATCTGAGTGCCCATGCCAAATCTTTTCAGCCTCCTGAGGGGAAGAGGAGTTGTCGTGCCCTATTAACGACTGTGTTGGTGTGTTTGGACCATGATAGGTCCTTAGTGATGTGGACACTGAGGAACTTGAAGCTCTCGACCCACTCCACTACAGCACCATCAATGTGAATGGGGGGTGTTCGGCCCTCCATCTCCTGTTGTCCACGATTAGCTCCTTTGTCTTGCCAACGTTGAGGGAGAGGTTTTTGTCCTTGCACCACACTGCCATGTCTCTGACCTCTTCCCTATAGGCTGTCTCATCCTAGTCTGTGATTAGGACTACCACCGTCGGCAAACTTAATGATGGTGGTGTTGGAGTTGTGCGTGGCCACGCAGTTGTGGGTGAACAGGGAGTACAGGAGGAGACTGAGCATGCACCCCTGATGGGCTCCCGTGTTGAGGGTCAGGAAGTCCAAGATCCAGTTGCAGAGGGAGGTGTTCAGTCCCAGGATACTTAGCTTAGTGATGAGCTTGGAGGGCACTATGGTGTTGAACGATGAGCTGTAGTCAATGAACAGCATTCTTACCTAGGTGCTCCTTTTGTCCAGGTGGGAAAGGACAGTATGGAGTGCAATATAGATTGCATCATCTGTGGATATGTTAGGGCGGTATGCGAATTGGAGTGGGTCCAGGGTTTCTGTGATGATGGTGTTGATGTGAGCCATGACAAGCATTTCAAAGCATTCCATAGCTACAGATGTGAGTGCTACGGGAGCGGTAGTCATTTAGACAGGTTACCTTGGCGTTCTTAGGCACAGGCACTATGGTGGTTTGCTTGAAACATGTATGTATTACAGACTGGGTCAGCAAAAGGTTGAAAATGTCAGTGAAGACACTTACCAGCTGGTCATCACATGCTCTGAGTACGCATCCTGGTAATTCATCTGGCCCTGCAGCCTTGTTAATGTCAACCTGTTTAAAGGTCTTACTCACATTGGCTACGGAGAGTGTGATCATAAAGTCGTCCGGAACAGCTGGTGCTCTCACGGATGGTTCAGCGTTGTTTGCCTCGAAGCGAGCAAAGAAGGCATTTAGCTTGTCTGGTAGGCTCGCATCACTGGGCAGCTCTCGGCTGGGTATCCCTTTGTAATTTGTGATTGTTTGCAATCCCTGCCACATCTGACGAGAGTCAGAGCCGGTGTAGTAGGATTCGATCTTCGTCCTGTATTGACACTTTGCCTGTTTGATGGTTCGTCGGAGCACCATCAACATTTAAAAAAAAATATTTTTATAAATGTTTTACTTCCGGCGCTGACAAAGATGGCCGCCTCGCTTTGCGTTCCCAGGAAACTATGCAGTATTTAGCTTTTTGATGTGTTATTTCTTACATTGTTATCCCAGGTAATCTTAGGTTTTACTACATACAGTCGGGAGGAACTATTGGATATAAGAGCAACGTCAACTCACCAACATTACGACCAGAAATACGACTTCCCGAAGCGGATCCTCTGTTTGGCCCACCACCCAGGACAATGGATCGGATCCCAGCAGGCGACACAAAACAACGGCGCCGCAGAAGGGGCAGACGGAGTGGTCTTCTGGTCTGGCTCCGTAGACGGGCACATCGCGCACCACTCCCGAGCATACTACACGCCAATGTCCAGTCTCTTGACAACAACGTAGACGAAATCCGAGCAAGGGTAGCATTCCAGAGAGACATCCGAGACTGTAACGTTATTTGTTTCACGGAAACATGGCTCACTCGAGACACGCTATCTGAGTCGGTACAGCCACCTGGTTGCTTCACGCATCGCGCTGACAGAAACAAGCATCTCTCTGGTAAGAAGAAGGGTGGGGGTGTATGCCTTATGATTAACGAGACGTGGTGTGATTATAACAACATACAGGAACTCAAGTAATTTTGTTCACCTGACTTAGAATTCCTCACTATCAAATGCCGACCGCATTATCTACCAAGAGAATTCTCTTCGATCATAATCACAGTCGTGTATATCCCCCCCAAGCAGACACATCGACGGCCCTGAAAGAACTTCATTGGACTCTATGTAAACTGGAAACCACATATCCTGAGGCAGCGTTTATTGTAGCTGGGGATTTTAACAAGGCTAATCTGAAAACAAGGCTCCCCAAATTCTATCAGCATATCGGTTGCGCTACCAGGGTGGGCAAAACCCTAGACCACTGTTATTCTAACTTCCGCGACGCATATAAGGCCCTCCCCCGCCCTCCCTTTGGAAAAGCTGACCACGGCTCCATTTTGTTGCTCCCAGCCTATAGACAGAAACTAAAACAGGAAGCTCCCGCCCTCAGGTTTGTTCAACGCTGGTCCGACCAATCGGATTCCACGCTTCAAGATTGCTTTGATCACGTGGACTGGGATATGTTCTGCATTGCTGCGAACAACAACATTGACGAATACGCTGACTGGGTTTGCGAGTTCATTAACAAGTGCATCGGTGATGTCATACCAACAGCGTCTATTAAAACATTCCCCAACCAGAAACCATGGATTGATGGCAGCATTCGCGCAAAACTGAACTCGCGAACCACTGCTTTTAATCATGGCAAAGTGACCGGAAACATGACCGAATACAAACAGTGTAACTATTCCCTCCGCAAGGCAATCAAACAAGCTAAGTGTCAATACAGACACAAAGTGGAGTCGCAATTCAACGGCTCAGACACGAGAGGTATGTGGCAGGGTCTACAGTCAATCACGGACTACAAAAGAAAAATCAGCCCCATCGTGGATCACGATGCCTTGCTCCCAGACAGACTAAACAACTTTTTTGCTCGCTTTGAGGACAATACAGTTCCACTAACACGGCCCGCTACCAAAACCTGCGGGCTCTCCTTCACTGCAGCCAACGTGAGTAAAACATTTAAACGTGTTAACCCTCGCAAGGCTGCAGGCCCAGGCGGCATCCCCGGCCGCGTCCTCAGAGCATGCGCAGACCAGCTGGCTGCTGTGTTTACAGACATATTCAATCAGTCCTTATCCCAGTCTGCTGTCCCCACATGCTTCAAGAGGGCCACCATTGTTCCTGTTCCCAAGAATGCTAAGGTAACTGAGCTAAATGACTACCGCCCTGTAGCACTCACTTCCGTCATCATGAAGTGCTTTGAGAGACTAGTCAAGGACCATATCACCTCCACCCTACCTGACACCCTAGACCCACTCCAATTTGCTTACCAACCCAATAGGTCCACAGACGACGCAATCGCCATCACACTGCACACTGCCCTAACCCATCTGGACAAGAGGAATACCTATGTAAGAATGCTGTTCATCGATTACAGCTCAGCATTTAACACCATAGTACCCTCCAAACTCGTCATTAAGCTCGAGACCCTGGGTCTCGACCCCGCCCTGTGCAACTGGGTCCTGGACTTCCTGACGGGCCGCCCCCAGGTGGTGAGGGTAGGTAACAACATCTCCACCCCGCTGATCCTCAACACTGGGTCCCCACAAGGGTGCGTTCTCAGCCCTCTCCTGTACTCCCTGTTCACCCACGACTGCGTGGCCATGCACGCAACCAACTCAATCATCAAGTTTGCAGACGACACTACAGTGGTAGGCTTGATTGCCAACAACGACGAGACGGCCTACAGGGAGGAGGTGAGGGCCCTCAGAGTGTGGTGTCAGGAAAATAACCTCGCACTCAATGTCAACAAAACAAAAGAGATGATCGTGGACTTCAGGAAACAGCAGAGGGAGCAGCCCCCTAGCTACATTGACGGGACAGTAGTGGAGAGGGTGGAGAGTTTTAAGTTCCTCAGGGTACACATCACGGACAAACTGAAATGGTCCACCCACACAGAGAGCGTGGTGAAGAAGGCGCAGCAGCGCCTCTTCAACCTCAGGAGGCTGAAGAAATTTGGCTTGTCACCAAAAACACTCACAAACTTTTACAGATGCACAATCGAGAGCATCCTGTCGGGCTGTATCACCACCTGGTACGGCAGCTGCTCCGCCCATAACCGGAAGGCTCTCCAGAGGGTAGTGAGGTCTGCACAACGCATCACCGGGTGCAAACTACCTGCCCTCCAGGACACCTACACCACCCGATGTCACAGGGAGGCCAAAAAGATCATCAAGGACAGCAACCTACCGAGCCACTGCCTGTTCACCCCGCTAACATCCAGAAGGCGAGGTCAGTACAGGTGCATCAAAGCTGGAACCGAGAGACTGAAAAACAGCTTCTATCTCAAGGCCATCAGATTGTTAAACAGCCATCACTAACATTGAGTGGCTGCTGCTAACATACTGACTCAACTCAAGCCACTTTAATAATGGGAAAATTGATGACTTGCCACTCAATTTATCACTTGCCACTTTATATTATTTATATTAGATAATGTTTACATAACCTACATTATTCATCTCATATGTATATACTGTACACCATACCATCTACTGCATCTTGCCATCTTGATGTAATTAGATGTATCACTAGCCACTTTAAACAATGCCACTTTATATAATGTTTTCATAACCTACATTACTCATCTCATATGTATATACTGTACTCTATACCATCTACTGCATCTTGCCATCCTGATGTAATGTATCACTAGCCACCTTAAACAATGCTGCTTTATATGTTTTCATACCCTACAATACTCATCTCATATGTATATACTGTACTCCATACCATCTATTACATCTTGCCTATGCCGTTCGACCTTCACTCATTTATATATTTTTATGTACATATTCATATTCATTCCTTTACACTTGTGTGTACAAGGTAGTTGTTGTGGAATTGGTAGATTACTTGTTAGATATTACTGCATGGTCGGAACTAGAAGCACAAGCATTTCGCTACACTTGCATTAACACCTGCTAACCATGTGTATGTGACAAATAAATGTGATTTGATTTGATTTGATTTCTTATATGCGTCCAGATTAGTGTCCTGCTCCCTGAAAGCGGCAGCTCTAGCCTTTAGCTCAGTGCGGATGTTGCCTGTAATCCATGGCTTCTGGTTGGGATATGTATGTATGGTCGCTGTGTGGACAACGTCGTCGATTGACATATTCATGAAGCCGGTGACTGATGTAGGAAACTCCTCAATGCCATCGGAGGAATCGCGGAACAAATTCCAGTCTGTGCTAGCGAAACAGTCCTGTAGCTTAGCATCTGCTTCATTGGACCACTACCATATTGAGCGTGTCACTGGTACTTCCTGTTGAGTTTTTGCTTGTAAGCCGGAATCAGGAGGATGGAGTTATTGTCTGATTTGCCAAATGGCGGGCAGGAGAGAGCTTTGAATGCTACTTTACATGTGGAGTAAAGGTGATCTAAAGTTTTTATCCCTCAAGTTGCACAGGTGACATGCTGGTAGAAATGAGGTAAAACGAATTTCAGTTTTCCTGCATTAATATCACCGGCCACCTCTGGATGAGAATTTTCTTGTTCTATACAGCTCATTGAGAGAGGTGGTGGTAAATAAACAGTTACAGAAAATACAGATGAAAACTCTCTTGGTAAATAGTGTGGTCTACTGTACAACTTATCATGAGGTGTTCTAACTCAGGCGAGCAGAACCTTGAGACTTCCTTAATATTAGAGATAAAGCACCAGCTGTTGTTAATAAAGAGACACACACCGCCCCTGATCTTACCGTTCTCTGCCGTTCTGTCCTGCCGATGCGTAGAAAAAACAGCTAGATTTATATTATCCATTTATATTGTCCGTGTTCAGCCATGATGCCAAAAAGCAATTGTATATTAAAGTTCTTAATGTCGCATTGATAGGATAATCTCGAATGGAGCTTGTCCAGTTTATTTTCCAGCGTTTGCACATTCACCAATAGAACAGAGGGTAGAGGCGATTTATTCATTCATCGCCGTAATCTCATCAGAGTGCAAGCGCGCCGGCCTCTATCTTGCAGTTTTCGTGCTCTACAAGAGTCAGGGCCTAGTCCAGCAAAATCAATATATTTCACCTCTGACTAATGAGTAGAAATCCTCATTAGTGATAGCTGTTTCCGATGTCCAGAAGCTCTTTTCGGTTATAGGAAACGATGGAGGAAACATTACGTACAAAAAAAGGAATGATCAGCTCAAAAAAAATACACAAAACAGCACAATTGGTCAGGAGCCCGTAAAATGGCTGCCATTCCCTCCGGCGCCATTCTACCATGAAGAAAGAATGAATCTGAACCGTTCCGCTTATGAACTGAAAATAGCTACATACTGGACACCTCTCCATTGTTCTCCAGAGTGGGATAAGGCCTCTGATATTCCCTGATGCAGAAGCCATGTGGTCTGCTATTAATGTTGTCATTAGTGAGATTTAGGTAGGAGGCAACATTAAGAGACAATGACTCCACTCTTTGGTCATGGTGAATGACTAAGCTTTGCTGTGTCGGGGGGCTCAAACTGAAACCATTTGGCATCTTCCACTTTAAATCAGCAATCAGCAGTTGAAACAATTACAAAGTGCACTGTTTTGGTAAAAAGCTAAGGGATGGGTCTGGCGAAATGTAAAAACTCTTCAATTCATAGATGCAAGGACTATGGATGCAAGGACTGACGATCCATGATATCAAAATGATAGTTTTAACCATGTTTTGAGGCTATACAGTTTATATTTTGGATTCTGATGGGGTGTGATAGTTGAACTAAGCTCATGAGGCATTTACAAGTTATATTCTTCAAGAATCAATGGGTACATATCATACATTTACTGTATAAGTCAAAAAATTTATGTAGCAACTGCAGATTGCCCCTTTCAAGGTAAAGGGCTGGAACAATATTCCTCTCTACATGCATACTGCTGACCCCCAAACCTAACTAAATCATAGCACATACAGCCTCCTGTCTGTCTGACCTCAGTCCTAGTTGGTCCTCCCCTCCCCAGACCCCAGTCCTCCTAGTTGGTTCTCTCCTCCCCAGACCCCAGTCCTCCTAGTTGGGCCTCTCCTCCCCAGACCCCAGTCCTCCTAGTTGTGCCTCCCCTCCCCAGACCCCAGTCCTCCTAGTTGGGCCTCTCCTCCCCAGACCCCAGTCCTCCTAGTTGGGCCTCTCCTCCCCAGACCCCAGTCCTCCTAGTTGTGCCTCCCCTCCCCAGACCCCAGTCCTCCTAGTTGGGCCTCTCCTCCCCAGACCCCAGTCCTCCTAGTTGGGCCCCCCTCCCCAGACCCCAGTCCTCCTAGTTGGGCCCCCCTCCCCAGACCCCAGTCCTCCTAGTTGTGCCTCCCCTCCCCAGACCCCAGTCCTCCTAGTTGGGCCTCTCCTCCCCAGACCCCAGTCCTCCTAGTTGTGCCTCCCCTCCCCAGACCCCAGTCCTCCTAGTTGGGCCTCTCCTCCCCAGACCCCAGTCCTCCTAGTTGGGCCTCTCCTCCCCAGACCCCAGTCCTCCTAGTTGTGCCTCCCCTCCCCAGACCCCAGTCCTCCTAGTTGGGCCTCTCCTCCCCAGACCCCAGTCCTCCTAGTTGGGCCCCCCTCCCCAGACCCCAGTCCTCCTAGTTGGGCCCCCCTCCCCAGACCCCAGTCCTCCTAGTTGTGCCTCCCCTCCCCAGACCCCAGTCCTCCTAGTTGGGCCTCTCCTCCCCAGACCCCTTCCTAGTTGGGCCCCCCTCCCCAGACCCCAGTCCTCTTAGGTGGGCCTCCCCTCCCCAGACCCCAGTCCTCCTAGTTGTGCCTCCCCTCCCCAGACCCCAGTCCTCCTAGTTGGGCCTCTCCTCCCCAGACCCCTTCCTAGTTGGGCCCCCCTCCCCAGACCCCAGTCCTCTTAGGTGGGCCTCCCCTCCCCAGACCCCAGTCCTCTTAGTTGTGTCTCCACTCCCCAGAACCCAGTCCTCCTAGTTGGTTCTCCCCTTCCCAGACCCCAGTCCTCCTAGTTGGTTCTCCCCTTCCCAAACCCCAGTCCTCTTAGTTGGCCCTCCCCTCCCCTCTCATTTTTCTAGTTGGGCCTCCCATCCTCAGAGCTTTCTCTTCTAGACCACCCTGATCAAAGACGTTCCGGGACAAAACTCTACTAATGTCGTAAAGCTGTCTAGAGACCTATGATTGGGCTGCCACGAGCAGAACGGATTGTGGGGGCGTGTCTGTTCTGGCGTGTGGGATAGAGTGGTCTTTGTTATTGTTGGGCTCCCTAGCAGCCAGACCAGCGTGACCCAGACCATAACCTCCTGCTGCCCTGGCCTGAATGGCTGCCTACTGAAACACCTATATCACTAACAGATGTCCCTCACACTAACTCACTGCATGTCAGTCCTGAACAACCTAACACTATCCCTCAGTGTTAGAAAGAGGAGTGTAGTCTACAATGGGTTTGGTAAATTTTGGTTAACATTCTTGAAGACATAGGCTTAAGTATGCATCAAGTTCTATGGTTGAGGATCCCAGTTAGCAGAAAAAGCCGTCTCTGATCAGCAGCATTGCTATTCCAAATGGTTTACAAAATCATTGAATGAAAATACCACAAAATATATATATTTTGGCAAAACAAAAACTTGATTGCCGACATGCAAAACATTTTGGGACTGTATCGAACTAATGAAACGAATAGCAAAAGATTTTGAGTGGTATTTTCCTTTAAAGTGATATTGAATATGACAAATAAAATAATCTCAAATAACCCATATGTCCCTGGAGTGTGTAAAACTGCATGAGCTAGTCTAGCATGGCATGTGTTGGCTGTACTCAGGAGTGTTTTAGGTTTACGAGAGTACCCCCACCCATTTCCAGCTCTCCCTGCTTCATGGGCAATAAAGCAGAGCTAACCTACAGTCTGTCTGTGTCACAGAAATTACATAAAGTTCAACATTCCAGCATTTGCAGAATTTCCCTTAACAGAATTTCCCTCACACTTAACACAGTCAGAGAAGAGGTATCCTGAGATATCTAGGAAGGATTTCTAGGGCAGTATGTTTTCTATCTATCTATCTGTCTCCCTCTCTCTCGCTATCTATCTGTCTCCCTCCCTCTCTCTCTCTCTAAAACACAACCCCTTCAAAGCAGCCAAAGAGCAGACAGTTATAACAAACATAAAAGTTGTACCTTCTAGGGTGGTGCCTGTACCCAGGAGTGGGTCTCCCAGCCCAGAGGTGTAGCGGGCGCTGACAAACAGCTCATATTCAGTAGCAGGCTGGAGGTTCTTCAGCAGAGCCACGGTGGTGTCTCCTTTCACGGCTATCTCCTTCCTCTCCCCGGTGCCGTCGGCTGGTTTGAAGGCCACGCGGTACTGGAGGACATTCCCGGGAGCGGCCCTCCATGACACCTTCATGCTAGACACGGTCTCGTTGAAGACACGGAGATCACGGGGAGAACCATGGACTGAGAAGGAAAGGACAAACATGTATGTACAGTATAAACTGCATTAGCTATAGGTAAGGAATAGAAATGTTAGCAGCCACGCTGGTTAACTGACTAACCTTCCTTGGTGGTTCCGTCGACCTGCATCTCGTCTCCCAGGCCGGAGGTGTACTCTGCAGACACAGACACATGGTAGGTGGTGATGGGGAACAGCTCCTGGAGCACGATAGTGGTGTCAGGTCCGTTGGTCTGAGCCTCCAGCACCTCTCCTCCCCCTGTCACAGGGATGTAGGACAACCGGTACCTCACCACGGGCCCTGGCGCCGCCAGCCATGACACCCTGAAACTGTCCGTGGTCTCCTCAGACACACTCAGGCCCTGCACCGTCCCTCGTTCTGGAAAGAAGAATGTTTCGGTTTTGTTTAGCAGTGGCTTGTCAATGTAATTTGTGAGGACAAAGACTCCACACCCAGCCTTCTGTATAAACTATTGAACTTGTGAGAAACATAAACTTCTGAGAAACAGCAAAAGCACTATAACATATACACTCTTAGAAAAAAAGGGTTCCAAAAGGGTTCTTTGGCTGTCCCCATAGGATAACTCTTTTTGGTTCCAGGTAAAACCCTTTTTGGTTCCAGGTAGAACCCTTTTGGATTCCATATAGAATCCTCTAAGGGTTCTACATGGAAACCAAAAGGTTTTACTTGAAACCAAAAGGGTTCTAAACTTGAACCAACAAGAGTTCTTCAAAGGTTTCTCTTATGGGTACAGCAGAATAACTATTTTGAGTTCTAGATAGCACCTTTTTTCTAAGCGTGTACTGTATCTCTTCACTTGATTATGCTGTGAAACCCCTGAATGTGTATGCCTTTAACCCCTTACCTTCCAAAGTGGTCTCCTCCCCTGACAGAGGGAAACTGTCTCCTTTGTCATACTGGGCGAACACGTTGACCTCGTAGGTGGTGAAGGGGGTGAGGTGTGGAAGGATGGCGCTGGTGGTGTCGGCTGGCACAGCCAGGGAGATGTAGTCCCCAGTGATGTCCTCTGCCTTACGGAAACGCACCAAGTAGGACATGACGTTGGTGGAATCGGTTGTCCAGGTGACACGGAAGCTTCTGGACGTCACCTCAGAGAACTCCAGGTCCCTGGGTGCAATCAAACCTGATGAGAGGGATAAAACACAATTAAGTGACTGGTTTGTGTTTTGTCCTCACAAAAATGTCATCGTTATGGCTTTTGATAATGGTAAGCAGAGGTGTCTATCTTATTCATTCAGAAAAGCTGGAATGGAACCAATGAGTTGAACTCATTCAACATCATTCACAGGTCCATATTTGACCATTTATCTTCCATGAGTGTCTTGGTCATAGGAAACACTCCTCATACTGAATGCTAGCATTATGCATTAAGCCGACAAGATTGCAACATTACATTTACATTACATTTAAGTCATTTAGCAGATGATAGAGTGGTCTTTGTTATATTAAAAACCCCAGGACATTGCCAATGAATAATTGTTTTGTGTTCTTCGAAAAGGGGGATCATTAATGATAATAAGTGCAGCAAATAAACTGATGTCATGCTACTGTGGTGTTGAAAACTATCTAAAGTCCTGTTGACTTTCAGAGACGGGTGGCCTTTGAATTGGAAGGACATTTAGGTCAGAATAACAGAGGGTCTCCAGTCAGTTGCTATAGTGTTTAAAAACAGTAAACGATAACAAATGGTTCAACGAGCTCCCCTGAGATGCAGGCATATGGTTTTGTGATATTTTGAAGGCAGCATGCTCAGTCAGGAAGAGATAAAACAATCAGGGTTCTCCCCAAATAATGCAAGAAGGGCACTGCGCTGACTGGCTGCACCACAATGTTTAAAAAAAAGTACTATATATTTTATTATTATTTATTTTCTTTATTTGTTATCATTTAAGGCCAGGCACCACACCCTAATTGAGTATTTATTTGCTCTAGATTGCAGGAAATGGCAGTTCCAGGTGTTCTCAGCAGCACCAGCTTGTTAAAAAATCTTGGGGAGAACCCTGCCAATGAATACCTCGCCTGTGTCTGCCTGACCAGAAGCCAGCTGAGGAGAAAGAAACAGGCCAAGGCAAGGGTAATAATAGATTCAGATTATTACTCAGCCTTTTGTGTAGTGGAGATGTAGATACATTATGATATCGCTATTGCAGTAGCACAGTTCTGACCTGCTTTACCACAGCACAAATAACTGATTACAATGGACTATACAGAGTTCGAGGTCACTTAGCGGCTGCCACTAAAGTAACCCGTATGGTTATGTAGCTATAGTTACAGGTACAGTGCAGCCCAGAGTAAGCATGCTAAACTTCAAACAGGGGTATGTGTAATGAGTAGGGCTAGGAGTTTTTGTTGACCACATGACCAGAGCAGTAAAACCCCCAGCCCTTTGTTATAAGGGTACAGGCATGCAATACTGAGACTCAGAATTTCCACTTTAAAATGTATGTCAAACAAAAACCAATGATTCTTAAACAAACCATACAACTCTATGCACAAGGACTACTATTAACAATTTCCACTGAAAATGTTACAAAAACACGTTTACTTGAAGAACACTGCAGATGCTAAGTTTGGTAACATAATTAAAGTTTTTCCTGTTTGTGCTGTCATTCTGCTACCAAACTTAGCATCTGCAGTGATCTTCAAGTAGATGTGTTTTTGTACAATTTTCAGTGGAAATTGTTAAAAGTAGTTGTGCATAGAGTTGTATGGTTTGTTTAACTTTACAATCATTGGTTATTGTTTGACATACATTTTAAAGTGAAAATTCTCAGTCTCAGCATTGTTCTATTACCATGGAATTGCCTGTATGTTAAATGGCTACTCACTCCTCTTCTTGATGTTTAGGAGCTCTTGTTCGATCCTCAGGCAGATGGACTGGGTGAGCTCCTTGGAGATCCTCTGGAAAGCATCAAAGTCCTCCACAGTATATACGTGGGTCGCTGCTGGGGCGTTAGCAATGGCTTCCAGCTCTGACCTCACAGCGTCCTTCACCCCCACAGCAAAGATCTCCACATCTATATTCCTTAGGTTGGTGGCCGCGTCCTTGAAGGAGTCCGAGGACTTGCCGTCTGTGATGAGGACCATGACACGTGGGACGCTGGTTCGAGCGCCTCGGGTGGAGATAAAGATCTTCTCCCTGACGTAGTTCATGGCCTTGCCCGTGTTGGTGGAGCCTCCGCGGTAAGGGAACGTCCGGACAGCCTTGACCACTGAAGCAATGTCATTATAGGTGTTCAGGGCGAACTCGGTGTGGGGGTCCCGGCTGTACTGGACCAAGCTGAGCCGGATCTTGTCAAGCCCGACGTTGAAGGAGTTGACCAGGACCTCCAGGAAAGCTCTGACTTTGGCAAAGTTTTGTAATCCGATACTGTAGGAACCATCGACCAGCAGGACCACGTCAGCTTGTACGTCCACTCCAAGAGAACATTCTGGGGTGGAAAATACATTAGATGTCATCTCTATATGGTCTACATTATGAAATAGGTTGTTCTTTTACATAGCAACTAAGTAAACGTTCAGTGAGTTAGTATGTGAGTGAGTGGATCACTGATATGCTGTTACAGAGTGTTATCTCACCCAATGACACCTTGACAGGCTGTGTCTTCTCCATGGCCAGGACAGCATCACTGGGTGTCAGACCCTTCAGGGCGAACAGGCTGATCTCGTACTCAGTCTCTGGGGACAGGTCCCGGACATTGACGGAGGTCTGGGTGGGCCCCACGTATACCACCTGGCGCTTCATCCCTGCCATCATGGGCATCAGGGTCAGCTTGTAGCCTGTGATCTCCCCCAGAGAGGGATCCCACGTCACCCTCATGGACTTAGAGGAGATCTCAAGTACCTGGAGGTTAGAGGCCGGTTCCACCACTAGAGACAGAACAAATGTAGTTTGGTTAGGCAACACTTTAACAATACATTTACAGTTACAAAGTTGTTGATTTGTTACATTGACCATACCTATTTCTGACAATGTACTTGAAATATGTGAAGATTTAAATCAAACAATGGAAATGTGATGTAATACATCGTCTATGTCTTACCGTCATCTTTAATGTCTTACCATCATCTATAATGTCTTACCATCATCTATAATGTCTTACCATCACCTATAATGTCTTACCATCATCGATAATGTCTTATCATCATCTATAATGTCTTACCATCACCTATAATGTCTTACCATCATCGATAATGTCTTACTATCATCTATAATGTCTTACCATCATCTTTAATGTCTTACCATCATCTTTAATGTCTTACCATCATCTATAATGTCTTACCATGATCTATAATGTCTTACCATCATCTCCGCTCACTAGAGAGTTGAGCTGGTCTTCCACACTGGAGCACACCTGAGTGATGAGCTTTTTCTGCACTGCCTTGATCACATCAAAGTTAGGAACGTTGTAGACATGTGTGTTGTGGGGAGTTGAGGCCATTTCCTTCAGTTCATCCTCATCTGCTCCTTTGATGCCTACATTGTGAAAAACATCTTAGAAATTAGCCTGAGAAATGGAGTACTCTGGTCATCAGCCATTACAGAATCTCCAGGCACACACAAACTAAAAGCATTATAAGGATGTTCTCAAGAAAGAGCAGTACCTAAGGCAAATATTTCCACTCCAATGTTCCTGAGTCGTTTAGCATACTCCTCCACTGGGTCCTGGGATTTTCCATCTGTGATGATCATGGCTATCTTCGGAAAGCCTTTCCTGGCGCCAGCCGCCTCCGTAAATATGTTTTTCAGCAGGTAGTCCATGGCATCCCCTAGAGACAAAGTGTAACATAATTTACCTTTAAGAAAATAGTGTTACCTAAAATCTTTCAGCGTAAGATAACATTTATTGTCTGTGGGCGGAAGCCTACCTTGAGAACAAGCACGGAAACAGAACATAAAATGGAAGATTTGCACCAATGTTCTAGTTACACACACAGATCTCAAGTTAGGATTCGGTCCAACAAGAATTTACAAATTATCTACAGGATATCCATGCACTCACTGTAAGGGATCAAACATGTCCAAGTTGGCTGTTTAGTCACACCTATCATGTATACCTGTCATGGTGTTTCCTCCCTTGTAGGGCAGGGTGTTGATGGCTTTGAGCAGCTCTCCTCGTTTGGAGTGGCGGTTGAGGGGGAACTCAGTGCGGGTGTCTGTGCTGTACTGGACCACGGCCACCCTGGTCTTGTCCTCTCCGATGTCGAAGGCACCAGCCAAGGCACTGATGAAGCTGCGGATGTGCTTGAAGTTTTCCCTGCCAACGCTCCAGGAGCCATCCACCAGGAAGACTAGGTCTGCTATGGCATTGACTGAACACTCTGGAGGGGTGGAGAGGGGGATGAGGAGAGAGGAAACACAATTAATTGTCTGAACACAATCTGACAGATTGGTGCACCTTTTTGGTACTCTAATGAAAATATCTGACAGATGATATTCCAACAGTCATGAAGACAAAAATGTGTTTTTATGGACCAAATAATCACTGAAACTTTCAACGGTATTGTTCGGTTTTATGTTTCAAACCCTAGTGGGTTTTTAAATCACAGATCCATCAGATTCTCTGGAACATTCAAGATGCAATAATTGGCAGGACTTCTATGAATGTCTTGAATCTTAGATCCCCTAGGTCTATTTGACTCTTTACGCGTATGTGCTTCTCACATCTTGTTATTCTCACTTTTTGAAGATTTCTTGATAAAACATAAAATATTCTACGGATTTAGCAGGACAATTAGGTAAATTGTGAGAGCGCTAAGAGCGTTCTACCAGATAGTTTTTCGGGAATTCTGGTTCAATTTCCACCCAAATCGTACATGGTGGGGAAAAGTGAGTGTGTCTCCCTGTCAATCCACAGACTGGACTCATGGAGAGGCAAAGAACTCCAGTAAAAGGACTTCTGGTCAGAGCAGTAATCCTTTCCACTTCTTTCAACATTTAATTTAAAAGACAGACATGCACAGAGTTGGCATGACAGTGACGTCATCCCTCTCATTGGATTATGGGAACACAAAAGGAATCTGTTTGCCTCAATGTGATGACTGTTTTCAATTACGAATTACAGTGTACATTCTCAGCCGCTGTCGGTCCACCTGTCTGCTCACACTGTGACAACTCATCAGTGCAGAAGGGGTATTTGAGGCTTAGGAAAATATTCCAGGGAAAAATATTATGATTATGATGGAAGTTCATGGAAAAACACAGAAAATGTACTGGAAAAAATGGTACAGCTATGTGGACAGGTAATGGGCATAGAGGGGTCTGGTTGACATTGAGATAAACATACTTACTGATTGCATCTGAAGTCTGAGGTCTCCTTGCTGTTCCACTTGTGTTACTGGATTGAACTGAAACACAAGAGAACTTGAACTGTTATCATGACATCCTGTGTGTCATATGACATGTATACATCCAAGACAATCAACACATCATCAAGCCTCTTCAATGGGATATCAACCACATACATATAAACATATTTTTCATGGTGCATTAGCTATAAATTATTCAAGTTTCAATAAACAAATGTGATTTCCTTCTTCTGATGTGTCTAGAAGCTAACGCTATAAACTCTCAGTTGTTCCATTAAATATCTTATGTTTTTCATCTCACTTGGCAGCTACACCATAGCCAGCTGGAGGCTTGAAACTATGTAATTGGCCCATTGTTCCTATGGCTGAGTGGTCTGATCTGAGGTTAAACCCTTTTGATATCAGTCCACATCAGGCTTTTGGGAAAGCCATCTGACTTTTCACACAAGTTATTTTTAACCTTGTAACAGCATCAGAATACATCACTGGGCCCAAGCTTCCTGCCATCCAGGACCTATATACCAGGCAGTGTCAGAGGAAAGCCCAAAAAATTGCCAAGGACTCCAGCCACCCTAGTCATAGACTGTTCTCTCTGCTACCACACGGCAAGCTGTACCGGAGCGCCAAGTCTGGGTCAAAAAGGCTTCTTAACAGCTTCTTCTACCCCCAAGCCATAAGACTCTTGAACAGTTAATAAAATGGCTACCAGGACTAATTGCATTGTCCCCACCCCCCATTTTTACGCTGCTTCTACTCCCTGTTTATTATACATGCATGCACTTTACCTCTACCTACATGTACATATTACCTCAATTACCTCAGCTAACTGGTGCCCCCGCACATTGACTCTGCACCGGAACCCTCTGTACAGGAACCCCCTGTATATAGCCTCGCTACTGTTATTTTATTGTTGCTCCTTAATTATTTGTTACATTTCAACTTATTTTTAAGTAATTTAAGCATTTCATTTTAAGGTCTACATCTGTTGTATTCGGCGCAGGTGACACATGACATTTGATTTGATTTGATTTGAATATTGCACACTTACTAGTGAGCTGGCCAAAGATGGGTATACTCTCCTCTGTGCCATCATAGGAGTTGATGGACACTGAGTAGTCCAGATCAGGAGTCAGGTCTGTGATAGATGTCTTTGTGGCAGTGGCAGGGAGGTTCAACTCTTTGGTTGGTTCATCTGGTATATAGAGAATGGGTTGCCATTAGCATTGGTGCAAATTATCATTCAGCTTGGCCTGAAAAGCTAAAACTAGTAAGGCAAACATCAATTAAATGATGAGATCAATAAATACGAACCTGTATCCGATACAACTTGTATTTTGTAGCCTTGTATCCTTTGCGATGGTTTTCTCCATGACATTTGCACTGTGTTCTCATTTAGAATTTTAAATTTCAAGTCTGAGGGGGGCTCCACTGCAAACAAAAGAGGAACTGGTGTTAACTTACATGTAAGCAAACATGTGTATGAGTATATAAGTGTTGATCAAGTATTTCAGCAAGGCATTTTATATCAAGCCTTCACATTTAGCCCAACGATAAACACTTCATGACTGAAGTTGAGACGTTCATTGTTGAGGGAGACAAAAACCCACATCCATGGTAAATGTGACAAAGAATAAACTCACAACAACATTTAAAAAGTGTGAGAAGCCATTTTGGAAAACAAAATGGCATTTGTTTGAGTTGCACAACCAGGTGACCCTAGTCAGCAACTCAAGCACCGGAAGTCTGGAGTAAACAACATTAATACAGACCAACTCCACACAAAACTCCCCTAAGGACAAACATTGAGTGAACCATCCAATACATGCTGAGTGCAGTCATTACCACGCATGCCCAACCAACCAGCACCAACACGTTGCTCTCAAGTCATGGAGTTGATTGGAACAACACACAAGTACAACAACATTTTCATTCCAACGTTATTGATTATACAATGGAGTCAAGATTGCCAGGTAATGTTGATGGCATTTGCTGAATTTAACACATGTTATATATACAGAGTATATATACATATTTTGACAAAGTATTTGTATATTTAGAGACTCTAGCACAAGTCATTGGCATACATCCATTGCAAACCTTGCAAAAAGAATACACAATGTGTCACGGGAGACTGTTGTGTACGTTCTTTTCATTGGCAGTGAACAAGATGGCATGAGGTGCTGGGACACTGCTTGCCTTACACAGGCAAAATGAAGAGAGAGTTGAGATACAGAGGAAAATAATTTACAAATATATTGAAAATAAAAAGAATAAAACAACAACAGATGCAATCTGACAACAACACACGTGTCCACATTGAGCTGGCTGTCACGGCACCATGCACATGTACATGAGAAAGTTGTTTAGAACAACTTGACAAATTGGATGAAAGTTTCCATGTACATGACGGACCACACACAGAGATAATAAACATATTTTAACATGATATTCTTCCTCAGTTGGGTTTCACATGCAACCTATTTAGATCAGCTGAGTGTTGAGTGACCTTTCACCTTTATGTGAGTACAGTTAAATGGGAAACAAAAGTGTTTGGACATATAAACATGTACTTGAGGGTAAACAGAATAACAAGATTGCTAGAACTGTGAGAATGTAAGAGTCTTAACATCTACGAAGTGAGGTGCTGTAGGAGTGCCTCTTCCTCCTCTAGCCTATGTCTGTATAGGCACTTCTTATATGCTACATACTATAGTCCATGATGATGATGAGTATGTGATGAAGACATACATGCCAAGGCTGGCCTTGCAGACCATGTCAGCAGGTGGGTGGCATGCAAGCTGTTGAGGAAGGGCAGTGGGATGGGATGCAAGAATATCATTGTAAAATACCCACTGAGAAAGCAACAGCTCAGGACACACCGAATGCACAGGCGGACAACAACTAGGACCTGAGGTAAGCTGCTATTGGTACACAGTAAAGGAGGATCACCAACCTGACATCAATTCAGGGGGCCCGGGAAAGCTCCCCTCATGTCTCCAAGAAAGTCTCTGAACAAGAATAAATAAACCCACTTGGGGATAGGGAGGGGAGTTGAGTAAAGGGTAGATGGGGAGGGGAGATGGAGGGGGAAGTTGGGTAAGGAAAGGTTGTAGGGAGGTTGTTTTCACTCACAAGAGCAAAGAGCTGTCACTTTGCGCAAGCTGTTTGAGCATCATTGTAGAAAAAGTCGCAAATAGTTGGAAACACAGTTGTTACAGAGTTGTTACTGCGCACATTTTCTGTTCAATCTTCTCATCTTGCATTTTAACATACTTTACTAAAACAAGACATTGAAAAAAAGCATTGAAGATATAAAATAATCACAATAAACATTGGTGGATATCTTTTCAGTCGAGTTCCCTCAACAGGTGTGGATGCAAATCATAGCACCCTGCCTGACCAGAGGACACCTCTGCCTTTCCCATGAGCCAGACTCTGGCTACTGTCAGTAACCTTAGTCTACAGCCAGTCAGTCATTCAGAGGAAAGAGCTATGACTCTCCAAAAGAGGCAGAAGGGATGCCAAAGCAATTTCGCAACATGTACTGACAAAAATTACTTCATATTAACTTTCCATATGGATTGCAACTCAACGTTTTCAAGAATGCCCGCATTCTCTTTGTCTTTGCCCTGTCTGAGGATTAATTTGCGATTCTCATATTACATATTTCCATTCCGTTAGTGAAGATATATGGGAGTAGACATTGGACTCCCCAAAAAAGCTTTCAGGGGAAATAATCACAACTTTCCATTTGGGGTTTTTGTCTTTGGTCTGAAAATGTTTTTACACTTCAAAAAAAAATTATTCTCACGTTTTGAACATCAGGGATATTGAAACTATGATCTCACATTTCTACAAATGATCATGTCATGACCACTTACTTTTTTTGGCGATTGAAATATGAGAAATTCTAAAATCTAGAACAGCTAATGTAACTTCATTTTAGTTGACATAATTACAGAGGGGAATAACTAAACCATGAAATGATTTTAGTTTTACTTATTTTTAGTGTACTTTTGTTTGAGAACACATAATTGGAAAATAAATAAAAAATCCTATCCAATTTTCAATGAAGGAATGACTATTGGGTCCTGGATTCTTTTACCGAACCATAACATCAATACGACTGTGGTTACACGTGATGGTTTCAGAGCCCTGTGAGGACTCTGACATCAACATAAAAGTCAGATCCAACTGTTGAGACAGTAATGTCACATACTGGGTATTACAGATGACTGTTGACGACATAATACCAGAGTCCCTGATTTCTCATTGGCATAGTTGGAGACATTTCCTGATTTTGGTTTCATGACAGAGTTTGTATATGTCCTATCATAATTCTAAAAACTAATTTAGAATATATTATATACATGTACGAAGACTGAGTAAATGCAATTATAACTATTCTGAAATAACTCATAATACATTACAGAACAAGAGAAGAGGTTCGGGACAAGTCAAATCAAGCACAATACACACATAACTGGGTATAATTTTATTAATCATACTGTACAATGCATTAGGGTTGTTTCCATGTGATAGTATGTCCACACACAATAAAACACCCTACATCATAAACACTGTAATCAAACAACTAGAGAGAGAGAGAGAGAGAGAGAGAGAGAGAGAGAGAGAGAGAGAGAGAGAGAGAGTTGGGGGTATATGAAAAGGTTTGGCAGGAGGGATAGGGGGAAGGGACATTTACCTTGAGCTTCAACTGTGGAGAATAACACTGCAACGAAGGCAACCACGGCCAGCGACAGCCTTATCTTCATTTTTAGACGTTATGGGTCAGCAGCACATGAATCAATCTGAGAAGAGAGTTGCATTCAAATGTTCAAACCCATTTAGTGTAGCGTTGGGAAGAGAGTGGACAGAAAGTCACGAGCCCTTGAAAGAGAATAGATTACATTTGCCTGACTGAAAGGGCATCTGCCAGCGGAGGAATTTACCTAAACCACTGTCTGGCAAAATTTGGTTCAATGAAAAGAGAGAAAAACGTAGGCCTATTTAACGACCAAACTTCTGTCACCTTGTGCACGGTTATCTCAAAAAATAGAATCACTATTTTTTCTGAACTACATTCGTTATTAAGCATAAGTAGTCAAAAAAATTATTTCGTTGACTCACTGTTAATAAATAATGGAATCATAATTCAACCTGTTGTATAGGTTAGGCCCATAGATGATAAAAGTATATATATTATGTAGAATAAAAACTTTTGCCAAAACAATGTGCCCAATAGCACATTTATCATTGCCCTAAAGTAAAGTTTTACCAATTATCAACTAATTTATTGATTACTTTGGCTAAACTATTCTCCTTCTATGCGCATACTCCCATACAGTATAATTCTTGATTCCACACTGGGTCCAGAAATAATCCAACATAGATGTGTTTCTTTATGGACAAACTATAACCTGAAGAATAAATGGCCGCGAAAAAAATCACTAATCTTGCAGTTATTCCCAGAAATAAATAAATCTTTGCATTCGTGTATCCATCCAGTGTATCCATTTGAAAAAGCGCATAAATAGCACATACAGATTAGCACAATGTCTTATTCATTGAAAGGCATTTATTTTGTATGAATTTTGAATTATTTCTAATCAACAGCAGGATAAAATAAAATATTTGTAGCTCACCTGGTCAATTCTGACAGAATAAAATCAAAAAATGTAAATGCAGTCTCGTTGAAGACTCCCCCTCTGGAAACGAATAGATAACTTTTAGGAGCTCTGGGTGTACCCTTCTCTCCTCTAGCTGGCTACTGGAAGCTCCAACAGCAGATGTCCAAGAAAGAAGTCTCTGTCCAAGTGGGTAGAATCTTTCCACAATCTGCTACTTAATAGGGGGCTGTTCCCAACTCTCCTTTTACCGCCGTAAACTCTTACGAAACTCCACCGGTAAACCTTGCCATGGTTTGATATATGAAACATCCACCAGTGGGAACACACTTCTGGAAAGTGCATTATTTTCTGCATTCCTTTGGCACATCACGATCTTCTGTCTTAAGTGCCTATAACGGGTTAACAGGGATAATGTGAGTCACAGTCTATATAGCCAGTCAACCCTGAGGATTATTCAAATGTAGGCTATATAAGTTTTTTTTTAAATGGTCTACTTACTATCTATTTCAGTGAAAGTATTTGTTCAATCAATAAAAACCACTTGAATTTACTATCCAAGCGACCCGTTCGTGGATTTTCTTGTGGATCGCTCTGAGAATATATGCAGTCGCCCGGGCAACCTAGACTACCTGCGGGTAACTTGTACACTTAAACCAAGTTTAACCACCGATTTTAAAACACAATGATACGGTCCTACATTTATTGACAACGGCAAACAATAAAATATATAACTTATTTAGGACAATTTCACTTGATTAAGTAATTGTACAGGACAGGTAGTCCCAGTGGTGTATCGGAGGGTATACGCAGGTATACCCACTTGTTTTCTGTGGGCATTGCGTATACTCCTTAATCCCCATTGATACGTATCAAAGTGGTGTAGTGGACGTATACGCCGTATAAATTAATAGGACTGATGAAAAGGATTTGAATGTCTAGCTTAAAATATTGATAAACTATTATTCACATTTTAGGGGCAGCAATGTACACACTGCAGTTGGCCTATGCATGAATATTCTAAAATGCAATTAGCGGGAAAACACCATTCTAAAATGCGCACCGCACAAGCAAGTGGACAGATATGGAAATATCCGTTAGAAAGAGGGGGGACTTAAAGATGCAACAACTATCATGGTTTGATAATATGATTAGGATAATGCCTTTAGCTGCTATACAATGAAAAAACGTTGACATAAACCAATAGAACAGGGGAACGCATACGAGTAAGTCTATAAAAATAATTGCCTCCACGTTTCTACGGTGGTGTTTTGGCTACAGGCTACTTTGAAGCAAGGTAAGACATGCTTCATAATATGAAGTAAAACGTCCAGGTTTAAAACAATTAAGGAGCAGGAAAAATATAGCGATGCTAGTGATAGGTCTAACTGTCTTCTGGTAGATGGAAAGGCTTTCTCAAAAACCTTCTCTATTAAATGTAGGTACAAAGTAGCCTATGCCCAATGATATGATTATTTGGATCAATCCAGTGACCATTACTTTAGCAAACTCCATCTCATATGCTACAGAAACACTGCTAATTAAACAATTGAATTAAAGGGTAACTACTCTAATAAATCCACATTTATTCGATTTGTTCAACCTCAAAAGTGGTCTCCTGGTGTGGTTTAAGCATTGTTATAGACTTAGAACATACAATTTAGTTTTTCTAAAAAAAATAAATAAAAAAAAGCATGATGTGGAATGTTTGAAACCTGTGAATTTCTAACTCAGTTTATCTGTTTCACTTGTAGGCATACTATTATCCTACTGCACAGTACAGTTTGGGTTGGTCTACTATTATCCTACTGCACAGTACAGTTTGGGTTGGCATGACTGTGAAAGACCAATATGGGATTCATGATTTTAGTTCATTCTGAGTGTATGTCACTGTTTCTCACAATTTTTCACATGGGGCGCCTTTCCTTCCCTTCCCTGTTTTGATATTTTTTTAGCAAAATGTGAGTATACCCACTACACCACTGGGTAGCCCATATCAACAGCATTGAACAGCTTGGGTATCATTGAGGCAGTGTCACCTCTTGGGATGATTGTAAACATTACGAATGGATCTTCATGGATCAGAAATTGTCATTCCAGTTTCCTCAAATCAAATCTACCTTGATAAAATGTCCCTCATTTCATGATCAGTGAGGGCCTCTAGTGTTTAAAAGCAGGAAATACATTTTGGGCAGAGCATTGAAAGTCAACCACATGCACAGAAGTAACCATTATCCTATAGGCCCAGGGGCTTTTGTCCCATATAATAGTTTATCTATTGGTTCATGTAGACAATCACAGCTAAATACAGAATTTCTATAGACAAAGTATACATATTATTTTTTTTGTTCAAGAATAACTCTTTATATCAGATGTATTGAGATTTTGAAATGACCACACATCACATGGATAAGACTTTGTATTGTGGTTGTTTTATTCTCTATGGTACATTCATTGAACAATCAATAAATATTGATCCCATGCATGAAACAAATTGGCATTATTGACAGGACAAAAAAAATATCTCCCAGATCATACATTTGTACAACAGAGAAGATGAATTTAGGGATGGAAATGGACAAGGGCACTCATGCCTTCTTGGGAATTGCTGCATTGAGGAGTTCATACACGACAAATCCGCTTCCTGTGAAGAGAGGAGAACAAGGCAGTTAACCCACTGTTCTTAGGCCATTATTGAAAATAAGAACTTGTTCTTAACTGACTTGCCTAGTTAAATAAAGGTAAAAAAAAAATAGCAGGACGTGTGAAAGTGGTATTTGACTCCACTGTTTGTAGTTAGACTTGATCTATATTATTTGATCATATGCCGTAAGAATTCCATTAGCACTTACAATCAATGTTACATTCAAGGAGGGTCATATCAGGGTTGTACAACATTATATAGCCAATTTCAGTGTAATGCATACTTACCAAAGACTGTAAGGGCCATCGTTGCCCTGTACAGAATAGCATCCTTGGCTCCTCCCTTCAGATGGACTGGTATCCCGTTATCTGCCTGTGTAAACAGGAAGAAGAGGAAATTAGCCTATAAATGATATTCAGAAGTATGCAAAGAAGCCCTTTATAGCAACATATATGAACCACAAACTAAATGGTTCGGTCTGGGTGGTGGCCGTATTTTAAGTGGTCTAAGCACTTTTGCACCACCTGAATATTTCATTAATCAACACACACTGCAATAGCCCCAACTATTTTGTGAGATGTTTATAACTGCAATTAAAACAAGTAAAAGTTTAAAAAAATAAGATGTATACTTATTGGAAAGCAAAGTGCTGCTTGGGACATATTACAGCCTAACCTAATACAAACGGAAACACTTACCATGAACATTATGACCTTAAAAGGATCAGGAATTTCTTAGGCTAAGATGAAAATCAACAACAAATTGCAGAAAAGCAATCATTGCTTTAGCAACAGAATTTTAAAGCAGGGCAAGTGTCAGCTATGGACATCTTCTGGGTGTTATGCAAGATTCAGCAAAGCACGGATATCAAAAGTCTAATTTTGCATCAGCTGTTTGCATCACGCTGCATGCAAAATTAGTCAGCCCAGCCCAAACTAAGAGTGAACCTATGAGCAAACATCATAAATACTTATCTTTCAGGCTACAATGGTGGGAAAATAAGATTCTGTTTCCAGAACCTGAGAATAAAGTGCAAACTTTAACCTTAGCATTACTGCACCATTACTAGTCAAACAAGATTGAACACAAATGTTGACTGTCAAAATTAGGTAAACAAAACCAGAACAGAATTGGCAACTTCTACTTTTAAAAACAGTCTTTGAGCTTCGGTAGACAGGTGTTCCATTCCACATTTCCACTCCATCGCCATCTGCCTGTCTTGGCCCCAGAGCTTACCTGGAACAGCTTCTGCTTCTCCTTGACCATGTTGTCCACTTGTCTGCGGGCACTACTGGAGATAGTCCGGCTGGACAGCTGCTGAAGACTCTAAAAATATAAGTGATCAGTAACAGATGCATAAAAATAAAAAAATTAACTAGAAATGATTACTGAAGTATTTATATGTGCACTAACTAATAACCTTACTTTAGCTACAATGCATGACCAAAAGTATGTGGACACTTGCTCGTTGAACATCTAATTCCAAAATCATGGGCATTAATATAGAGTTGGTCCCCCCTTTGCTGCTATAACAGCCTTCACTCTTCTGGGAAGGCTTTCCACTAGATGTTGGAACATTGCTGCGGGGACTTTCTATGAGCATTAGTGAGGTCGGGCACTGATGTTGGATGATTAGGTCTGGCTAGCAGTCGGCGTTCCAATTAATCCCAAAGGTGTTCGATGGGGTTGAGGTCAGGGCTCTGTGCAAGCCAGTCAAATTCTTCGACACTGATCGCGACAAACCATTTCTGTATGGACCTCGCTTTGTGCACAGGGGTAATTGTCATACTGAAATGGGAAAGGGCCTTCCCCAAACTGTTGCCACAAAGCAGGAAGCACAGAATCGTCTAGAATGTCACTAGCATCTGTAGCGTTAAGATTTCCCTTCACTGGAACTAAGAGGGCTAGCCAAACCATTATTCCTCCTCCACCAAACTTTACAGTTGGACTATGCAGTCGGGCAGGTAGCGTTCACCTGGCATCCGCCAAACACAGATTTGTCCGTCAGACTGCCAGATGGTGGGGCTTGATTCATCACTCCAGAGAACGCGTTGCCACTACTCCAGAGTTCAATGGCGGCGAGCTATACACCACTCCAGCTGACGCTTGGCTCGGTCATGGAAACCCATTTCATGAAACTCCCGACAAAGTTATTGTGCTGACGTTACTTCCAGAGGCAGTTTGGAACTCTGTAGTGAGCATTACAACTGAGGCAGACGATTTTTAGGAACGATGCACTTCAGCACTAGGTGGTCCTGTTTTGTGAGCTTGTGTGGCCTACCACTTCACAGCTCAGTCGTTGTTGCTCCTAGACGTTTCCACTTCACAATAACAGCACTTACAGTTGACCGGGGCAGCTCTAGCAGGGCCAAAATTTGACAAACTGACCTTGTTGGAAAGATGGCATCCTATGACAGCGCCACGTTGAAAGTCACTGAGCTCTTTAGTAAGGCCATTCTACTGACAATGTTTGTCTATGGAGACTACCTGGCTGTGTGCTCAATTTAATAAACATGAAAGCTACGGGTGTGGCTGAAATAGCCAAATCCACTAATTTGAAGGGGTGTCCACATACTTTTGTATATACTGTATAGTGTACTTCTGCTAGATACTGTAGATCTAGCCAACAGAATTGGTCCATTAGAAAGCCATGTAGCTAGCTGTGATTCTAGACAGTTGAGCATAAGTTATGCCGTGTTCAAACCACTGGTAACTCGGAAATCTCAGACTTCCAAGCTTTCAAGACAACTGGGAAGTCGGGAAAAACAAGCTCCGACTGGGAAACATATTTTTGAACGTCAACTCGTAATTCCAAGTCGGAAACTCTGGCATCTTTCCAGAGCTCCGACTTTCCGAAGTGAAAATCATTGACGCCATGATTTGACCTAAAAGTTCCCAGTTGTCTTGAAAGCAACATTATCCTCCACACATACAATAAATCTACAATGTAACTTTTTGGGCTACCTGACCAAATTCACATTTTAGTTATAGATCATTCATTCAAGCAAGTCTAATATCTGTTCTGTGTGCTATGTCTATGCTTCCCGTGCTGAAGGTTCTGCGTCTTTTACTTTCGGTTTTCTACACCAACTTCAAACAGATGAATATACAATATTTTTAGTAATGGAAAATATATTTCAAATCGGTTTAGATGGTACAATTATTCTTTACACAATGACTGCTTGTTTTGTCACAAACTGAAATTATATATATAATGTCTTGTTTTGTACGCTTTGTACAAATAATAAAACGCAGAACTACAGGATGTTTCTTAACATAACTCTTTATTAACTAGCTACAACTACATGTTCGCCTATCTCCAACCACGATCAACTGACCATGCCCTAACCGTCTGGGTGGTGTTAACCAATCACTGCACAGTAGGATACGGCGGTAAAATGCATCCAATTATAATTCAGTATGTATTCACATATGAATATTACATCCCCCTTCTTTTAAAACAAAATACAAATGTTTACATATTCTAAGCATTTCTTTTGAATACATGCTCTGTAGTTTGAACTCAAGGTAAGTAACCATTTATATTGCATAACACACCAACTGAATCAACATAGACTCTGAAACAATGATCCAACATACTGTTACTTTTAGAACAAGGGATTCTCAGCAACTCAGCTTTCACTGTAGAAATGACATCTTAACATTTCAAACAAATACGATACCAAAGCATTTCAAGTGAACTTTCAATAACAAGTTTACAGTCTGGAACTCTTTTAGGGCAGCGATCCGCCTACACCCTTTGACATTTCACAGGTCGAGGACAGCTCTGGGCTTGACCTCTCTTCCTGACCTTGTGCGATATGATGTTGAGCATGCTTCTGTGTCAGTCAACAGCTCTTGTGGTGTTGCAGGTAAGTATGGTGTATGTTGTGCTGTGTGTGTGTTTAGTCCATCACGTACTCTTTCAGGGGAACAGTTCATCTCATCAGTGTGTTGTTTTTTTGTGTTCAGTAAGTGACGACGATTGCGGCGGTACACTGCTCCTTCTGCTGTGCGGACGTGATATGAACGTTCAGTGTCAGCTGGCTGGATGACGACTGCTGGTTTCCAGAGGCCATGCTCCTGGATTCTAACTGACTCTCCGTCGATCAGTGGTGGCAGTGGTCTAGCTGACCTGTCGTAGTATCGCTTTTGTTGTTGTTGTCTCTGTGCACGTTTTCCATGCATTTCATTGTAGCTGACGACCTCAGGTTGCAGCTGCTGGTTGGTGCTGGGAAGGGTTGAGCGAAGTCTGCGGCTCATCAACAGCTGGGCTGGTGATTTGAAGTTGTCAACTGGAGTGTTGCGGTACTCAAGGAGACTGAGGTAGGGGTCTCTCTTGTCTGCTTTTGCTTTGTCCATGAGTGATTTAGCAATCTGCACAGATTTTTCAGCAAGGCCATTACTTTGAGGGTAATGTGGGCTTGTGGTGACATGTGTGAACTCCCATGCTTTTGTGAAGGATTCAAACTCATTTGATTTGTAACAGGGCCCATTGTCAGATATTAAAGTCTCTACAATGCCATGCCTGGCAAAGGCTGCTTTTAGCTTGTGTATCACAGCTGCAGATGTGGTGCTGTGAAGCTTGTCGAGTTCAAAGTATCTGCTGTAGTAGTCCACTGTTACGATGTAGTCCTCGTTGTTCCAGGTGAACAGATCGGTTGCCACGACCTGCCAGGGTCGGTCTGGGATACAGTGAGGTAACATTGGCTCTTTGGTGTTTGAGGGGCGTCTTTCAAGACAGATGGTGCATCTACCAACAATGTCCTCTATTTGTTTGCACATTCCAGGCCAAAACATAATGTCCCGTGCTCTCTGTTTGCACTTTTCCATGCCCATGTGTCCAGCATGGATCTTTGTCAAAATCTCTTCTCTGAGACTGGTAGGAATAATGATTTTCTCTCCTTTGAAAATGATTCTGTTGATCTGTGATAGTTCATCACGATGGTTCCAGAATTCTGAGACGCTCTGAGGGCATTTTCTCCTCTCCTCAGGCCATCCATCCTGTATGACTTCCCTCAGCTGTGTGAGTTGAGAGTCCTTTCCTGTTTCTGCTTGGATCTCCTTCAGTTTTGTGTCACTAACTGGTAAGTTGCTGTACACAGTGTGTACTTGCATGTCCATGCCTTCACTGAGGCTGCTGTCCTTGTAGGTAAGAAACTTCCTGGAGAGTGTGTCTGCGACAGGGATGTCTTTGCCTGGACGGTGAGTGATTGTGAAGTCGTATTTTTATAGTTGAAGGATCATTCTCTGTAGCCTTGGCGGGGCTGCAGCTAGTGGTTTCCTCATGATTGACTCAAGGGGCTTGTGGTCGGATTCCACAATGACTTGTCGTCCATATACGTACTGATGGAAACGTTTACATCCGAATAGAATGGCATAGAGCTCCTTTTCAATTTGAGCGTAGTTGATTTCACAGTCTGTGAGAGATTTGGAAGCGTAGCCGATGGGCTTTCCTTCTTGCAGTAGCACTGCACCTAGTCCATACTTCGACGCGTCCACTTGGAGTCTGAGCTCTTTGTTGGGGTCGTAGTAGGCAAGGATTGGTCCTGGTTCTCTCGTGATCAAGTCTTTCACATTCTGGAAAGCAATGTCGTGTTGCTTGTCCCAAAGAAACTCACTGGACTGCTTTAGCAGTTGACGCAGGGGTGCATTAGCATTGGAGAGGCTGGGTGCGAACTTGGATAAGTAGTTGACCATGCCAAGCACTGTTTCCAGCTCTGCACGGTTTTTTGGTGGCTCCATTTCTTTTATGGCTGAGATCTTCTGTGGATCTGGCTTGATTCCATTCGCTGTGAGAAGATGTCCGAAGTAGCTGACCTCTGTAGCGCCGACTGTGCTCTTCTCTGGGTTGAGCCGGACTCCTCTCTCGCGGGATCTTTGCAGCATCGCGCGGAGGTTTCGGTCGTGCTCTTCTTTGGTTCGACCATAGACAAGGATGTCATCCACAATTGCCACAACTCCGTCGAGGCCTTCGTACACTTCGTCGATCTTTCGCTGAAACTCGTCTTGGGCTGAGATAATCCCAAAAGGCAGGCGACGGAACCTGTAGCGTCCAAACGGTGTGTTGAATGTTGTGAGCTTAGATGACTCTTCTGTGAGCTTGATAGCCCAGTAGCCTGATCTAGCGTCCATGACACTGAAGTAGTGTGCTCCCGCTAGCTTGTGTGTGATGCCATCTAGCGTCGGTAAAGGGTAATGGGGCCGTTTGATAGCCTTGTTCAAGTCTCTTGGGTCGAGGCATACTCGGAGCTTGCCTGTGTGTGGTTTCTCCACCACCACTAACGCGTTTACCCAGTCGGTCGGTTCTGTAACCTTGGTGACTATGTCAGATTGTTCCATGCTCTCCAACTCTTTCTTCAGACGGGCACGGAGAGCAAGGGGAATCTTTCTCGGGGGGTAGACCACAGGGGTTGCGTCTGGGTCAAGGTGAAAGGATTATTCCCAGGAGAATGTACCAATTCCTGTAAAGACATCAGCAAACTCCTCCAGTACATTTCCTGTCTCTACTGGTGCTGTTACTGATAAAACTAGCTTGATGAGGTCCATGTCTAAACATGCTTTAAGACCTAGCACTGCAGGTGCTCTAGTGTCAACAACGTAAAAGTCCAACATCATGTCACTTTCCTTGTATTTGCATTTGAAAGTGCATGTGCCTTTTACTGGGAGCTGTTCACCACCATAACCAGTCAGTCTGCGCATGGTGGGCTGTAGCTCACACTCAGATGTCAAGCTGCGGTACTTATTCAGAGGAATAATGTTTACTTGTGCACCAGTGTCTAGTTTGAACTTTAGCTTTGTGCCTTGTGTTCCTATCTCAATGTCAGCAAAGGCTTGCTCTGTCTCTGATATGTGACTTTTTCCTGTCACTGAATCAATAAACAGTTCATCATCATTTGACTCTTTGATTGACATTTCATCTTCACTCACTGTGTGTACTGTTTTTCCACGGTAAGCTCTGCACACTTTTGCAAAGTGATTCCATTTACCACATTTAGTACACTGTTTGCCTTTAGCTGGGCAATTTCCTTGTTCGCCATGCACTTTGTATCCACAATATCCACATGTTTTGGGGCGTTTTGAGTCTGTGTCGCTCTGTTTTGGAGTTATGTCTCTCTCCGTTCTGAAACGCGCTCTCTGGGCACCGGAGGTGTGCTTTGATGTCTGCCTGACTGCGTGCACTGCTTGTTCACGTGATGCGCTCGTGCTGCGGCGCGAAATGGTTTTCATCTGAGCCTGTGCTAGCTCGTGAGATCTGGCTATGTCGATAGCTTTGTCCAGCGTTAGCTCAGACCCAACATTCAAAAGTTTCTCTCTCACTCGCGGTGAGTGTATTCCAAATACAATACGGTCCCTGACCATCTCATCCTTGTTTGCATAATCACAGTCTTTCACAAGCAGACGCAGCCCAGTCACAAACGGTTCAAAAGACTCGCTAGCTCCCTGTACTTTCTCATGGAATTTGTACCTAGCGAAAATTGTATTAGTCTTCGGCACAACATATGCTTCAAAACGATCGTAGTATGTTTTCAGTACCTTTGATTCAGCTTCGGTAAGTGTCCATGTGTTGTAAATATCTCTCCCTTTTTCACCGATCCAGAGGAGCAGGTAGCTACATTTTCCTCTTCTCCTCTTTCCTTCAGAGGACCCGTGAACATTAGCTCCACATGCTGTTTGTACTTACGCCATGCATCGGGTAAGTTTGTAGACTCCCAGTCCATTCGAGGTGAAGGAACTCCAGAAAAATCCATCTTTTAAGACCATTTACTCTGACACCATGTCTTGTTTTGTACGCTTTGTACAAATAATAAAACGCAGAACTACAGGATGTTTCTTAACATAACTCTTTATTAACTAGCTACAACTACATGTTCGCCTATCTCCAACCACGATCAACTGACCATGCCCTAACCGTCTGGGTGGTGTTAACCAATCACTGCACAGTAGGATACGGCGGTAAAATGCATCCAATTATAATTCAGTATGTATTCACATATGAATATTACAGGCGGACTATTTGAATTTTAGCAACCAGGAAATAGTGGAGCGATGTCTGCGTAGCGCATCTTTAAGTGTCAGATGACGTAAACCCTGTTCCAAAAAACAGCCATTCCCATGACATGTGTACGTGCAAACGCCACCTTTACAACACTTGGATAGTTAGTTAGAGCTAGGCAGAATTGTCCTGGCTAACCTATGCGACCTTTACACTTGTGGATGACAATTCAAGACTGTGAAAGAGAATACGTGGCAAGCTAGGTTTAGCTGATTGAATAACTACTATGTAGTTAGCTAGATAACGTACTACTTACTCATTTAGTTAGCTTACCAAGTAGCTAACATGTGTCATTCTAGCTAGGTTAACAATATACTGTATAAAAACAGCTATGTGTTTAGATCAGAAGGCTAACTTGATTGTCAAGCAAGTGTAAAATATCAGCTGATAGCTGGCTAGTAAGCCAACTACCCTGATAAAAAAGGCTAGTTAGTCAACGGTTAACGTTACACGCTAGCTTAGCAACATAGCTCGGCAGCTTAGCTAGAGTTCACTTGAGGAGGCATGTCAGATAACGGCAGTAGCCAAAAATAAAACATCGAATAGCGTACACAAATACATAACAATTGGTCGAATAGGGTCGTTACAATATAATTACACGCTTACCATAAGTTGTCTGTACATTTTGGTAAACTTCTAAGTGAGTGCACAAGGACACTTTGAAAACCTAGCTACTGTGCTTCCGGTGATATCCCAAGATTCTTTATGGCGAATAAATTGCAGTTGTCAGTCAGTAGAGAGGAAGAAGGTGAGAGTGGCCCAACTCGGCAGAAAATCTGTCTCCCTCCAGCAGGTGGCGTTTTTGTTCGTTGTTTCGCCCACCAAGCAAGGAGTTTTTGTATGGAAATCAATGAGAGTTGAATTTGGTCCCACAAACATAATGGCTTATTTGCTACGTGAGGTTCATTTGATAAAATGGAAGTTCCGTAATGCTTAACATGTTACGAGTGTACTGATATAAGTAGGACACGTGACATCCCGACAACTCTGAGAAAAAACACCTTATTTGGGAGTTGTCTCGAGATGGCTATGCATATTCATGAATTGAGGCTAGTAGCGTAGCATCTCTACATTGAATACAGGCGGTTGACGTCACCAACCCTCATCGAAATTAATAAAACGATTATAATAATGTGTGCACACCGCTCACAAAATGAGGTGGAAACTGAGCTGCACTTCCTAACCTGCCAAATGTATGACCATTTAAAGACACGTATTTCCCTCAGATTACACAGACCTTGTCCACTTTAATAAATGGAACACTAGTCACTTTAATAATGTCTACATATCTTGCATTACCCATCTCATATGCATATACTTTATCCTATACTATTCTACTGTATTTTATTATATGGCCCTCTGACAATGCTCGTCCATATATTTAAATATGCTTAAATCCATTCCTTTACTTAGATGTGTGTGTATTGGGTATATGTTGTGTAATTGTCGGATATTACTTGGTAGATATTACTTTACTGTCGGAGCTGGAAGCACAAGTATTTTGCTACACCCGCAATAACATCTGCTAAACACGTGTATGTGACCAATATCATTTGATTTGATTTGACCCACAAAGAATTCGAAAACAAATCCAATTTTGATAAGCTCCCATATCTCTTGGGTGAAATACCACAGTGTGCAATCACATCAGCAAGATTTGTGACCTGTTGCCATAAGGAAAGGGCAACCAGTGAAAAACAAACACCATTGTAAATACAACATATATTTCTATTTATTTATTTTCCCCTTTGTACTTTTACTATTTGCACATTGTTACAACACTGTATAAAGCTATAATACGACATTTGAAATGTCTCTATTCCTTTGGAACGTTTGTGAGTGTAATGTTTACTGTATTTTTTAAATTGTTTATTTCACTCTTGTTTATTATCTATTTCACTTGCTTTGGCAATGTAGACCCATGCCATATGTTACCCATGCCAATAAAACCCTTAAATTGTATCAACCAATTCAAAGAAAGGATAGGCGGGAGCTAGACATCCAGCCGTGCCGCTTTGCGGATGACGACTCCTATTGTTATGGTGGAGAGACATATCTTGTCAGAAAATCCATAATCTTTGTCACTTGTTAACACAGCCATAGTCTCGCGTTGCCATACCCCCCAGAATCACGCTGAGGCTACCACAGCCGCAAAGCCCAAATCGTACAAATTTATGAAAACAAAATAAAAATGTTGGTCTTAATTCAAGGTTAGGGTTAGGCATACGGTTACTAGTGTGGTTAGGGTTAGGTTTCAAATCAGATTTTAAGAAGATAAATTGTAGAAAGAGGTGAGTTTTAGCCATAACTATGACTTTGTGGCTGTAGTAACTAGTGACGACCGGAAATTGCTGCAATATGTTCACACGCTGCTCATTGGTTGCTATGTGTGAAGGCTGGACTCTTGTAGACAGGTGCTAGTGTAACGATAAAATATTTTGTATCATTTTACATTTGTATTTATTAGGGATCCCCATTAGTTGCTGCCAAGTCAGCAGCTACTCTTCCTGGGGTCCCAAACACATTGAAGTACTAACATTGAATATAAAGCAAAAGATAAAACAGTACATCATATAACATTATTAAACCACTACATATCTACAATACAAAATGTACAATACAAAATGTATAGTACCACCATACAACAATATTAAAATGTATACGTATGCGTGTGTATGTACCTTTGTGTGTGTCTTCACAGTCCACGCTGTTCCATACGGTGTACTTTTACATTTTAACAAAAAAATCTGATTATATTGCTTGCATCAGTTACCTAATGTGGAATAGAGTTCCATGTAGTCATGGCTCTATGTAGTACTGTGCGCCTCCCATAGTCTGTTCTGGCCTTGGGGTGTCTGTAGTTTAAACAGACAGCTCGGTACATTCAGCTTGTCAACACTTGTTACAAAAACAAGTAGTGATGATGTCAATCTCTCTTCCACTTTGAGCCATGAGAGATTGACATGCATATCATTAATGTTAGCTCTCTGTTTACTTTTAAGGGCCAGCTGTGCTGCCCTGTTCTGAGCCAACTGCAATTTTTCTAAGTCCCTCTTTGTGGCACCTGACCACACTACTGAACAGTAGTCTAGGTGCAGCAAAACTAGGGCCTGTAGGACCTGCCTTGTTGATAGGGTTGTTAAGAAGGAAGAGCAGCACTTTATTATGGACAGACTTCTCCTAATCTTAGCTACTGTTGTATCAATATGTTTTGACCATGACAGTTTACAATCCAGGGTTACTCCAAGAAGTTTAGTCACCTCAATGTTGAAAGAGTGTGTACATAACGTCACAAAATGTCACTTACGGTAATATTGCCATTGGGATGAATGTGCAGATCACAGACTGACGGTCATCCTATGTAGTAGGTCAAAATGTTTTTAAAATCAGGACTCACCAAAAATAAGGAAAAAATCAATTCTAACAAATCAATATTCCAATTGGATGAAAAACAGAAACATCCATAACTATCACTTTTGCACCATTCTTCCCCTCTTTGTGTATGACTTCATTAAGTCTGCTTTTTGGTTCATGAAATTGAGGAAGTCAAAGTTTAATAATTGTCTGTAAACAACACAATAGAGCACAGTATAATGATGGCCTACTGAATATAAATCAAACAAAACATTAAAACTTCCAGAAACCCCTGACATATATATATATATATATATATATATATATATATATATATATATATATACACACACACCTACACTTTGTACACTTGAGAAGCTAAAGTGAAACAAACTACCTGCCTGTTAATAACCTAGTTATTTTAAATAAAAGAAACAATTTACCAATGTTACACATATTATGGCAAGAACAGCTCAAATAAAGAAAAAGAAACGACAGTCCATCATTACTTTAAGACATGAAGGTCAGTCAAACCTGAAAATGTCAAGAACTTTGAAAGTTTCAAGTGCAGTGATGAAACTGGCTCTCATGAGGACCGCCACAGGAAAGGAAGACCCAGAGTTACCTCTGCTGCAGAGGACAAGTTCATTAGTTACCAGCCTCAGAAATTGCAGCCCCCAAAAAATGCTTCACAGAGTTCAAGTAACATACACATCTCAACATCAACTGTTCAGAGGAGACTGCATGAATCAGGCCTTCATGATCGAATTGCTGCAAAGCAACCACTACTAAAATAAACCAAATAGAAGAAGAGACTTGCTTGGGCCAAGAAACACGAGCAATAGACATTAGATTGGTGGAAGTCTGTCCTTTGGTCTGATGAGTGCAAATTTGAGGTTTTTGGTTCCAACCGTGTCTTTGTGAGATGTATGATCTCCGCATATGTAGTTCCCACCGTGAAGCATGGAGGAGGTGTGATGGTGTAGGGGTGCTCTACTAATGACACTGTCTTTGATTTATTTAGAATTCAAGGCACACTTAACCAGCATGGCTACCACAGCATTCTGCAACGATACACCATCCCACCTGGTTTGCGCTTAGTGGGATTATAATTTGTTTTTCAACAGGAGAATGACCCAACATACCTCCAGGCTGTGTAAAGGCTTTTTGACCAAGAAGGAGAGTGATGGAGTGCTGCATCAGATGACCTGGCCTCCACAATCAAATTGAGATGGTTTGGGATGAGTTGTACCGCAGAGTGAAGGAAAAGCAGCCAACAGCTGCTCAGCATATGTGGCAACTCCTTCAAGAAGGTTGGAAAAGTATTCCAGGTGAAGCTGGTTGAGAGAATGCCAAGAGTGTGCAAAGCTGTCATCTAGGCAAAGGTTGGATACTTTGAAGAATAAAAAATTGATTTAGATTTCTTTAACACCTTTTTTGTTACTATATACTCTATATGTGTTATTTCATAGTTTTGATGTCTTCACTATTTTTCTACAATGTACAAAATAGTAAACATAAAGAAAACCCTTGAAAGAGTAGGTGTGTCCAAATTTTGACTGGTACTGTATATTCCTCAATAAGCTGACAGTTTCCACATTGGAAAATTGGTCGGACAATATTATCCCGGAACTGTGAAAAGTAGGTGCAGCTCCTACATGGGATGAAACGTTCACCATAGTCTATGAAGGTGGTTGCAGCCAATTTGGAAAAAGTCAGTTTCCCCGTATGGCGAAAAGTGACATTGGCAATTGGTGTGTTCTCTGCTCAAATTTAGAGAAGCCTGGCCTGACATTCAGTAGGCTACTGAGAGTCAGTAACTTCTGAAATGTGTATATTGTGATAGAATACCTGTGTGTGTGAAATAACTTGGTATGGGGCAATGCCAGTTTTATATATACAGTAGATGACTGACAGGGGGCTCTGTTTTAAAGCCCCCACACCTCCATCTTGGCACTCACCCACATTGTAAAATAATTTGGACGCTATAGAAATACATTTACTAATGTCTACATTTGTTTTTGCCACATTTATTCTATTACAGACAGCTTAATGCATACTTTAATCATGTTCTGTAAGCTAAAAATAAACATTTATTTTGTAAGTTCTCATTTTACAGTGCCCAATACAAAAAAATAACATGTACTTTTGTCCTTGAAATTAAATACTCTATAATTCCATTCATTCCTACGTGTATGTAGGACTTATATGGCTGGTCCTTCGCTGCAAAGCCCCTCATTGGCCAAAACATAGCAGGCAAATTCTAGGGTTTCTATACATCATTGGGCAGCACCCAGGAGTGCACCTCACATTTCCTTTCCATTAACAACATTGACGGGGGAAATAAAAACCAATCAATAACTTGCAAATATTGTTTTTCACATTTGATTAACTTTTGAAATATCAGCAGATTATCCAATGCAATATATTAAAGAATAAATGGCAGAATTAGCTTTAAAACAAAGAAAACCTAAATAAAAATTTAAGTATTGCATAACAAATGTAATACTTTTAAAGTGCATAGCATTTGGTCAACATTAAAATTATGCTTGTTAAATGTTTAAAAATGCATTTTGATAGTCAAGTCAACAAGTTCCATTGTAGAGGTAACATCAACAGCATTGGTCCATAAAACCTTCAGATCAAGTTGGCTATGGCTGTATCCTAAGAGTTGACAAAATAGGATTTCACACATATCATACTAGAAAAAAACCGCAGTTTGACCAATACAGTAATTGATCAAGATAAAAATGTGATTAAACATGGGTTTGTCAATCTCAATAAGATTGCTTTTGTTGAGCGGCAATAAAATCGATACGTGAACATTTATTTGATCAAATCAATGACTGCTTATATCCTTAAACAATCAACATGTCTATGAACTTTTGTTCCCAATTCAAAACTGTTTGAAATTGCCTCAGAGGTATGTAAATTAAAAACATTAGTACATTCACAAACAGGAAATATTACAGAATAATGTGTGTAGAACTTACATTTAAATATAGTGCCATCAAGCCATACAACAAACATTGCTCAAATAATATACATGTTGTCTTTTGAGATAAGATATGGATAAAAAGATCATACAAACACTATGTACTTCAGGACCACAGAGAACATTTTCAGCAGTCATCTTGTACAAAGACACAGTATCCTAAGCTCCCAGAGCCTTTTTGTGTCTCATCCCATTAGTTTACAGGGTGTAACACACAGGCCTTTTTCAGGAGGGCACAATATTACAGACATATATTGTGTAGAACAGACATTCTTCTTTGTCATGAGAATCCGCAATGGTGTAAGTTCTATACAATAGATATCTAGAACATGCTGAAATTATATATAATCACCCTTCTGAAAAAACACCCGACTTCAGCCTTCCCCTGGAGGTGGGAATGAGTGAGCTAACATTACAACACAAAACAAACATTTTAACAAACAAAGAGCAGTGCATCCAGGCTAAATCAGCAAGCAGTCCAGAGCAGGGCCAAACTGGTGGTGGATAGACCCAGGCATGCAGAGGGAGGAGGAGGTAGAGTCTCCATATGAGCAAGCCCTTCAGCTGGAAATATCTGCACTGTTGTTACGTTTGCCATATCTATAGTGGATGCTGAGGAGGACTAAGCCCAGGCAGAAGCAGACAGAGCCCACAGTGATGTAAGCAATGCCCAGGAAGGGGTTCTTGCCACCCATCCAGGAGATGGTGCTCAGGATCATACGCTTCCTCCCATCGAAGCTCCGCACGGGGTAATCTGAGGTCACATGGTTAAAGAAAATGACAGCAGCACATCTGGACACGAGGATTCTAAAGATAAAATGATGTGTCCTATGTAGACTTTGTGAATGGTAAAAGAGAATAAAGATTCATTACAGTAAGCATTGTACAAGACATAGGTTTATAACTGAACACAAACTCATATGGCTCTGTCTCCTATGTGCAATGTTCTCTCAATACAAACATATGCCTGCCATGAATCTCTATGTTGTAATGTATTGCAGTCTTTCTCAAAAGGATACTGTAGGTGACCTCGAGGATGTATTCTCCTCGGGGCAGTGTGGGGGTCATGTTGTTGGGCTTCTTCTGGATGATCCGGTATAGCTTGCGGAAGGTGGGCAGGGCAGCAGTCCTCATCCACACAATGAAATCCTCATTGATGAAGCCATTGTTGTCAGAGTCTGATGGGTCCAGCTCAAAGACAGGCTTTCTCCAGTTCACAGGTTTGCTTGTGCCTGAAGGAGGAAAAAGGCCTAGTCAGTCATGATAATTTGATTATTACAAAGTAGTTGTGTCATTTTGCATGGTGTGCAAATCACCTTGGAAAACTACAGTGAGGTTGTTGTTTCCACTGGGGTTCCTGAATTTGACATGCTTGTCCGTCCACCATGCAATACCCTTCTTTACCAGAGGAATTACGGTTCTGGAGCCATTGGGGTCAATGTAATAGAGCTCCAGAGTGTCTGATGAGAAATACATGGCAGTCAATAACAAGCCCGGTCTCTGAAATAGTGGACCAACACTGACGCTTCATGGCAAACTAGAGTAAAGCCACTCCAAAAACTCTATTCAAGGGTTGGCCCAAATAGGCAGACGTTTATCTACAGTACATTTGTAAAGTATTCAGATCCCTTCCCTTTTTCCACTTATTCTAAAATTCATTAAAACATTTCCCCCCCTCAATCTACACACGATACTCCACAATGACAAAGCAAAAACAGGTTTTTAGAAATTTTGGCTAATGCGTTCAAAATCAAATAGAAATACCTTATTTACATAAGTATTCAGACCCTTTGCTATGAGACTCGAAACTGAGCTCAGGTGCATCCTGTTTCCATTGATCATCCTTGAGAGGTTTCTACAACTTGATTGGAGTCCACCTGTGGTAAATTCAATTGATTGGACATGATATGGAAAGGAACACACCTGTCTATATAAGGTCCCACAGTTGACAGTGCATGTCAATGCAAAAACCAAGCCATAAGGTCGAAGGAATTGTCCATAGAGCGTCAAGACAGGATTGTGTCGAGGCACTTGTCTGGGGAAGGGCACCAAACAAATGTATGCAGCATTGAAGGTCCCCAAGAACACAGTGACCTCCATCATTCTTAAATAGAAGAAGTTTGGAACCACCAAGACTCTTCTTAGAGCTGGCTGCCCAGCCAAACTGAGGTCTGAATACTTTCCGAATGCACTGTAAATAGTTTAATATACGTTTTTAGTTGCGCATTGGTGTGTGCCGTAACGTTACTAAGAGATTGCGGAACTGAAAATGGCAACTATTTGTTAAGTGAATTTCGCCCTCAAGTCTTACCATTGAAGAGGCTATTGGCGATAGCACCACATGGAGCAATAGGCTTGTCACTGCTGCGGTACGGCTCACATTCCTTGCTGGGGCTCTGTAATGAGTGCCAAGAAGTTTCAGTGCAGCGTAAAAATAATGATGTTTAAAGCTAACAATTAGGCCAACATCTATTCAATGTATGTGATACTTGATAGATGTAGCTTACACCCTCTCAACTAAGTGCACCTTTACCATACCTGTAGAGAAGTCTTATCTCCATTTAACTGGCTGTCATCTCTGGACTTCACATAGCGTCTGTGATTCTGATAAAAGTTGGACAAGCCGTAGTACATGAAGACGTTGCTCTGTAGGAGAAGAATTTCAGATCAATGAGTAATGAATTAGTTTAGTTATTCATCGGATGAGAGATTAGGCCTTCATAAGACATTGCAACAATGCTGCAACTCCAAGATGAAAGGGCAGGAGGCTGAGAGTCTAAATAAGGATTTCCTTCACATAATATCATCCTGTAAAATCTATTTGAGTGCATAATAAATAATTCAAGGAAATTGTGTAAAATAGTAATAATCGATTCTGAACAGAGGCCGACCGTTAAGTGTTTCTAAATAGAGTAGCTAATGGACATTAAGTATGCCTCCAGTCCAGTTATTACTGATTGACTTGCGTACACATTTAATTGTGATTATACAGTACATTGAGGACCCAAAAGGGTAAATAAGGTTGTAGGTTATGTTCAGTTTACCTCAAATGGTTGATCCAGAGAGAAGGGTACAGAACAGGTACATGACTTTGTGGTGTTCCAGCTGTAGCTTTGAGAACAGTTGTAGCACGGACTTGACATGTCAACACCAGTGTAATCAATCTGTAAATTAGGGAGATGATCAATAACACTTAGCGTCAATTTAGCTAGCAATTACATGCAAAGTAGACAATGACTGAAAGATGGTTAGCTAGCCAACAGCATTAACCCATACACAATGAAAATGAGTTGACTATGTTTTGGTACATAAACTTTATGGATTGTTAGTTAACGTTACCTCGAACTCTTTGATGTTGTTGGACGTCACGAAAAGCCCAACGCCGATGGGGATGAAGATGAGACCAATTACAAAGAAAGCAGGAAGAACAGTGCCCGCTGTCAAAATAGGTTGCCAAGCGGGCAGTCTTTGCTGTTTGAACGCAGTGTTGTCCGGCTTTTTATTTGTCATAGTTCCTGCGCCTACATGGCCGGTAGCACCAGGCTGGTGTCCGTCCTCTTCCTTAGCGTTGTAGCTAGACGCCATCATGGCTGCAGTTCTCGTCGAACAAAATAATCCACACTGTCAACAACAGTGACAGCTGGCTGTCGCGAGAAAACTTTCGTTTCTAAGTGAATCAACCCGTTATCTTCTCAATAATGTTACGTAGCGTTAAATGTAATCATTTAAAAAAATACAAACATTGTGTATTTACTTTGGAGGGAATTTCGAGTTACCGTGAGAGCGAAAGTCGGCAGCTATGAGAAGTCAGGAAACTTCTATTAATCAAATGGTGTTGCAGTCCGTTGCACGTGATCAGGTAAGGACCACGCCCCTTTGAATCTTTAAAATAAATACCCTTGTGAGACCATATAAATTAATCAGAATAATATTTTCGTTGTGAAGCAGAGGTTTGAATCTCCCATCCGAACAGACAATTTTCAATTATAATTAAAACAAATCTTTATTGTTGTATAGGATGTATTCATCATTAAAGCTGCAATATGTAACTTTTTTGGCTAAGACCAATTCACATAGAAATGTGTGTTATAGATCTGTCATTCTCATTGAAAGCAAGAAGGATGCAATTGCGGGCGTTCTTGCATGTGGGCATATCTGCATTTGCAGGATCCCTCTTTATACTTCTATTGTTACATTTTTAAAGGACAGGCTGGAGGCAGGGGTGCTCCAGTCATTGGTGACCTGTCATTCAGGGCAGGTGGGGCTCTAGCTCATAATTTCTATATATATTATATACACACACCGCTTGTGCGCATGTTGATTTTGTCCACTCACACCTGACGCGTTCAGGACACGCAGGTTGAAATATCAAAACGAGCTCTGAACCAACTATATTAATTTGGAGACAGGTCCAAAATCATTACACATTTATGTCAATTTAACAAGCTAGCTTGCTGTTGCTAGCTGATTTGTCCTGGGATATAAACATTGGGTTGTTGTTTTACCTGAAATGCACAAGGTCGTCTACACTGACAATTAATCCACAGATAAAAGGGTACACCAAGTTCTTTCTAGTAATCGCTTCTTCTTTGAACTTTATATGGCGGTTGGCAACCAACTTTAAGGTGTGTTACCACCACTAACTGTGGTTATATGTTTCTAAAAACCAATGAGGAGATGGGAGAGCCGGACTTGCAGTGCGTCAAGTGTTACAAATGGAACCACGTTCTATTTTGGCACCTGGCTATGCCGACGCGAGCGAGCAGTGTGGGTGCAATGATTGAATAACATGTATGTGTACATTTATTTTGCAATGCTTGCGCACGCGACGTGGGCGGTGTGGTCAGTATGTAAGAATTTTGTTCCTCTCCCCCTCAGATCTTATCCTACTGTTCTGACTTGGTGATAGCCTGTTTTAGAGTAATGGCATCATCGAATATTGTAAGTGCTTTCATTGTCTGTTTATATGCCCCCTTTATTTATCCTATGGTTCTGACTTGTTGTACAGGGAGAATGATGCAAGAACGGCCTATGTTCTAATTTCAGTGCTGCCTGTTTCAAAAGTGCTGAACAAATAGGCATATTGACTACATCCATCTTAGCTCGCTCATTTGTCTTAATCAAAATTACGGCTTAACTCTTATCCGCTCATCGTTCCCTTAAGTAATCATTTTAGGCAATATTGGAATGATGCATTTCATTGTTTTGCTTACTTTGTGTATTATAATTAGCTCGTGCTTTTCTCCATGAGGAGGGGATACTATATAATGTTGTTGGGCATGTAACCGTGTTTGCCAGTGACAGTCTCTTCCTAATTTCCCCCCAAATAATTCTACAAAAAGATCAGTTACAGACCCATGTAATTCCAGTTGATATTGCGAGAGTTATGTTTGCGCGGTGCGCTGTCAGTGTGTCGGTATATTGTCTTTAAAAGTGGAACCTCGTGATTGTATTTTCCTTCCTTTTTAGACCACATACTGTAGGCCTTTTAAAATGGTAGGCATACCGCGTCTCTCTCTGTCTCTCTCTGTCTCTCTCTGTCTCTCTCTGTCTCTCTCTGTCTCTCTCTGTCTCTCTCTGTCTCTCTCTGTCTCTCTCTGTCTCTCTGTGTGTGTGTGGTGACTTAAAGAAGAGTGAAGTTAAGGCCTCAACATCTTGCTGATTTTATCTTAATTTCAGTCAGTGTCCATTTGAAAGTGCCGAACAACTAGGCCTACCTCGTCGCAGTTCGTTTGCGTGCAGTTTCTTATACTTAGAGCTAAGTGTTAATGATGAAGCTCAAACATTATGAATTTACTGAAAATAAATGTAATAATGTTTCTGTATGATTCAAAACTCAATCATGTCGGCATTTGTTAATTTTGAAGAAGTATGCAGTTCTTATCTAGTTACACATATCCACAAGGAGTTAGTAGAAACCATATTTATTTAAGCACGTCAGGTATGTTTTTTAAAAAGTCAGTAAATGAGGCTGAATGAACTGTTTCGCTGTCAGATGAGGCTTCACTGATAGCCATGTGTAGCAGTGGTAATGATTCACTCCATGGTGCTAAAACAAAGCTCTGTCGGGACAGCTTTATGTAGGCCCTAACAGTTTGTGGGCACCATTTGTCATCGTTATAGTGCAATGAATGTATTGTTTAATGTTATGTTGTGTAGTGTCTTTGCTGGCATGCATAAAAAAACAGGTTTAGTTTGCCCCATCATACTAAAATCGCCACTGGCTCCAGTACATTAATGCACAATAACATTGGATGCCAGCCGCTGATAAGCCCCACAGAAGAAGGGGCGGGGGCGACAACGATAGCTAGCTGTACACCGGTAGTGTCCTCCCTGCCTATCGGGCACTATGGGGTATGCTGGCACTTATCACCCGCCGTAGTGTTGTGCTAGCGGGAGACGGGGTGACCGGTAGACAGTGTCCTTCGCCCCCGCATGTCTGGCACTGTTTTCCCACAGATCTGGTAACGGCGATGAGGGCAGGTGTTTTGCGGGCGGGAGCGAAGGACACTCTACTGGTATCCCTCGCGCTAGTTAGCAGGATCAAAACATTTTTTTATAATACATTTATTTCCCTTTTGACCCACATTCAAAACTGTCCTGCAGGAACGCTCAAAGAGGGGCATTCATGTAAGAACCGATGGGATGCTTGTGGGTGTTCATGAAGGAACCGTCTACATGCAGGAACATACCTAATTGCGGGCTTCAGTTGAGCACTAGTTGAAAGCAAGTCTAAGAAGTGGTAGAGCTGTTCTATGTGCGCTATTTCTATGCTCCCCGTTCTTAAATTTAGTTTCTTACGTCTTTTATTTTTGGGTTTTGTACAAAGACTTCAAACAGCTGAAAATATATTTAAAAGCAGTTTAGATGGTACAATGATTCTCTACAGTAGGTGATTTTTAATGCACTGTAACGTTGGATGCCAGACGCCGGGGGTATCAACTGAAATTAGGCGAACTATTAGCATTTTAGCAACAAGGAAATGGCGGAGCAATTTTTGCATATTGCCCCTTTTTAACATTTTGAAGTGATCACTTTGTGTCGCAGTGGATTTTAAAATGTGCACTCAGTGTTTCATTATGTTTTCATGTGACACTGGACATATCATCCTCATCGGATGAGGCTACGTTATAAGTTATATCTCAATTCAATGTAGTCTATATGATATACAGTATACCCTATTCAGACTTCACTGAAGTTCCCTCTGGGAAAATACTCTCTAATTTTTTATTATATTCTATTCTAACCCCATGTTCACTGACTTTAATTTGTGACACAAACAGGGGCGAAAATCTGATATCAACTTTGGAGGGGACAATTACTTTACATTTTCTCAAGAGCAATTCCTGAGGGGGACACCAAAAGTAGTGCTGTAACACATAGCCTACATTGTAATATGGTAAATGTATATTGAGGAACCAAAGAAATAAGGTGTTTGCCGTACTCCTAACTACCGGTACTCAAAACTACACAACTAATCACAACAGCAATACCATTGCCTTTAACAAATCTTAGTTCAGTCACCAGTTTAAGTTGAGAGTGGGGGTATCCATGGCATTTTCCAATTATGTTCCTATTTTACAAGTAAAACAAATTGAGAACCTTTCATAATGTTGCCAAACAAAGACTCAACAAACTTACCTGAGACTCCCTGTCTCTGCCAGTCTGTCCATGCATATCTGTCCCCAACTCTGCTGTCTGTGTGCCATCTGTTGCCTGATCTGCCTAATGACATCATTGTGAAACATTTCCATTAGAATTTCATTTCTTTCTTATAAACATTTTATCAACTAATCTTTGAGATATTTGGCTACTAGGGTTCTTACTTTGCGTTTTGGTGTACTGAAAAATACTCTGATGTCCGTCTTTTATTTTTCTGCCATTTTTCTACCTGGCTGGCTACACACACACAAAGTGTGTAGGTTATTTACAGTAGGAGATGGGCTTCTATCATCTTATCTTTTATCATTCTATTTGGGCTTCGATCTAAAAGGTAGCTAGCAAATGTGAAACGGATTAAAATGACAAGAGTTGACAGCTGTATTAGTTCACCATTTACACAACATATGCTGCAACCTTTTGTAATTTTAATAGTTTGTTTCATATTGGCTGGCTTCCAACAATAGCTGAATTTGCAAAGCAAACGAGCACCAATTCCGTTTCAGTGGTGTTTGCTATAATCTTTGCTACCCGGGTTAATAAAATAAATAAATAAAAGTTCCCTTGCGACAATTTAGCTTTTGCAACGAGACCATTAAATATATTTAAGACAATGGTAGAAGAGAGTGTAGTTCTGTTCAGTTTATCGCTAACCTTATCACAGGGACTTTGAAGCACTAACTTACATCATCTGCATGTTGATCTTGGAATAAATTGACGATAGCAAAGATTCCATCTTTGACGAGGCCACATAAATGGAATAGGTACTAGCTAGCTTAATAGTTAATATTTGCGCGCTAGCTCTGCATATTCAGCTAGTGTGTGCGCGATTAACTGGATTAACCTCACGTCAGTTACGTTCATTGAGTGCCTTTCAGACAGTAGACATGACCCCTCTGTTACCTTGCCAACTAAGGAACTGGCAGTGGATCAAACCATTGTGAGGCAAAGGGTGGGGGGGGTCGCAGTCTTTTGAAACTTAAAAACGCGCTATTAAGTGTCTATAATCAGCACAATTGCTTTCATTGCGTATTATTAATATTATTTCAATTACATAGTTATGTTTCAGTGATATATTGGGGGGGACAAATCATATTTTTCCCAGGATGGGGGGGTCGTGTCCCCCCCCCGTCCCCCCCGGGATTTCCGCCCCTGGACACAAAGTGCCCAAATAATATTTATGTTTGGGATGGATGTATGTGTCAGTGATGTAATAGATTGCAAGTGGTAGATTTTTCTGGAATGACTGACTGTAGGTGCTCTATACTTGTATATTGCTTTACGCTACACTAGGTTTAGCTCCAAGACTGTCAGCCAATCATGGCTTTCTCTGGTGATCTGCTAACATCAACTGCAAGTCTATGGGGCCGCAGATCCCCTACACTGATGTGACCATCTCAAAGCCTCCAAGCCAGGGGCCTGGACCACTCCCTCAACAGCTCTCCGGCCTGCTCCCTCCCTCACGCTTTGCCCTCATGGCATCAATGGTTGTCACATGACAATCTACCCTACTGAGGTATGACTGAATCCTTCCAAAATGTATCAGTTCATCTACTCAACTGAGCTTTTACTTTAACATCCCTGCTACTTCAGCCATATAGTAACCATTCTTCTTTTTGTCCCACAGGCCATTTGCTCAGAGTGAATTTGCGCATATCCATATCAGCATACAAAAAAAGACTTCAGCATAGAAAATGTATTAAAATTACATTTCTTTCATTTGATTCATCATGTGCACATGAATTCAATGTGTTCTATTATAATTGGCATTGCTCATTGCTTGTGCATTGAGTTATGTTACATACTGTAAAGGCAAGTATATTTTATACACATTTAAAACATTTAGAAATATTTTATTTATGGCATAGACATTACAAAATATATTTTGACGCATTTTGAATTCCTATATTTCTATACATTTCCCGTAGGGGCTCTCAGGCTAGTTACCCTTTGACTCACAACAAACCCATCTAATGACACTGGTTTGATTGTCTCTCATTGGTCGATTGAGCAAATTAGAAACAATATTATTCTTTCATTCAGAGGGCACATGGTTGGTGATTGTAGACACAGGCAGCTTGTTAAATGAGTTGATTTTAATTGCTCTATGGCAAGTGGGTGCTCCACAATTGAAAGATGACTGTGAAAATTTGGCTCTCCAGTGTATCACAGCAGAAGCATTGATGTATATGGCCATTTGTTTTGATATATTTTCCAATTTATATATTTCCAATTTCATAACACGCAGCAAGTCAATACAAGCACTGCCTAGTCAGTAAATTAATGTGAGATTAATTAATTACTACAGTGAGTCTCGTTCAACTGATGCCTTGCCCAAAAAATGCATCGAAAATAATGTTAGAACATTAACATTGTGCACTCAATGTTGCATGTATTCTCATAACAATATTCTTTGTTGAATATGCTGTAGGTAATCTTTCAGAAAAAATTGTTATTTAAAAACTTTTACATAAAAAGGACACATTTAATTTGCTGCAAACCAAATGATATGGCCTCAGTACAAAAATGCATAATGAAAAGCTCACTAGGTGAAGCAGTCCCTAACGAATACATGACGCAGTTAGTAGAAGATTTGCCTGACAATACACACTGCCTCTCCCCTTACAAAATGCACACATGCCAGCGGTTATCAAAGAAGGCAGTTAAGTTGATTTCATCCACATTACAAACACTGAGAACAGAATATAAATAGTTTCTAAAAATATAATATATTAGATATGTGTACTGTTTTCAGTTAGACAAGAACACAAGGATCAACTCAGGCTCCTGCTCAATAGAGAGGAGCCAAACGACTTAACCTTGTCTGAAAATCCCCCCTCGCTCGGTCTCCAGGTCATTTAATGGTGCCTCTATACTGAGCACCTCTGACCCATAGAACATTACTATGGGTTGGCAGCTTGTTTGACTTCTGTTCCCTGTTAGTGTCTCTGGCTCTAACAGCTTTTCCCTCCATTTTGAAAGGCTGTTGTGCTGCTGATTGTGGATTTCTTCAGCTCTATCCTCATGGACTGGCTTTCTGCTCTCTGCTCCAGCCTCATTCCTCCAGACATCCCCAGGGCCCCCAGCATGGCTTTGCCCGTCTTCAGGCCCTTGGACATGGGGATACGGGTGAGCCCTGCCCGGGGTGGGTGGGCATCATGCCCGGGCTGGGCGATAAAGGGATAGGATAGAAAGAGGAGAGTGGGTGAGAGAAGAGGAGGCCACAACAGAGAAACGGGTAGAAGAAAATAATCAATTACTGAGGGGTAATATCAATGAAAACATTTCCCTTAGAGAACATTTACTATAGGAACTGTCTTCCTTTCAAGACCAACTCAGTGGGGGACTAATGGTGCAAGTCATGTTACAGTGTATGGCAGCCTACCGGCTCTGTGCTGCCTTTCTTCTGTCGGTAAGGGTGTTTGTGTCCTGTGTGTCTATGTGAGAATGAACACACTGAGCAGCAGCTATAAGTGACAGGGTGATTGTAACATGGTGGCAGATTGCCACATCATTAGAGCTCTGTTGTCTGGAGGGCTGTTGATAAAGCTCTCTCTGTCACGCTACCATTTGCCCCACAAAGACCTCATTATACCACCCATTCAGTGAGATGCTACCTTGTCGCCCATCAATATGTTACATAACAGAAAGGAACGTACATGTCCACAATCTTACAAAATCATTATTTTGCTAGTTCATAAACAGAATTATTTTCATAGATTTCCTTTTATTAGATTCCTAATTTAATTGCGGGTGCATAGGGTTAACACAACTCAAAGTATAAGTTTGAACCAGTTAATAACAAATTAACATAACAGCCAGGTGAATTGATGTACTGAGGAGACTCACCACAGCTTGTGTTGGTCTGGCAGGGGTGGACGTGACTGCAGTGATGGTGATGCTGCTCATCACTTTACTGGGTGTGGTTTTGACAGTGGCACTATGGCGAGGGGAGCGCAAAACCGTGCCTGTGGATAACATCATCTCTCTGCTACACTCTGTTGCCATGCCGACAGGCCTAACCACCTTGGGTCCTGTGGTGTTGTTGTGGCCCTCCGAGGGGCCCTTATTGAACTGGGAGCCATGCAGGTGGATGTGAATCTTGTTGTCCTCTGTGGTGGTGATGATACTGGCATTGGAGTTGTACTTCCTGATCGGTGTGGGGACCATCTGTTTCTCAGGGGTCACCTTGAACACGGCCCGGCCCATGGTCATCTCCTGGGGCTCTGGGGAGGTGGACATGTTGGACACCATAGAAGCGCTAACTGTCATGATGGATATGGGTGATATGGGTCTGCCTGATGAGGAGGAGGCCTTGCTGATCTCTGGTGACTTGGCCCTGGAGATGGTGGTGACCGGGGACTTGGCCCTCTCTGGTCCCCCTGGCCCGGCGCTGGCTTTCCCCCTTGAAGCTGCGGTGGTGTGGGTGGGAATGATTGTGATCCGAGGCTTCTGGTGGCCCTGCAGGGTGGGACTGAGGCTGATGCTGGAGCTGGAGCTGGAATAGAGGTCCTCAGCAGACGGACTGCTGATCTCCAAGGTAGCCGTGCTGTTCTCGTGGTCTGGGGTCACTCTGATGCGTAAAGGCTGCCCTTGCTTCTGGGACATGGCCAGGTCAGAATGCATGGATTCACTGTTGATATGGACAGACTTGTCCAGATTACCACCCTGAGGGATGAGTTCCCTCTTCCTCATCCAGGGAATCCAGGACTTCTTCATGCTGAGGTCAGCGGCAGCAGAGGGTGAGTAGCGTTCATGACCACCAGCTTTCTCTGTGGGTTTCTTGAGACCCTTCTGTCGAAGATTACTCATGATGTGATTCTCTTCCTGGACGGACTTCCTGATGAACACAGCCGGGGTGTCCTCTTCTGCCGTCTCATTGGCCAGCGCATCAGTCTGAACTCCTGTGGATGCCATGGCAATGTCCACCATCCTCCTCCCGTTCAGACTGGGTCGTAGAGCGCGGCTGTGGCGCTTGGTCACCTCCAGCTCTTTGGTGAGGTGGAGGACCTCAATGCTCATGTTGTTCTTCTTCTCCTCTTCCTCTAGGAACCTCTGCTGGAGGAAGGAGTAGTCCACTTGGAGTTGAGAGAGCTGGTCTTCTTTGTGCATCAGCTCATGGATCTTCTCCTTGAGGGCTACCATGTCATTCTGCAAGTCTCTGGTGTTGGCGTTCTCTGTCCTGCAGCGCTGTCGTAGGTCTGCCTCCTGGCTCTCCACCTCTCCATTCTCTATTACTTTAATCCTGGCGATCTGACTCCTCATCTCCTCCACCTGCTGGGAGAGAAAGTTGGCCTTGTCTTGCTCCGTCATGAACTTTTTCTCCAGCAGGTCGTACTGATCCTCTGTCTTTATCAAATCGCCCTCCACAATCTCTAGCTGCTTGAGACGGTTTTTCAACCGCTCTATTTCAAACGTTAGCTCCTTCACCCTGTTGTCCTCTTTTGAACTCCTGTCTGACAAGCTTCCCAGTTCCCTCTTTGCTATGTTATTTGTGGATATATTTTCTGCCTCCTGCAATCCATCTAACCTCTTGTTCATTTGGCTGACTTTGGCGCTCAGATCCTTGCTCTTTTCCATTTCACATGCGAGCTTAGTGCTAAGCTCTCCTTTCTCTCTGGTGAGGGTCCCAACCTTGGCCTCCATCTCTGATTTCAACTTCAGGAGCTTTTTACTCTCCTCTATCAATCTCTCAGTCACCTCCATGACCTTGACCTGCTCTACTTTGAACATCTTACTCAGATCATCCCTCTTCTTCTCCTCTAACAGCATTCTCTCCATCATATTATTTTTCTCATCAACCATTACCATAATGAATGATTTCAGCTTTGCCAGGTCATCTTTAAGGCCCTGCTCAGTCTTTTCCAGTCTCAGCTCAGAGGATTCCATCTCTTTCATGCGTATTTTAACGGCCACCAGTTCGTCGGCGAGCTCCTTTGACACGTCCTTCTCTCTCTCCAGAGTGGCGTGTAGCTGGAAGCACTCCGCCTTGCTGGCATTGAACGCCCCCTCTAGTCTCTCCAGTTCCACCATTCTCCTCTGGAGCTTCTCCACTTGCAGTTTGAGTTCTTTCCCTCGGCTCTCTTCCTCCTGCAACCTCTTCCTCAGCTCCCTGCACTGGGCCTCTGCCTTGGTGATCTCCTCGTCCTGCCCTTCCATCTCAAATACCCGTTTGCGGAGGTTCTCCAGTTCAGTCATTAGGTTAGAGTTCCCACAATCCCCTTTGCTGATCTTATCCCTCAGCTCGTCCAGCTCCTCCTTTGACATCCTCAGAGCCCCGGTGCTCTCCTCCAGCTCCTCCTTTGACCTCCCCAGAGCCCATTTGCTCTCCTCCAGCTCCTCGTTTGACCTCCTCAGAGCCCCGTTGCTCTCCTCCAGCTTGTCCTCTGACCTCCTCAGAGCCCCATTGCACTCCTCCTCTGACCTCCTCAGAGCCCTGTTGCTCTCCTCCAGCTCCTCCAGCGTGTGGGTGAGTCCAGACAGCTTGACATCCAACTGGCGGTTCTGGGACTCCTGGCTGGCCAGCTTGGCTGTAATCACCTCCTGCTCCTGGGTAAACTTGGCCTGGCACTCACTCAGCTCACCCTCCAAGCTCAGGGCCCTCTGTCTGTCCTCCTGGGCCCGGGCACTGGCGCTGCTCAGGTCCTGCTCCCTCTGGGACAGCTGCTGGGTCAGCTCCTGGACCCTCTGGCTCTGCTGGTCCATCTGCTCCAGGTGGAGTTGCCGCTCGTCCACCAGCATCAGGGCAAAGGACTTCAGTTTGACCAGCTCCTCCCTCACCTTCTCCAGACGCTTGGTGTTCTCCTTCTCTTTACGCACCTGGTAGGCTTTCTCATTCTCCAGCAACCTCTTCAATCTGGCAAGAGATTAAAAAAAAAATATATATATATATATATATATATATATATATATATTGAGGATGTGTAAACTGTTCTGCTGGACTGTACATCCTTGAAGTAAGTGTTTTTATATGGCGTATCATTCTGCAATTTAATCTTTCACAAAGAAAAATATAATTTAAACATCATTCACTTCAGCCAAGCTTGATACTTTGTAGCACAAGAATGTTTTGAATTTCTACAGAAATGTCAAACCATAGAGAATTGGTCTCGCATGACAGGAGTGACTGAACACAGTAAGCTGCCATGAAACTTAAACACTAAGATACTACTTATTTACAAGACATGACTACTGATATTTGCTGCTGCTACATACTCTTTGGGATGTTTTCAAAATGGATGAATAAGTGATTCTCTCATATTCCAAATTAATAAACCTGGTAGATGTCAGCATGATTTCCTCTGTTTATTTTACTGCATTCAGGATAAGGAAGGATTAATTAAAAACACATGATGCTGTGTCACAGGGAACAATGATGGGTCAGATCAGACACTGAACCCTCCACTAATTCTTTCTGGCTCAGATAGCCATGGTTCGCACACTTAATTTGGCAAAGAACTGCAGCACACTGAACGATCTAGTACACTAGGAAAAACTGCCAAAAACTCCCTTGCTGTTTTCCGTCCTTGCTGCTGGAATCAAGACTGAGAAAACAACAAAATGTGAGTGAAAGTTTGATTAAACCCCCACTGAGCGGTCTCTTTTTCTTTCTGCTTCTTTTTATGCTGTGCATGTCCATGTGAGGAATCTCAACACACTGAATGCAAAGTTGTCTTGGGAACTCTCCTCTCCATCTTTTGCCTGAAGTGCACACTTTATATATACAGTAAATCTCACACTGAGCAAGGATATCAACCAAGAAACATATTTCTGACAGTAGTACATTTTATACCAGCAGAAACATTTGCACTCTAAACAACTTAAACACCAACCAAAACTTACCCACTATTCTAGATGAACTACAGGAGAGTCCATGTCTAACATGTTTGCCATAGTACAGGATCCACTCCAAGTTCAGAGTTGGCATTTCTCCATAAGAACTCTACCATCACATTCCAAGCATGTCATCAGGACAATGAAAGGTGAATAAATGCTGTGTGTGTAACACCGGACTTTTAGCTGGTGACGTCAACTCACCCATAGGCAGTTAGGCAGAGATCTGTGAGGCTCTGGTTTAGACTGTGAGGAAGTAGGAGGGACCCTGGTCAGATGAGGGCGTTCTTTACACTCCTCCTTAATTTGTTTCCCCCCTTTTCTGTGTTCACTAACAGGCAATTTGTTTCAAGAGAAATGACTCCTACACACAGGCTCCTACAAAAGCCTGTGTACACAAGTGATTCAGACACTTCTTACATTACTTAAAGCGGTCTCCATAGACACAGTGCTGTTTTGGCTAAGCCAAATTCTGTTGATGGAAAACAATGCAAAGTAGCCCTGTGATTAATCTCCTAATACCCCTGCCTACAGACAGGAAATGATCTGATCAGACAGGAAGCTTTAAGCTCAGTAGGAGAGAGGACAGTGAGTTTGTCTGCTGTTGTGTCACCTTGGGAGAAGTGGATCTGCGTTCTTCTCCGTGTAAAGCTGACGTATAATGGGGAAAACAGATAGGGATGAGCCAGTTCGGCTCCCTGGAGGTGAGGAGACAGACTCCATGAACACTCGGACAGATGGGAACCCTGACAATGGTTTTATGAGGTGCTGACTCTGAGCGATATGGTGACCGTGTGGATCAACACAGAGACCGTAGGCCTAGCACTCTACAACTTACAGGCAAACAAAGAAACTTCTGTTTTCAAGAATGAATGGCAATGCAATGAATCTGTAATTAAATTTCCTTTTTTAGAGCTCATCATACTTCAAATAAAAATGTATTTGTCACATGCACCAAATAAAACAGGTGTTGATCTTACAGTGAAATGACCTCTATACAGAGGATGCGTTGAATTCTAGATTCTAATAGAGCAGATCCTTCGTTTATGTTGAAGGATTATGAGCATCGGTAACATTCAAATCCCACTGCCAAGTCAGATCACCATGTCAGCCTACTGTACAGAGTATCATCCAGCCTCTACAGCAGGGGTGGCAAACTCATTTTGCCCCATGGGCCGCATTTGGTCTTCACCGAGGTCTGGAGGAACACACTTAAAATTGGTTATATTTCACATCGTATAAATGTTCTAAAAATAGTCCTCTATCCATTGCTTTGCATCGATTACTCCCTGACTGTCTAGCTTTGGTTTCGATGACTGTTAGCGAGCTGGACAGAGACTTTTGAGCCATTATCATTTCTACACAGTTTGGTTTTAGTCATTTCAATGTCGATATAAGATATTTTTTTCCATGAAAAATGAATAAATAATAATAGAAAAATAATATTTTTTAAATGACTCAAACCACCCGCTACCCGAATTGAATGGGCTTGCCATCCAGATCTGGTCTGTGGGCCATATGTTTGACACTCCTGCTCTACAGTGTGCCACTTGATCTTCATACATGCTTACCCACGTCCATAAGTCATTGACACCTAAGCAATCGGCACTCTAAAATTACCCCCACACAAAGGTCACAGGCATGATGTCACTGTCAATTGGGCCTACAGCGGCGAGGTCACATTGGGGAGAAGTCACTGACACCTGACCTTCAGACGTAAAGTAGAGCTCCCTATCTCCCTGGAGAAAGTCATTCAGGAGGTAGTAACTATGGTCAAACGGCTACCCTGACAAACCCATCAGAGGTGTAGCAATGTCCTCAGGAGCCCCTCATGTGATCTAAGGCCAAGTCAAAGTCTCCAACAAGTAGCAGCATTGACCTTTAAACAACCAGACTATACTGTAATGAAGTTAGTCCACCAGCATGATGAGTTATGAACTACACAGACTGCAGGTATGTTAGGATTCACGGAACATAGGTGGAACGTTATCGGCTCTGTTTGATCATGGATTCAGGATGGTCAAATGATTGTAAGTTTCATAATGACTTGGTCCATAAACATGAGATCCTGAACTCGCTTGAGCACATGTTCAGGTGCAATCAACAGTGGGTCCCTGAGAAAACACATGTTCATGATGAAACAGCATTTCACTCATCCTGTGTTTCCCTGAGGAATGTAGTTGGAGGCGCAGCAGCTTGTATGTGTCAGAGGGTTGTGGATTGAAGCTGAGACGCCGTGCCAATGCCTGTCAAAACACAGCCGTGGACTGTAATCACTGCTCTTGAGGGGAAAAAGCATTAAGTGCTCAGCTACAGCATAATCAATAAACTACATCTCATTGATGTTGTGTTAACAGACGGGCACCAGAAGCTAAGCTACTTTAAAGCACCCAAAGTCTGGATCACAGGCCGATGTAGGTTTGATCACAATGACGGCTAGCGGCATTAAATGCCTCTCTTATGAATACAACTTGTGTCAACTGCAGCAACGCTTCTATTGCCTAATTTACAACATACTGTATGTGTAAACAAAGTCAAGAGCAGAGTTAGCAACCCCTTCACTCCAAATTCCTTCAGTAGTTTGGTGTAAGACCTGTATGTGTTTTCGCTTTTTTTCTTGCACTCACACATGTCAGTGAGCTATTTAAATGAATAGGTGTGAGATGGATGGACATGTAGACAGATTGCTCCCACCTTGCACTGACAGAGAGAATCATCAAAACAGTGGCAACTCTCTACCAAGCATGTGTGTGTGTGCGCGTGCGTGCGTGCGTTGCGTGCATGCGTGGCCCTTCCCTGACTCCAGGCCAGGGAAGGGGAATGTGGGCTCAGCCAGTGCTGATGGAGCAGGAGATCTTAAACACAGGGCTGTAGGCACTAAGAGGAGGTTGTGGAGGGCAGTAGGCTGAACACTGGCCAACCAAGACAGTGAAACAACCTGGCAGAGGTCGTCACCGGCACCGCTAACACCTACATTAAGATCAACTGGACTTAAATTAGATCTACCTACTGAAACCTGTAAACTCCAACAACTATCTCAGGTTTGGATTTAACAATGTATAGTTCATAACCACCTTCTTCCATGTTTTTAGAATGAAAGTCACTGCTGTCTCGTACTGTACATAGCTAGCACCTGATGAAGCCTAGTCTAACTCAGTCCCACTGACTATCTGTTTCTCTGGGGTTGGTTAATGTGGAAGGCTTTCATCAGACAGTCTGAAGGTTCATTAAAAGGGAGATCCTGCGGTTGCTATCTCTCTCCAACAAAGCGTGAAACCGTCTGCCTGGGGTTAGGCATGTTCAGGGTCTACCTCAGTCAGGTGTCAATCAAACACATCCTGGGCAAAGCTTCAAGTTTGTTCTACTGTTTGGAACCAATGTACAGTAATTCATCTCCCTCTGTCCTCTTTCTCCTTCTCCCAGGCCTCTCCCACTGTCTCTGACGGCGGCTCTTTTGACAGTGATGTAGCCTTCATGGTCGGTCTCCTGAGTTGTCCAATAAAAGGGAAGGAGAAGGGGCTGTGGAGCTTTGAGAGTACATTGGGCCTGTCTGGGAGATGCTGTTTGAACTTTTATAGCTTATGAAATGCAGCTGGGGCTCCACTCTGGCCTGCAGATGACTGGGTGTGGGGAACATACACGCACACACTCGTGCACACATGCAGGTTGACTGTACAAACATTACACAGGCATGCATGCACACACACACACCTTAGTTCTAACACATCATCTATCAGCCAGAGTAAATGGTCTGTGTTCAGAGGCGGCTGGTACTGCACGCATTAACCCTCAGCACAACTGAACATTTAAAACTGTGCAATGGCCCTTTATGCTGCTGCTGGATCCAAGGGAAATACATGGACTTTATGGGCATACAGGTTCTCCATGCCCCCATTGCCCACAGGGAGAAGAGCAAACACATATGTCTCTGCACTGGGAAGCAACAATAGTGCTTGCTGCAAAAGCCTCATCCAATGGATCTAGCCAGTGGAGTCTGCGAAAGTTATCTGGCCCTCTGACTTTACATGTCCTGGCCATATGATAGGTATCATATAAACCGTGGTGATTAGTGTCAATGGGAGTCACAGTGTCGGGTCATGGTTCCGCTTGGCTTCGAAGGCAGGGTGAGGTCACACCAGCACACACTGGTCAGATGACCTCATTCATCCCTCTGTGTGAGTAGTTTAATCCAACCTGGACTCAAGGGTAGACGCAATATAGTACAAGTAAATCTGAGAGATTCCAATTACCAAATCGAAGTGTCTTGGTCACATGCGCCGAATACAACAGGTGTAGACTTTACAGTGAAATGCTTACTTACGATCCCATTCCCAACAATGCAGAGTTAAAAAGTAAGACAAACATTTGCTAAATAACAAAAAAGGAAATGGTAACACAAAATCTGTAATGAGGCTATATACAAGGAGTACCAGTACTGAGTTAAGATAGTATGAGGTAGTTGAGGTAAATTAGGTAATACTGTATGTACATGTGGTTAGGGGTAAAAGTGACTAGGCAACCAGGATATATAATAAACAGAGTATCAGCAACAGCTTGTGTGAAAGTATAGAACAAGAAGGCCTGCACACTGTTAAAATTCCCAATTCACTGTTTAATTGACAACATTATGTATGACAGTGTGTGTAGCGTCAATATGCATGTGTGTGTTGGAGTGTCAGTGTAGTGAGTGTGTGGTTAGAGTCTTGTGGGTCTGCATAGAGCCAGCACAAGGGAGTTAGTGTAAATCAATTAAGATAAAGAAAGAAATAATAAAGGAGGTCAATGTAAATTGCCGTGCGGTAGCAGAGAGAACAGTCTACGACTTGGGTGGATGGAGTCTTTGACCATTTTTAGAGCCTTCCTCTGACATCGCTTGGTATAGAGGTTAGAATGATATGTTACCTTTCGTATGGTATGTATTCATTTGTGGATGTCCATCATCCATTTCATACAATATGTTACGAATCACAATTTATATGACAATAATATGTTACGAATTTGCTGCTGTTGCTGCTACGAATTTACTGTATGATATGTTATGAATTTTAATTTGTTGTGGCTAATGTTAGCTAAGTGGCTAACATTAGCTAGATGGCTAACGTTAGCTAGGCTATGGGTAAAGGTAAAGAATTAGGATAAAGAGTTAAGGTTATGCTTAGCTAACATGCTAAGTAGTTGCAAAGTAGAAAATAGTTGGTACTCAAATTATGTTTACTATCTTACGTCTAGTCTATGAGACCAGGCTGATTTCTCTCTCTCTTTCTCATGTCTGATCCCTTTGAGAGGTTCCCGCTCTCTGTGTCCTTACACACTCCTCTCACACACATAGTCATGCTAGGACTACTGAAGACTAGGTCCCAATGGTCCTGATGACCTGATCTGAACCTCCACCAGATGATGTCATGGGAGAAAGAGAACTGGGAGATATTGCCTCATCACCAACTTCATTATGCCCTAATACTGAGTAAACCTTTTCTTACTTTAATTCTCTCAGCTTTGGGTCAGAATGAAATGAACTAGAGCCTCTTCCTCCCCCTCATCCTCTGACCTCTCTCTCTTCCTCCCCCTCATCATTTTACCTCTCTCTCTCCTGCTCCAATAGGTTAGTGAATTCGTCACTCTTGTTCATGTAGTCAGCATGTTTGCGCTTCTCGCTGTCCAGCTCGTGCACGGTGCGGCGATGACACTTCTCAGCCAATAGAAGCTGTTCCAGCATGCGCCGATACGTGTCCTTGTGTTTATCCTGCAGACGGTCCAGCTGAGGAAAACACAACACAGAAGGATCATTAGACTGTAACTCTGACTATTCAGTCAACTAGTGTACTTCTGTCTTGTTGATCTATGCATCCTTATTGTATAATAAAACTGTTAGATTTCATGGCAAAAATGTGTAAAACTAATGATCTTCAACATTTAACATCCAGATTTGTCTGTATGAATTACATGGTACAGCAATTGTTGAGGGAGCTAATGTAGCTCGTAACCATTTCAATGAACCTTTTATACTTGTTGTAAGCTGTGTACATGACAAATAACATTTGATTTAAAAAAAAGAGAAAAAAAATAATACTACAATCAACGAATATTATTGGTTTGTAAGGTTATAAGTATCTGTCAGTACTGTTGGTGACTAACCTCAGCCATTGGCCTCTGGTAAACATTGTCAATGTGTGTTTGTGTGTTGGTGAGAAGGCTGTCTCTCTGTAGGGCCTGGAGGGCTGTGGTAGGAGCTGCAGAACCATAGTGGGACCTCAGAGCCTCCGGATGTGTCCTCTCAGTCTTCAGCACACAGATAACATCCTCCCTCGCCTGGGGGTTACACACACAAAAAAACACACTCTCTTAGTACTTTGAAAAAAACCTTGCAAGTTACTGTTTATAATAATCTCCTACAAGGAAAGGTAAGAGTAGGTTTTCTGTGATGTTATGTAATGTGTGTTAGTACCAACATCAGCCACTAGAGGGAGGTGTAGTATAGACAAGAATATATCTAATTTTGGACTAAAATATTGTAAGGGTTTACAAGCATGGCAATCGGTTCCACCTAGTGGATAATGAAAGTAAACAACATCCCAGCAGACAAGATTAATGGTTCACTCCACAGTTAACTATTAAGCTATGTACAATATCATCATACGGTAGTTTATCAATATGAATCAGTCTCACCTGAACCTCACCTTCCATGACCCCTAGCAGCCTCAGAAGGTCCTTTTTAGTAAGGTTCATGATTCCCAGTCTTTTGTCACTAGTACCTAAGCTGTCCTCGGTTAACTTCTCTATGTCAGAGACCACCACCAACTCCTCAATGTTTGGTTGAACTTTGACCTTCAGACTCTTTATGGGTGAATGCAGATTTACATCCTCTTCCTGGTTGATGTCTTGCGTTGCCTGGGGGACCCCGAGTACCCCATTGGCTGGGCTCTCCACCCCACTGCTCTTGGACCTCATCCTCTACCTGGCCAGAGAAAAATAACAGAGGGAATCATATTTTAATATTGTGAATAAAAGTGAGGGAAATTGTCATCTAAATCAATATACTTAATGTAACAGAATCTGTACAAACATCAATTGAAAGCATGTGAAAAGTGAGAGTGTGTGAGTGTGTGAGAGAGAGCGAGAGAGAGAATGAGAGCGAGACAGAGAGAGAGATACAGAGAGGGAGAATACAAATAAGCATCCTGGACACTACTGAGACTGTAGACAAATCACTTAGTCGGTTTTATGGCCTTGGCCTTGGCAACCCATCTTCATAACCCTCCTCCCTCATCCCCTTCCTGTGCCTTTCTGACCATCTTATATTCAATGACAGGAGACACACAGGTTAAATTAGAACTACATGCGGAAGTGTCTAATATTATAAGGTGTGAGGTCAACTATAAGAGCGCTCCAAGGTAGCATGTCCTGCATCTGTCATTTCTCTATTCTATCCGAGCTTAGCCAAATATTCAACATACAAAATCACTCGACAGTGTGTGCATGTGGTAGTGGAGTGTGTGTGCATATGTGTGGTGTGTGTGTGTTCCTGTCAAGTATTTATGACATGTCCTGTTCTTTTACAGAGTATCTCATGCTGGGTGGTGAAACGTTGGATGGGAGGACGCTGGAACATTTGCAGCACCCCTGGGTGTTTGGCTTGTTTGTCATGCTAATCTGTAAACAATCTGGGATCCAACTCAAAAAGAAATACAGGGCTTAAACTATGATGGTCTGTATGTACCATATTATACAGTAAGACCAGGTTACAGGAATCTTTAGAGTTACATTGCATTCATGTACAGTCCTCCTGTACTGTCATCCATGTACAGTCATCTTGTGTCCGTTGGGGTCAAGTGCACTGCACACAGTGTAGGTCAACAGTGTAGGTCAACAGTGTAGGTCAGGGGTACTCAACTAATATATGAGGTCCGGTCACACAAATTCCCTGCGGTCAAAGGTCCGGATGGATATTGTCTTTATCGGCATAGTAACAAACCCCTACCTCGGGACCCATGCCACCCCAAACTGTTCACACCCCTCCTGTTGGCGAAAATAATATTTTCCAGTTTTAAAGCTAATTTCCTACAATTCAACACATTTTGCCATGTCTTAAGTGTGCATCTGAAAAAGTTACAGATGTGCAAATATCATACCCCCAAGACATGCTAACCTCTCACCATTACAATAACAGGGGAGGTTAGCATTTTATATCATATCCCCAAGACATGCTAACCTCTCACCATTACAATAACAGGGGAGGTTAGCATTTTATATCATACCCCCAAGACATGCTAACCTCTCACCATTACAATAACAGGGGAGGTTAGCATTTTATATCATACCCCCAAGACATGCTAACCTCTCACCATTACAATAACAGGGGAGGTTAGCATTTTGGGCTGTATGATATTTATGCCTCTGTGCTACTGTCCATGCACTACTACAATTCAAAATTGTACTTTGTTTATTCTACTATTACAACTCTCAACCAAATTGCATTGAAATCCGGACTAAGTTCTTAAAATGATTTTTCTTCTTCTTCTTCTTCTTCTTCTTCTTCTTATTATTATAATATATATATATATATATACACTGGGTATACAAAACATTAAGAACAACTGCTCTTTCCATGACATACGCTGACCAGTTGAAAGCTATGATCCCTTATTGATGTCACTTCAATCAGTGTAGATGAAGGGGAGGAGACATCTTAAAGAAGGATTTTTAACTCTGTTTGGTGTATTCAGTGTATATACATTTATTTATTTTGGTCGGGACCCACGGTCCGTATTGACCCCGCTCTGGGTCCAGGTCCGAACCTCGGTCCACCTGTTGAGTATGGCTAATGTAGGTCATCAATGCATTTGTGTGTGTGCATGCACTGTATATGTTAAACGTCATAGAGCTTTGATCTTAGAGCCTCTCTCCTCTTACCTGAAAGAGTTGTGATTAATGGAACAACTACAGTCCTTTGAAGGAGTTGTGATTAATGGAACAACTACAGTCCCTTGAAGGAGTTGTGATTAATGGAACAACTACAGTCACCTGAAGGAGTTGTGATTAATGGAACAACTACAGTCACCTGAAGGTGTTCTGATTAATGGAACAACTACAGGCCCCTGAAGGAGTTGTGATTAATGGAACAACAACAGTCACCTGAAGGAGTTGTGATTAATGGAACAACAACAGTCACCTGAAGGAGTTGTGATTAATGGAACAACTACAGTCACCTGAAGGTGTTCTGATTAATGGAACAACTACAGGCCCCTGAAGGAGTTGTGATTAATGGAACAACTACAGGCCCCTGAAGGAGTTGTGATTAATGGAACAACTACAGGCCCCGGAAGGAGTTGTGACTAAGGGAACATCTACAGGCCCCTGAAGGAGTTGTGATTAATGGAACAACTACAGTCCCCTGAAGGAGTTGTGATTAATGGAACAACTACAGTCCCCTGAATGAGTTGTTATTAATGGAACAACTACAGTCCCCTTACTGTGAGCAAGTGTTCTCTCTGTAATCCTGTTCTGGTACAGTATGGCATCAGTACTTTTATCATTACTGACAGATAAGGAACAATTCCCTTGCAGGTGATGTCACACGACCCCTGACTCATCCTCTGAGCCGTCCTGAGCTGAGTGAGCTCACAGAACTATGTCACACATTCTCTCTCTCCCCTACACGACTCCACCGCTCTCTCTGCTCTGAGATCAGTTTGAGGCTCAATTAGGTGTGTGACCCACCTCCTTGGGACCGTTGAAACAACGCAATCCATAGCCAGAACAGCACAACACTGGGACTGTGAACATCAATAAAGAACAGTAACTCATTCTAACCTCGATGAAAACAAGATGTTCACTAGGAGAGCTATGAGACTGGGAGCAAAGCAGGCCTGACTGTACTGTATGTATGTGTGAGATACAGGGTTCTGACAGCGGTTCACTGGAGGTTTCAGCTCACTCCTCAGGGATTTGGTTATCTTCCTCTTTAGTAGCGGTCTGACTCTGCAGAGCTCTTACTGATCAGAATGACTTAATGGCGTCTGAAACGAATCTACCCTAATCTGAAATGTTTCCTGGAAAAAGGTCCAGGTGCAAGAAAGGGTTGAAAGAAAAGATCTTCCAAAATAAGAGAGAAGAAAAGCCATCTCAAGTGCTGAATTGGGCTGCTCAAACTGCTTTCCATGCCCTGTAGTACATTACAGTATAATAACATCACATTGAGTCTAACTGGAGTGATTTTCTCTAGCACAGTAGACTACCCAGTACCCACTGCTATGCCACTCCTCAGCCCTGCCAGGACACGTGCAGCCAAGGATAAAGGGGTACCAAGGTTACACTCTATGCCTTGATGATGTAACATCTACAGTACTGTACTGTACTTGACTCCAGCAAAGGATTAGATTCCAATGGCATGTTGTGTTAGCTAATCCAAGTTTATAATTTTAAAAGGCTAATTGATCATTATTAAAAAAAAACTTTTGCAATTATGTTAGCACAGCTGAAAACGGTTGTGCTGATTAAAGAAGCAATAAAACTGGCCTTCTTTAGACTAGTTGAGTATCTGGAGCATCAGCATTTGTGGGTTCGATCACAGGCTCATAATGGCTAGAAACAAAGAGTATATTCTTGTTCCGAGAAATGAAGGCTATTCCATGCAAGAAATTTCCAAGAAACCTAAGATCTCGTACAATGCTGTGTACTACTCCCTTCACAGAACAGCGCAAACTGGCTCTAACCAGAATAGGAAGAGGAGTAGGAGGCCCCGGTGCACAACTGAGCAAGAGGACAAATACATTAGAGTGTCTAGTTTGAGAAACAGACGCCTCACAAGTCCTCAACTGGCAGTTTCATTAAATAGTACCCGCAAAACACCAGTCCCAACATCAACGGTGAGGAGGCAACGCCGGGATGCTGGCCTTCTAGGCAGAGTTTCAAAGAAAAAGCCATATCTCAGACTGGCCAATACAAAAAAAAAAAATAAGATGGGCTAAAGAACACAGACACTGGACAGAGGAACTCTGCCTAGAAGGCCAGCATCCCAGAGTCGCCTCTTCACTGTTGATGTTGAAACTGGTGTTTTGTAAATAGTAAAGTAAAGTACAGATACCCCAGAAAAACTACTTTAAAGTATTTACACTTTACACCACTGTTCACCACAGTGTTTGGATCGATAGGCTTTACTGAGTATTACTGTAAACCACTGAGATAAGAATTAACACAGTGACCAATCCACTGGCTCTCAACTGACCCCACGTTTATGTGGTCTTCGTCTGGTTTAAAAGGTGGGTTAAGAGAGGTTGTAAGAGGTCAGAGAGGAATCAGACACAATCAATGGAGACCATATTTTGAAAGCACCTACTTCTCTCACACACTTCAGAACAAAACTCTGGATATTGTTTTGAACTTATGGTCAGGACATGAACCTAAGTACATTCAATGTAAAACTTGCATTTATTATTGAAGTACGTGCACACTTCCAATATGTAACTATGCAACAGCTCTGTAGAGTACAGTATCACTTCTCCCTAGTCAATTTGGGCTTCATCCTCCATTTAACTTTGGATAAATACTTTAGCTCCAACTTCTGGCTCCTTTGGCTTCCACCTATGATTCCAAACTCCAAGAACACATTTATTTTTCCTCTAGCACAGTTTAATTAAACCGGTTCTTATTCCCACAGTTCTGTATGTATTGTGTAATGCTATCAGCTGGAACATGCATTACTTTGATTCAAGGGTAATGAGCTGATTGGGAGTTAAGCCGTGAAAGCTCAACATTCACATGGAACTGAGGTTAGATAGATAGCCGACTGGACACTGTTCAAATAGACCATTTCAGGATAATGATCTATTACTCCAATTTCACCAAGGCGTAATGATAACAAAACCTTCTCTATACCCTTAACTCCTTCCAATTTTTGTGTTTTCTATTTAAATTTCAATCAGATTCCTACAGCATGACTCTCCGTTTCAGCTCAATGGTTTGCAACTGTTGTGAGTGAAGTGAATTCTAAGAGGGCAAATGGGGATTCCAAAGCCACGTGGCCTCTGAGCCTCACATACCATTCCTGCATGTTGCATTCCCTTCTTCCCTGATATGGAGGGAGCTGGCTAATGGACAATGAGCCCTCACTGGGTACCCCTGACCAGCATGCCCACAAATCCATGGAATCCAAGTCATCTGTAGTACGTTACTGTCTGACTGCCTGCATCAAACGCCCAAGTTCCCTCTGATGAGAAGGCCAGGGCCTAATGATCTGTGGGGCCTGTGAAGGCATGGGACTAAAGTAAGGTTGGGTCCCATGTCTACCCCCACATAGCCAGGCTAGACCCTGGCGGTCATGGCCAGCTGTCACTCAGGGTATTTATAGGGTCTCCGACCCCAACACACGTTCCCCTGGTCCATGCTGGAGAAAAAGGAGCCCTATCACTTTAGCTGTGATCAGCAAGTAAACAGATGCCTTTCACTGAAAGGGAGTCCAACCGCTTTAGGTTGGGGCACAACATACTGCTCAAATGATCATTGAAAAGCAACAATGTTTGGCTACAGCTACACCACCTACATACAATCCAAATTCAACCACAAGGTGTGTGGACATACCGTGAAAATAAACAAACTTCGTTGGAGGGCCTGATTTAGCCAGTGGATGTGAACTCTTTCCCAGACCTGTCTAGAGTTGTTGTTGTTGCTTGTGTGAGACCTGTACCTCCTCTTTCAGTGCTCCTCCAGAGGTCCCTCCCAGACTGCATGGCTACATGGTCCTGATTTGGCCTGTGATGTCAGCCTTAGTTGATAGATAGCTCCTGCTCCCTGAAACACTAGTGACAGCAGTTGTCGGGATTCCAGGGGCCCTCCGAACTCTTTGGAAAAACGTATAGTTTGATTGGGGGAGTTTGATATACTCACTGGGCAAAAACTAGTTGAATCAACGTGTTGTTTCCACGTCATTTCAATGTGATGATGTTGAATCAAGGTGGACAACTCATTGGATTTGCAAAAAGTAATCAACGTAAGGCAATTTCATATTTTTTTCAACCAACTTTTAACCTAAATCCAATGTCATAGTAACATTTTTGGTTGATTTCACATTGAATTGACCTTAGTTGACAACTCAACCAAATGTAAATCAAAAATAGATGTTGAACTGACATCCATGCCCAGTGGGTAGCCATGCTATGAACCCAACGTGACTAAATATGGGCTGGGAACTGTGCCTCAGCATGAAGGAGATTGGCAACGCACCATGCCTGCAGACCTGATCAAATACCGTGGGGTCCAAAGGCTCTTCCATCTTAACAAGGAAAACATGACTCTACCAGAAAATATCAGAATTTTAATAAACGGATGTTTCAGTCAACCTTGACTCAAAACTGTCACAGAGATTGTCTTGAATCAAATGTTAGTATCCTGTTTTTACAAGTCCCTCTTTTCCATGTACTGCTACAGACTGGTATGTCTCAGCTTTCTGCAGACACATTCCTCTGCAGACAAACAGTGACCTTTCAGGGTCAAATATTACATAACAGACGTGTTTCAGAGGCAAATTTAGTTAAACTAAAGAGTGATGACGTCTTTTGTCGGTTGAGACAGCTGAACACACTTACGGTATACATATTTCTTGTTGATTGGTATTATATCACTAAATTACACATGGAATTTCTGTTTACAATATATTCTTATTTCACTTGGAATTTCATAATACTTTGTTTCACTTAGAATTTCTAAATACTAGATGACATGGTCTCTGCTGACATGGTCCCAGTCCTGTTGGTTACTGTATATGTATATTGGCCATGGTACAGTTTGTCTAGTGATCTGACCTACTTCTATTTATACTCTGCATCAATATTTCTTACACCTGACATGTCATCCTGCTAGGGCAGAACATTACTTTCCCTACCAGGTTTCTACTCGTTGTATCCTCTTCATCACCACATTACATACACAGTCTTCTGATTGCAGATGAGGTTCAATGAGTTTCCACCATTAGCAAAAACAGGTATTTTTAACACCAGGGCCACGGTGTCCCAACAGTGTCATGTATGACAGAAGAAAGACACATTGAAGTCGGAAGTTTACATACACTTAGGTTGGAGTCATTAAAACTTGTTTTTCAACCACTCCACAAATTTCTTGTTAACAAACTATAGTGTTGGAAAGTCGGTTAGGACATCTACTTTGTGCATGACACAAGTAATTTTTCCCAAAAATGATTATAGACAGATTATTTCACTTATAACTAAGTTTACATACACTAAGTTGACTGTGCCTTTAAACAGCTTGGAAAATTCACGAAAATTATGTAATGGCTTTAGAAGCTTCTGATAGGCTAATTGACATAATTTGAGTCAATTGGAGATGTATTTCAAGGCCTACCTTCAAACTCAGTGCCTCTTTGCTTGACATCATGGGAAAATCAAAATAAATCAGACAAAACCTCAGAAAATAAATTGTAGACCTCCACAAGTCTGGTTCATCCTTGGGAAGAATTTCCAAACGCCTGAAGGTACCACGTTCATCTGTACAAACAATAGTACGCAAGTATAAACATCATGGGACCACACAGCTGTCATACCGCTCAGGAAGAAGATGCGTTCTGTCTCCTAGAGATGAACGCACTTTGGTGTGAAAAGTGCAAATCAATCCCAGAACAACAGCAAAGGACCTTGTGAAGATTCTGGAGGAAACAGGTACAAAAGTATCTATATCCACAGTAAAACGAGTGCTATATCGACATAACCTGAAAGGCCGCTCAGCAAGGAAGAAGCCACTGCTCCAAAACCGGCATAAAAAAGCCAGACTACGGTTTGCAACTGCACATGGGGACAAAGATCGTACTTTTTGGAAAAATGTCCTCTGGTCTGATGAAACAAAAATAGAGCTGTTTGGCCATAATGACCATCTTTATGTTTGGAGGAAAAAGGGGGAGGCTTGCAAGCTGAAGAACACCATCCGAACCGCAAAGCACGGGGGTGGCAGCATCATGTTGTGGGGGTACTTTGCTGCAGGAGGGACTCGTGCACTTCACAAAATAGATGGCTTCATGAGGAAGAAAAATGATGTGGATATATTGAAGCAACATCTCAAGACATCAGTCAGGAAGTTAAAGCTTGGTCGCAAATGGGTTTTCCAAATGGACAATGAACCCAAGCATACTTCCAAAGTTGTGGCAAAATGGCTTACGGACAACAAAGTCAAGGTATTGGAGTGGCCATCACAAAGCCCTGACCTCAATCCCATAGAAATTGTGGGCAGAATTGAAAAAGCCTGTGCGAGCAAGGAGGCCTACAAACCTGACTCAGTTACACCAGCTCCGTCAGGAGGAATGGGCCAAAATTCACCCAACTTATTGTGGGAAGCTTGTGGAAGGCTACCTGAAATGTTTGACCCAGGTTAAACAATTTAAAGGCAATGCTACCAAATACTAATTGCGTGTATGTAAACTTCTGACCCACTGGGAATGTGATGAAAGAAATAAAAGCTGAAATAAATCCTTCTCTCTACTATTATTCGGACATTTCACATTCATCAAATAAAGTGGTGATCCTAACTGAGCTAAGACAGGGAATTTTTATTCGGATTAAATGTCAGGAATTGTGAAAAACTGAGTTTAAAGGTATTTGGCTAAGGTGTATGTAAACTTCCGACTTCATCTATACATGAGAGACAGAAGTTGTACAGGGACCTTCAGTAGATGAAGATGGTGCAGCTAGTAGGCCCTAATACTGTACACTGTAGGCCTATCAAAGGCAATGCAATTCACATACAGATGTAGGATCTTAATTTGAGCCAGTTTGCTACAGCAGTAAAATAATCCTGCAGCAACAGGAGATGTGCGTTATTATGTGGATTATAATTGATGGACATTTTTGTAGGGTTTGATACATTTTTCGTAAGGGAAAATCAAGTCTGACATTTCAAAGAGGAAATTACAGAAGCCCTTTTCAACCTCATACAATGCACGTTTTACAGTTCCTGCATTGCAAGTTCTCCTGAAACAGGGTGATAAAATTAACATCCTACATGTGTATATTTATCTCCTTTTGCTCTAAACGAAGCTTGTATGTCTCCAAGAGCCAACAGATATGATATTCACAACTCTACTGTACTGGGTAGCAACCCAATTCACTTGATCTATTGAGGGAGCAGCATGGAGTAGGCTTACAGAATCTGTAAATGGACACCAACCAATCAAGCACCAAATTCCTTGAGTAACATGACATGATATCATGTTTAAAAGGAGATTCTAAGGGGGCGGGGAACAAGACATGTTCTGAATGTTGCATAAAGACCATATAGAGGTTGCAAATTACACATGGGTGAAGCACACTCACATACACTAGGCCCAGGAGCACAACTTTCACTTTTTGTCCCCTCCAGTTTTATCATTGGAATGTGATACAAAACGAGGCAACAATGTGCTTTAGGACCATGCGGACGCCTCCGAGCGGTCAGGTAGGCTGTTTGGAGTGTATATATATTTATATTATGTCCCCCCAACTTCTAAAACCAAAGTTGCGCCCCTTACTAGGCCATAATTCCATACAATTTCAATGGTCTGCTATGATCTGTCCATGTGTGATGCACATGACATTACATGACATTACATGACCCTTTCACACTGCTGAAAAAAAGTTATACACATTTAGCCTAACTTGAGTCGTGTGTCCAACTCAAGAGTTGCCTAGTTAAATAAAGGTTAAATAAACATTTCATAAAAAGAGCTCCAACAGTCAGCCAGTACAGACACTGAGAACCCAGGGCGATAAGGCAGCTCTATTTCTGAATCATGGATCGGTCAGCAAATATGTGCAAAACCGTCCAAATAAATGACATCACAGAAAAAATGGAAGTCTCCAGCAGTCTATCATGATGTCACTCCCCCACTGACTGGGAGGAAGAGAGGAAGCGAGACGCAGCCTGGTTGACTTGAGATCACTGATTACTACAATAAGACTCACTTCAGGGAATTCAAAGTCTCCCTACCTGAACCTTTCAAAGGTTCAGCAAGAAGTTCTTGGAATGACTGCTTTTTCTAGTGAAAAGAGAGGGCGAAGGTCAGTTGGAATAGGGCCAGAACCATTTGCAATGAATAGCATCACTATCCCAAGCTACTGACGATTAATATAGATACATCTGTGACATACAGAAGGCTTAGGATTCAAAAGATTCCTTTAAGATATCACATTGAAGGAGAGGACTTCTCTAGTCGCAATATTTGGAGAATGTCAAGATGGTTTACTATGAACTTTATAAGAGAACAAAGCCCACTAGCTGCATGGTCAATCGATGTATTCTGCTGAAGCACTGTGGTTTTCCTTTACACATCAAAACATGGAAATGGAAGAAGCATTATTCTATGTAAATCCCAGAAGGTCTGGAACACATTCTCTACATTCATGGCTTAGTGTCATAGAAATGGGGGTGACACGTGCCGGGGACAGCTGTTGCCGAATCTCCCCAGCAGGTCTGAAGGCTGCACCACAGTGACCACTGGGAGTATAGTGACCAGCCCCAGCCCAACTCCCTCTGTCTGGCCTCAACAAGGGACAGAGCCAGGGTCACTCCTCCAACCTCCCCCACAACACACTACAGGCTACAGTCTGGCCCACTCCCAAAAGCGATGAGTTGACCACGTGAAGCAGACCTCTGTTACCAGATCATTCCAGAGTGCTGATGGCAGTGCACTGGACAGTGGACACATGCTAGGCAGATACAATCACCCTTACCATATACGCTCGCTCCCTCTCTAGAACATTTCCAAGCCAAGTGCATGATGTAGCCTACTTCCTACCAGAATCGCTATGCAGGCTATAAAAAATACAATTAAGAACTGGCTGTCCATTGATGATTGTGCTACAGTATGTTGTCAATGGAAAAGCCTGGTCGATTAACACCACAGTGGAGTGGTATCTCTTTCCCAATCTACCACTGCTGAAAGAGCTACATTACCTCATAACTTAGCCATGTCCTTATCATCTCACTGATCAGAAGTAAGTGATGCAAGATCATAATAATGTAGTGACATAAGGTGATTTGAGGCGACGGGCATCTCAGTGGAGAGGGATGCAGTTTGAGTAAGCGAATACTCTCTCTGCACCTGTGCCACTTGTATGAGCCAATGACATAGCTTGGTCTGTCTGAATAGATAAGTCTGACTTGATAACTCTTCAAACATTGTAAAAAGAATGAACTGTGAATGAACTTTGGTAACCCCTGGAAACAAAACACTCAAGTGTAAAGTAAACCACTCAAACTAACATTAGGAAAGGATCTCCTTATCCCGGACCTGGACAAAGTGCCAGAAATATTCATGACAGATCTCTCTCTCTCTCTCTCTCTCTCTCTCTCTCTCTCTCTCTCTCTCCCCTCCTCCCTGCATCTACCATGATATTATTAAGTGCTAGGGGACCACATCAGCTGGAGTGTGAGCAATTAGCTCTCCTCTCTCTTCCAGAGCTGGACTGCATTAGGAGCAATACAGAGACAGATAGGTGCTGAGGAGATAGATGACAGTTAACTTAAGGTATGCCTGAACACTCTAAGAAAAAAAGGTGCTGTTTCGAACCTAAAAGGGTTCTTTGACTGTCTCCTTAGGAGAACCCTTAGATTAACCCTTCTTGGTTCCAGGTATAACCCGTTTGGTTCCAAGTAGAACTATTAGGGGGTTCCATGTAGAACCCTTTCCACAGAATGTGCTACATGGAACTCAAAAGGATTCTGCCTGGAACCAAAAAGGGTTATTATATAGACACAGTCGAAGAACCCTTTTCGAACCTTTTTCTTGCAATCCCTCTAAAAGAGAGATATTTTGCACATTTCATTTGGCTCAGCTAAACAGTGTGATGTATGTCTTGACAAATGGATTAGTTCTTATGATGCATGTACATGCATGTTCTATGATTGATGGCCTGGTGATAAATGAAATAATTTGACATGGAGGAATGAATAACCATGTAGAAATGATGCTGTTTCACAACAAGTTGAACCCCCCCCCCCCCCCCCCCCCCCCAGGTTCGAGGAGACGATCCATTCCCAATGTTAACGGAGGAATCTGGATTAGTTATTCCTTATCTCCCAGCCTAAATATCTCAGGAGAACGTTATTTGTCTGGATTACGCTGTCAGCTCTAAGTCCTCACAAGGCTTTTCTTACTAGTATAACACTAGAAGGGGTTCTCACACTGCTTTTATATAACAATGACAGAGGAATAAGTAGTGATTTATAGGGTACATTACATTCATGACTTTCTCTTTCCTGTGTGTGCTGTCTCAGTGCCAGTGTCTAACTCCTAATGACCATTCTACCTCCTGAGAACAGTCAAAAGGCCTTTACTCTCTTAAAACATGTCATCAACTCAATGTGTTTTAATGTATGTGGACAGCATGGATTTTAACCCGTTCATACTGCACAAAGCAGGCAGATAGAGTCCATTGAAATAGTGTTCCTTCACACAGTATATCTGTGCAGAACAGCACTGACAAAGTCCAGCAACATTTCAAACTCATAATACTAGAGCATTTCAGCTGATAAGTTTATCTCCTGCCACGGCACGGGCACATGGTCTAACTTCCCACACTGAGTAGAGATGAGAGAAGCATGCTTTCACTGAGGCACACTGTGTAGAAGACAGTAAGCTGTACTTTCTTACCTGTTCTTTCTGGTCCCCAGGGTTAGGTTTGGAGTGGTGCCTAAGGTAATCCTACAGGAGTGACTCAGTCTGCCCTTCTCTATGTGAATGTCCTCTGAAGACCTCTTCTTATTGCTCTTCTTCCTGTTCAGCTGCCCTGCTACAGAATGAATGCCATCACCATGGACAAGCTCTGCTCTCTCACTTCTCCTCCTCTAGGATTCCAGGTCAAGAAGGAAATGCTACAGCAACGAGAGCTGGGTCTAGTCCTCTCTTTCGCTCTCTCTCTACTCGCTTATCCACTCTCCCTACTTCCCTCTCACCCCTCTCTCATGCACGCTCTCTCTTTACACTCTCTCTGTCTGTCTTTCTCTCTCTCTCTCTCTCTCTCTCTCTCTCTCTCTCTCGCCACACTCCCTTTTTTCTTTCTCTGTAAGTCAGCCAAAGATATACACTCTTTGAGGAGTCAGTGGGAGAGTGTTTGTGACAGAAAGAGAATGCAAGGGAGTGAGGGTGAGAAAGACAAAATAAAGGAGAGAAAGCCTTGGCGGAGGAGGGAGACAGGCAATCATGGAGGCACAGTTCTGTTCCCACTCCCACCCTGTCTGTGTTTGAAAGGAGCCGTTGCTCAGCGGGGAGAGAGAGGTGCAGCAGTGTGATGTCCTTTGTCACACGTCCAGGTCTTTTCATTTACTCCTCCTTTGTCCCCAGTCTTTCAGTGTGGAGACGGAGGCTAAAGCATGGGTCTATATTTAACTACTATGCTGCAGTCACTAGGAGCTGTTAGCAGCTGAAGCCGTTTGGTTTGGAGGCTGGCTGTCTGGCTGGGTCCCTTGCTCCCCTCTCCACTCCTGACAGCTGAGCTATGCCACTTCTCTCTCTCCCATGCTGGGAACGTCCAGCACAGCCAGCCCCCCCAACCCACCCCAACCCATTGGCAGTCCAAGTCACTACCATTTTCTAAGCTAGCTAGGGCTGGGGCTGCCAGGCTCTTCAGGACTTTGGCAGTTAGACAGCTTACCACCCGGCCCACTCACATAAAAACAAACTAAATTAGCTTGCTGAGCTAAATGTGTGGTACAGTATATTGTTTACAGTGTCGATGGGTATGATTGGAGTTGCTGTGAGGTCATTGTGGGTGTTCTACTGCTGTTGGGACATGTGAAAGGGACTTGTAGAATCTGGAGCACAGCCTACAATGGGTGAAAGACATAGAGCCAAATAAGGACACAACAAGAGGAATATCCATTTCTCTATGTCATCAAATCACTAAGTACAAACAAAAACAGAACAGAAACTCTCATTTCACAGGAATATCCATCCACTCCTCTGCTTTTTCCTGTGTCGTGTTAGGTCACTGAGTCGCCTCAAACACTTCTGTTCACATGTATCTGTCACTTGTGTGGGTGTGGTGTGCTGACGTAATGTTTTGCACAATGAAAGAACAAACACACCACACACAGAAACAAACAGAATGGTGATTATCTTGTTGAGATACTCTCAGTTGGCAACATGGTGCTCTTACCTGGTCTTGGCCAATGCTATTTTTGACATTAACTTCACTGCAACTCTTGATACCTAAAAAGACAGATAATCCAAGGGTTAATACACTCTGTAGTCTATGCATAATGCCTCTGTTGTCCTGTGCCACTCCAAATGTGATCATCATTGTGAAACACAAAGCAGTTGTTTGACAGCCTCTTTCCTTTCTGTACATCATGTCATCCCATAAGAACATGTGATATCGTGGATGAAGATCTATCCAAGCTGAGGTCATCACAAGTATATGTTTGATTGAATGTCATAATTTCCACACCCAGATGAGGTCATGTGGTCATGTCCAGTAGAAGGAAAGTTTGTTATTCTTTAAGTCTGTATGTATAACCTGGGATGGTGGTCAGGTGGCAGTACGCCTAGCGAGCATTGGGCCAGTAACTGAAAAGTTGCTGGTTTGAATCCCCCAGCCGACTAGGTAAAAAATATGCCGATGTGCCATTGAGCAAGGAACTTAACCCTAATTACTCCTTTAAGTCGCTTTGGATAAGCGCGTCTGCTAAATGACAAAACATTTGGTCTTATTTCACAGAATCAGCACTGTGGTTAATATGATTCACAGTTATGTGTGAAGTAGCCCTCATTTCTCCCACTAACATGTCTCAGATAATCAGCGTGAATAAAAATCCCACTGAGAGAATACAAGACAACAGACCAAAATATCCCACCAATAGAGTTTACATAATGATGCTATTATGGTTTTCTTTTTGACCAAAAAGCTTTTCCTTCTTATAGTTGGTGTCTGTTAGGACAAGCACACAGATACTATAGCATTTGCACTATTTGTGGTTTAAGTCACCTTTAACTGACTGAATGAAGCTTACTGGTCCTTTGTAGCCCAGTTGGTAGAGCATGGTGCTTGTACTGTCAGGGTTGTGGATTTGATTCCCAGGACCACCCCATATGTAGAATGTATGCACACATGACTGTAAGTAGCTTTGGATAAAAGCATCTGCAAAATGGCATATATTATTTTATTATTGAATGAAATACATGTACTGTACGTCAACCCCACTCTGTCTCTCTCTCCTAGGAAGCTCCAACCTTTAGCATAGCAACAGAAGACATTTTTAAGGGCCCATCCAACAATACCATGACCAAAACACTGCTGCCTGTCACCCTTAGCAACACCAAGTCACTTCCTGTTTCTGTGCCCAGACATCACCTCAGCCCTCTCTCTGGTTCCTCTGGGATGTGGGCCATGGGGTTGGGCCTGCTGAAAGAGTCAAGACCCTTATGTGCACACAATGAACCTGGCAGCGAGGGTCTATGTCTGCTCCAGAACAACAATTTGGTGACACAGGTAGACAGACACAGGTAGACAACGATTCTGTTAGTTGGGTTTGTCATATTCCAGTTGTCAATTTTTCCTGTGTTGGATCTTCAAGAAGCGTCTATACGAAGAGTATTTTTCAATTAATGTGATTTATGCTACAGCTAAATACCCAGTCAGTTATCACTGATATGAGAAAACACTGGATCACATGATCCTGACTCAAGTTTTAGCATCTCAATGACAAACAATTAACACAGCAATGGTGTCTGTCTCGCCACCTACTTGACTGCCACCTTGTGGTGAGTTGTGGATAGTACAATGAAGCTACAAACAGGCATGCACCCATAGCTGGCTGGCACGCTCCACTAGGCTGCAGTGCAGTGTATATTTTACCAGTTACCCATTACAGTAAATCATGTTTTTTTCTAAGACATTGATTGCCAACAAATTAGTTATTACAACTAAACTCCACAACAATACATCATCAAAGCCATGAATTTGGTTCATCAAACCCAGTTAAGTGAATTCAACCTATTATGGTAGCCTACTGATTTATTTCAATTAGGATATTCATTGGGATGGACAATACAAGTGTTCCCAGTCCCACCTTTGTTTTCATGTCTTGATGAAGTGAGTTGAAAGTAGGGATCTTTGCCAACAATGTCAAGGGTTTCTGGTTCAAGTACCCCCCAGGTTGTCCCCCTCAATCACTGCTCTAGCCTACTGAAAAACACATTTTTAATGCTTCATTGACATTGCAATGTGTTAAAACGCGGCATATTATTTTGAAGGTTTCCTCATTACCATATCAAAGTGACGTCATCATTTGTGTTTCTATCACATGCGTTTTCTTGTTACTAGTGAGACATCTCTCTTTTATTGAACATTTATTCTGTGCCATGGCGTTGATTGAGGCTTGGTTCATGGACGTAAACTAAATGCAAACAAACCTGTGTCTTTGGAGGAGTTAGAAAAGCTTGGCGTTTTCTACTGGAAGGTAGTTAGCTGTAGCTAATAGCAAGCTAGCGAGTAAGGAACAACTTGATAACAGCCCATCAATCAAATGATCCATAGTATATACTTAAGCAATAAGGCCCGTGGGGGTGTGGTATATGGCCAATATACCACGGCTAAGGGCTGTTCTTATGTTCGACGCAACGCAGAGTGCCTGGACACAGCCCTTAGACGTTTATTGGCCACATATCACAACCCCCCGAGGTGCCTTATTGCTATTATAAACTGGTTACCAACATAATTAGAGCAGTAAAACGAAATGTTTTGTCATACCCGTGGCATGCAGTCTGATATACCATGGCTTTCAGCCAATCAGAATTCAGAGCTCGAACCACCCAGTTTATAATATAAGCTATAGACCATGGCTAAACGAAGAACAACTTGATAACTTTAGCCGTTTGCTAGACAAGCTTCAGCTATCAATAAAAATGTTTTACAACATTTAGCTAGCAAGGTACTTTGTTATTCACTATCATATACAAATAAATGTGACTGTAGCTACCTAAATGAGATTGCATGAAACAGTAGTGTCTGAGTCGCCCAGTCTCAGCTCACGTTTGGAAGGATGATCTGACCTCGCGAGACAAGAGTGACTGGTTGATTCAGTTCTGTCCTTGTCTTCAGTTAGATGCTGATATTTATGAGACAGACCCCGCGCTGGAAAAGATCTGTAAAGTAATGCAGTGCGAGATATTCCGACATCATTATTATCCACGGGGATAAACTACCCAACTATGAGGACAAGGTATAGCATAGAGTGAACAAAACGAATTTCAGTCTGCTCACATTACAATTAATATTTTGTTCCGGACTTTACGTTATTTATAATGAGGGATACCTGGAGGAAATCGGACCTCTCTGAACTGAAAATGGATGGCCCTCCCTTCAGTAAAATATAGTTCTACCTGACCCTCCCTGAATGCTTGAATAATCAACAGGTTACCCTCCCCTATACCCAAAATAATGAAACAAAGTGGATAGCAGATAACATGCCTACCGCTTCCCCTCACTCCTAGACAGACCAGAGCCTTTAAAATATGCAGTTTCATAATCTGTTCTTCATTGTGTAAGCATTAGCCAACATGGCAAAGTAGCCAGAAGGTTGTGGATTCACATTCCACCGCGGACATGGGTAGAGGTGAAAAGATCTCCATTATATTGAAAGCACTGCATGAATCTATCATCTTATTTGCTGTCCTAGAAAAAATGGTTACAGTTCATATAAGGAAATCAGTCAATTTAAATAAATTCATTAGGCCCTAATCTATGGATTTCATATGACTGGACAGGGGCGCAACCATAGGCCCACCCACTTGGAAGCCAGGCCCACCTACTGGGGAGCCAGGCCAAGCTAATCAGAAAGAGTTTTCCCCCACAAAAGGGCATGATAACAGACAGAAATACTCAATTTCATCAGCTGTCCGGGTGGCTGGTCTCAGACGATCCCGCAGGGGAAGAAGACAGAAATGCATGTCCTGGGCCGGCGTGGTTACACGTGGTCTGCGGTTGTGAGGCAGGTTAGACGTACTGCCAAATTCTCTAAAACAGCATTGGAGGCGGCTTCTGGTAGAGAAATTAACATTCAATTCTCTGGCAACCGCTCTGGTGGACATTTCTGCAGTCAGCATGCCAATTGCATACTCCCTTAAAACTTGAGACATCTGTGGCATTGTGTTGTGTGACAAAACTGCACATTTTAGAGTGGCCTTTTATTGTCCCCAGCACAAAGTGCACCTGTGTAATGATCATGCTGTTTAATCAGCTTCTTGATATGGATAATCTTGGCAAAGGAGAAATGCTCACTAACAGGGATGTAAACACATTTGTGCACGAAATGTGAGAGAAATAAGCTTTTTGTGCGTATGGAACATTTCTGGGATCTTTTACTTCAGAAAAGTTTGTGGTCATCCGCACATCCTTAAAAACATAGGTGCTGGGCTAATACAGAATACTAGTATAGAACAAGAAGACCTGCACACTGTTAAAGCTCCCAATTCACCGCTTTATTGACAACATTTAGATCCGAAACGGATCTTCGTCAAGTCAAACACACAGTGCTCACATCCCAAAATACACACATTTCACCTCACATGACCATTGCAGACATGATGCATGGTGGGTGCAAAATACATTTGTATATCTCTAATAATTAAATAACAATGAGATGGGTGCATGTAATGGTTTCCAGAAAATAAATATATTTACAAAATGATCTTTTATTTCAGCTCATAAAACATGGGACCAACACTTTAAATGTTGCGTTTATATTTTTGTTTACTATGCATGAGTGAGAATCAAGACTAACTCTACTAAGCAGAAATACCAAAAAGCTATTGTATTTAGGAATCAAATCACTATTGACGTCAGTAGCAGAGGACTCACAAGTGTTGATTGATTAAAGGCCTACCTCAATTGTAAGATGTATAGAACTTGATGTACAGATAAGTAGTTTGTACTCATGAAAATACAATTGCAATTCTATTTTCAATCATTCAGTCTATTAATGATCATTGCATTAGCTAGTCTGTCTCTTTTCACCAACAGTATCCATGTACCACATTTCAATTGTATTTCCAGATTCCTGCAATTGGTTGTTTGCCATTTCTCCACATGATGCACTTATTTTATTTTTGCACGATGGTCAGTTTATTTGGATAAACAATATTAATTTAAACATATAAACAAACAGTGATACAGAGATCATTAGAATAATTCAATTAAATACATTAAATCATTTTATACAATAATAATTTTTACAAGTTATACATTTTCCCTACTTATAATATGTACAGTTTTAAATTATGACATATCTATTTTACATTCCTTTTGTTTTATGGAGAGGGGTGTATCCTGAGACAAGTCAAACATTCACACTCAATTGAAAAGTTACAGAAGACCTGTGGTTGATTTTACAGGCCGAAGTCACAGATCTGGGGGGAGTAACATGATTTCAGGTTGATGATGTACTCCGGTCTTAATCACACAGGAATGTGAAACGTCTCCCTCGTCTAAAAACATTGTACTGTATGTCAGTGGGGGCTGCCGAGGGGAGGACGGCTCATAATCATTTTTTATTTTACCTTTATTTAACTAGGCAAGTCAGTTAAGAACTAATTCTTATTTTCAATGACGGTCTAGGAACAGTGGGTTCACTGCCTTGTTCAGGGGCAGAACGACAGATTTGTACCTTGTCAGCTCGGGGATTCGAACTTGCAACCTTTCGGTTACTAGCCCAACGCTCTAACCGCTAGGCTTCCCTGCCGCCCCAATAATAATGACTGGAATGAATTCAATGGAGTGGTATCAAACACATCAACGACGTGGTGTCCATGTGGATGATACCACTCCATTGACTCCATTCCAGACATTATTATGAGCCGTCCTCCCCTCAGCAGCCCCCACTTCTGTATATATTCACATACATAGCCTATCAGAGTCACACAATCATTACATTTGCATCACTACTACTATAACGTGGGAAGTGGATTTGCCTGCACTGAAGGGACAGTTTGTGTTCCTGCTCTGGAGTTCAGGCAGGGTAATGGCCATGTTGTTTAGTGGAGTCTTATGAAACTCAAGACTAGGACACTATCCTCCTGATGGCCTCCTGTGCTTGCAATTGTTTTGTTCCAATCTTAATAGTGACCTACAAGGTTCCCATACCTCCCTGGTTCCCTCTACACCAGTTTGAGGCACTGTGTGTTGAAGCAGTCTCCCTCTCGGGAGGCCACTGACTCCGGCAGGGCCTGTTTCTTCTGGGTGGAGCGGGACAACTCCAGCTCGTACATGGTAGTGAGGTTGAAGAGGACGCTCTCCTGGAGGTACAGGGCAGAGTCCTGCTGCACCAGGCCCTCCAGCTGGCTCAGGGACTCCTTCAGACGGCCCAGGTACAACAGGCACACCACTACGTTGTTATTCACCTATAGGAGAGAGGAGAGAGGGAAGTTATCGACCTACAGGGAGAGAAAGGGGCAGAAGTGGTATTACTCTACTGAAAGAGGGAGAAAGGCATTGTATGTCTGCATAGAGAGGGGAGAATGCAGAAATGAGTTAATTGCACGTAGAGAGAGGAGAGTAAAGAGTCATTTGCCTGAGGGAGAAGGGCTCTGCAGAGAGGAGAGATAAGAAAGACGTTATTTGTCTAGGGAGAGAGGGGAGAAGACATGGTTATTGCCTTAGGAGAAGAGAGGGATGCTGTTTTCTTGCCTGAGGAGAGAGGGGATATGCCATACAGCCAAGGGGAGAGATCGGTCTCAAACTAGAAGGCATTCATTTACAGTCTCTAAGAATGTACAACTTCTGAGGTATCCTAGGAAATGTATGAGTAAGTTAATCAAGTCTAGCTGTCATAAACTGTTGTAGATTGTGTGATTGCCTACCACAGGGTTTTTGGGGTCGATCTTCAGGACCTCGGTGAAGGAGGAGAGTGCCTCTGAGTAGTTGTTCTGACTGAGGTAGACGAAGGACCCGAAACCCACACACAAGTCAGCTGGGTTACTTCAGTGATTCTGTGTGAAGATGTGACAGGAATGAACAGAAATGTCAATCAACACAGTGCGAATGGCACTGTTGTGTCTCCTAGCAAAGCATCACAAAGTGGCAAATACACAAGTGTGACCCCCTGTTCCAACTCACATACTAGAATTGTGAGAGAAGTCTGACAGAATTACAGATACATTCATCTCAGAAGTAATTATTTCCACTCATTCGTACCTGTTCATCAAAACACGTGTCAGTAGGTCCAGTTCCCTTCTCCAGAGAGGCTTTCTCCACATCTAGGAAATACTGCTGTTTTAATGTCTCCAATCTGGTCCAAAATAATCATTCAAACAAAAACACATTGTCATTATGTTGAGGAACCAAAAACACATTGTCATTATGTTGAGGAACAAAAAACACATTGGCATTATGCTGAGGAACAAAAACACATTGGCATTATGTTGAGGAACCAAAAACACATTGGCATTATGTTGAGGAACAAAAACACATTGGCATTATGTTGAGGAACCAAAAACACATTGGCATTATGTTGAGGAACCAAAAACACATTGGCATTATGTTGAGGAACAAAAAACACATTGGCATTATGTTGAGGAACAAAAACACATTGGCATTATGTTGAGGAACCAAAAACACATTGGCATTATGTTGAGGAACAAAAACACATTGGCATTATGTTGAGGAACCAAAAACACATTGGCATTATGTTGAGGAACAAAAACACATTGGCATTATGTTGAGGAACAAAAACACATTGGCATTATGTTGAGGAACAAAAACACATTGGCATTATGTTGAGGAACCAAAAACACATTGGCATTATGTTGAGGAACAAAAACACATTGGCATTATGTTGAGGAACCAAAAACACATTGGCATTATGTTGAGGAACAAAAACACATTGGCATTATGTTGAGGAACAAAAACACATTGGCATTATGTTGAGGAACCAAAAACACATTGTCATTATGTTGAGGAACCAAAAACACGTTGGCATTATGTTGAGGAAAAGTAGTTGTAGTTCAAAGAGAGGCGTGTTCACCTATCCCACTCAGCAGCTGCACTCTGCTGGTGCTCGTACTGGATGATGGAGTGATATGTCTCTACAGTCAGAACATAGTCCTGGAGAGAGAAAGACAAGATGGGGGAGAAAGACGAGAGAGAGAGAGGGAGAGAGAGACAAGAGAGGGGGGAAAGAGAGAGAGAGAGAGAAAGAGAGAGGGGGGAGAGTGAGAGGGGGAGAGAGAAAGAGAGAGAGAGGGAGGGGGGGAGAGAGAGAGAAAGACGAGAGAGATGGGGAGAAAGAAAGACAAGAGGGGGGAGAAAGACGAGAGAGAGAGGGAGAAAGACAAGAGAGGGGGAAAGAGAGAGAGAAAGAGAGAGGGGGGAGAGTGAGAAAGAGAGAGGGAGGGGGGAGAGAGAATACAATCAGGTGTATTGACCATTAGCAGGGCAAGGTGTCCCTGGTCACACTGTGCCCCAGCCATGGCTGTTCTTTACCACACATCATATCGCTCACATGCTGACTGAACTGCTGAGCACGGTTGCTATGTAGCTGGGGATAGGAGAGAGGTCGGCGGTGAGTTGGTGCAGTGTGTGTCTGTGTGTACATAAATATCACCAGCTGATGGCACTGTGGCTCTTTCAATTGTCCCCTGGACAGAACACACTCTCCCTCTCCGTCTCCCTCGCTTCCTCTATTTCTCTCACTAACAAAGAATCCAGTCAGGGTGATCCTATGGGATACTTCTGGGAAGCCTGTGGTCTGCCATCATACATCTACAGACCAACACAAACAACACTTACACACAACAATCACTAACAAGCAACATCATTAGACAGGATTCTCTAGTGCTGTATAAAGTATAGAAGTCAATTAAACATGATGAATGCAGTCTTCATCAAAGGATGATACAGAACCTGTCAAAATGATCATGTCTCCTGTGCCTGGCGGACACGGTGTGTTCCTCGACGGGTAGTGTTCTGCCTCTATCAATTACTGTAAAACTCCAGTCCATGGTAGTCAGATCATCAAGCAGAATGGTGGTTTTGTTGCATGATAGTTTAGTGTTTCACCGTTTCTTCATTGGACTCTGAGGGTGATGATACTACTGAAGATGTTTTCAACTGGCAGGACAGACGCACAGTGGCTTGGAGCAGGACATGCTCTAGCTAGCATCCGCCTGGCTATTCCACTGTCCGCATGTGTCTAGACAGAGAGCAGGACTGAGGGGAAGGTAGAATGAAGAGCACTGATCCAGACACACGTACCTGACAAGACATCTCCAAACACACCCACTCACTGCACCAAAACAATGCTGCTAAAGCCTAATAACCCTTATTAGCCATTGTGTGTGTTCATGTCTCTCGCTGGTCGTCATCCATTCTTCTAATTGCTCCGCTAGCTTCCTGACAGCCCTGGACGGGCATGTGTGTCGATCTGTGACTGTGGGCATGTAGGAATGTGTTTAAGTATGTTGATGAATGTGTGTGTTAAAGCATGTACATACACACAGAGGACTATGGTAGCTCGGTGCAGCTCTCCTTACACACAGTGTTAGTCCCTCCCCCTCACACACACCTGTGCACGCACACACACCACACACACCTTCATTATGAGCAGACTGTTAGCCATGGAGTACATGACCCGACTCAAACGAGACCTCCACAGCTGAAGAGATTCTGCAACACACAAGAGGACAAATTGGTTTCATTTCAGTCATTTCTGACTCATTTACCCAGGTAGCTTTCGGGACAATTCATTCATTCATTCGATATTCCGCTGTACAAAAATACAGTTGACCATAACACACCCCAAATGCATGGGAGTGCAAATATAGCACCACCTTCCTTTTCTCTCCTATCTCTCTATCCAACTACCCCTCCCCTCATCACACTAGTATTCCTATCACCTTCCAACCCATCAATTCATTGCCCGAGAGAAGGAATTATAGAGGGAGAGAAGGCTCTGCGACACCCTCTCTCTCTCTCACACTGTCTCTCTCCTCAGGCTAATTGTATAGGCTGTCACTGGGCTTATTTGCACTCATCTGCAGTGGGTGTGTATTCATGTGTGAATGGGCCTGATTGTGCTTGGTGTGTACAGTATGTGTATTGTGAACCTGTGTGTGTTCAGTTGACTGAGACAATCACTCAGTGGGGGTCTATTGAGATGTTCCAAGTCTTTGTTGAGACAGTGAGAGAGGGAGAGTGGGAGAGAGAGAGACAGTGGGAGAAAGACGGTGGGAGAAAGAGAGACAGACAGTGGGAGAGAGAGAGAGACAGACAGACAGACAGACAGTGGGAGAGAGAGAGAGACAGACAGACAGTGGGAGAGAGAGAGAGAGACAGACAGTGGGAGAGAGAGAGAGAGAGACAGTGGGAGAGAGAGAGACAGAGAGAGACAGAGACAGAGACAGAGAGAGAGAGAGAGAGAGAGAGAGAGAGAGAGAGAGAGAGAGAGAGAGAGAGAAAGACAGACCGTGGGAGAGAAAGAGACAGCCACAGACAGACAGTGGAAGAGGGAGAGAGAGACAGTGGAAGAGGGAGAGAGAGACAGTGGGAGAGGGAGAGAGAGACAGTGGGAGAGGGAGAGAGAGACAGTGGGAGAGGGAGAGACAAACAGACAGTGGAAGAGGGAGAGAGAGACAGACAGTGGAAGAGGGAGAGAGTGAGAGAGAGACAGTGGGAGAGAGACGGTGGGAGAGGGAGAGATACAGTGGGAGAGGGAGAGAGACAGTGGGAGAGGGAGAGAGAGACAGACAGACAGTGGGAGAGAGAGACAGTGGGAGAGAGAGACAGACAGAGAGTGGGAGAGGGAGAGAGAGACAGACAGAGACTGGGAGAGGGAGAGACAAACAGACAGTGGAAGAGGGAGAGAGAGAGAGAGAGTAGGAGAGGGAGAGACAAACAGACAGTGGAAGAGGGAGAGAGAGACAGACAGTGGAAGAGGGAGAGAGAGACAGACACAGACAGACAGTGGAAGAGGGAGAGAGCGAGAGAGAGACAGTGGGAGAGAGACGGTGGGAGAGGGAGAGATACAGTGGGAGAGGGAGAGAGACAGCGGGAGAGGGAGAGAGTGAGAGAGAGAGTGGGAGAGGGAGAGAGAGACAGACAGACAGTGGGAGAGAGAGACAGTGGGAGAGAGAGACAGACAGAGACAGACAGACACAGACAGACAGTGGGAGAGGGAGAGAGAGAGACAGACAGACAGACACAGACAGACAGTGGGAGAGAGAGACAGACAGACACAGACAGACAGTGGGAGAGGGAGAGAGAGACACAGACAGACAGTGGGAGAGAGAGACAGTGGGAGAGAGAGACAGACAGAGAGTGGGAGAGGGAGAGAGACAGTGGGAGAGGGATAGAGAGACAGACACAGACAGACAGACAGTGGGAGAGGGAGAGAGAGACAGACAGACACAGACAGACAGACAGACAGTGGGAGAGGGAGAGAGACAGACACAGACAGACAGTGGGAGAGAGAGACAGACAGACACAGACAGACAGCCAGTGGGAGAGACAGACAGACACAGACAGACAGACAGTGGGAGAGAGCTGCAACTATCAGATCAAGAGGAGAGACTAGTGAACATACTGCACACACAGAGCCTGAGCTCAGTCATCTGTTTATCCAATTATTGAAGTGTTGATCAACGTAACCAAGGTTTTATATATTGATTTCTTTTCTAACTTTTCTAACCTTGTTTATGAATAAGTTCCTAAAAAATACATAATTTTGCCAAACGGGCTTGACAGCAAATTAGTGGCTTTACCACCAAACTTCGTTGCATCGGTTTTGAAACCTTAATGGTTGTTCTGTGACCTTGTTAAAAGCTAGAGGGAAAGGAATGACTGATGTGAATAACACTGTGTCTGATAATGAAGGTCTGATATGCCTGTACTGTACCTTGTCAGTTCTGCTGGGTGAGGTAGATCATACTGCTGTCCCCAGACAAGCCCTGCTCTAGGTCATCCACAATCTATCAGAGACAGGGAGTTGGAAAGTTTTAAACACGGGACACACACACAGCAAGGTAGTCATTAGCGCATCACTACCTTTATTGGAAGAAAAAAGTGATGGAGGACACAAGAGAAAGTTGGTGTGTGTATGTATGCGTACATGTTTTACTATACTTGTGAATGCCAGAAGTCCTCACAAGAATAGGAAGACAGATGTGTGTGCTCACAGTCTGACAGACAGTCCTCATGCTGTGTAGTCTGTCCAGAGACCCCTGTGGTTTCCCTAGGTACTGAGGCAGCTCTGCATGCAGCGCCCGCATCGAGAACGGAACCATGGAGAGAGAACGAGAGAGCGAGAGAGAGGAGAACGGGGAGAGAGAGCGATGGAGAGGAGAACAGGGAGAGAGAGCGATAGAGAGGAGAACAGGGAGAGAGAGAGAGAGAGAGAGAGAGAGAGAGAGAGGAGGGAGAGAGAGAGAGAGAGGAGAACGGGGAGAGAGAGCGATAGAGAGGAGAACAGGGAGAGAGAGAGAGAGAGAGAGAGAGAGAGGTTTCACGCATCATTCACATACACCCACAGATGAAACGTACAGATGGCATTGCGAAACGCTTGCTGCAAAGCAGGAAGCCTTCTCTCTCCCTCTATCTACCCATCCTACACTCACTCTCTCTTCCTCAATCTCTCTTCCTCCCACCCTCTCTCCTCTCCCCTGAGGAAGGAAGGCCCTACCCAGAGGTGAGCAGTCAGAAATGTGCCTGAACTCAGAGTCTTTGATCTATGACTCTGATATCAGACACACATTCAGGTGGCTACAGAGCATCCTCTCTCTGTCTGTCTCTCTGTGTACAGCTTCTCTGGTAATCAGCAGCACCCCTGAAAACCCCCACGACTCCTCTCTCTACAGCTCTGCAGTGACACACGGTGACATCACAGAGAGAACAGCCATGTTCTCCAGTACAAACGGTCAGGGGTTAACCTGGTTTCATCCTGACAAGTTAAAGACACATCCTATCATTTATCCACAACCTAGTGGTGGATGAGGATCTTGAAAATAATAGCCCCCCCCAAAAAAAAATCCTCTCACTTTGTAAACAGATTATTGTTTGAGAGGAGATGCTTGGTGCCCACTAAGGTTCCTTCTAAGAGTGAGATCATGGATAATAGATATTGGATGGGGGGAGCAGACCTTCAGATCTGAATCTTTGATGCCAGGCAGGAAGCAGTTGCCAGCATCTGGAGGCACCTACGGCAGCCCAAAGCATTTCATATTGAGGAATGGAAATTCAAACTGCTCTCCCCTTGGACTGCTGTTTGGTGTAGCTTCACATGTTCACCTCTGTTCTCTGTGTGTGTGTGTGTGTGTGTGTCCACGGCCATGACTCTATAGCGATTGCCTCTACTACAGTAACCTTTAGGGCTGTAAAGACTAAAGCAATGCCACTACATCAGAGAGCTGTTCAAGCAGAGTTAAACGGGAAAAACAACAACACCAGTGGCACCGACGTAAAGTGCGGTCTTTGGTTGTTAGCAGGGTTGGGGTATTTCAATGGTTAAATCTGAGGGTGTCAGGGCGTTTGGTTAGTACTTCAGGTATACACTGAGTGTACACAACATCATGAACATGATTCTCTTCCATGACATAGACTGACCTGGTGAATCCAGGTGAAAGCTATGATCCTTTATTGATGTCAATAAAGCATGAGACAGGTTAAAGAAGGGTATTTAATGGGCAAGACAAAAGATACATACACATATTTAGCAGATGTTATTGCGGGTGTAGAAAAATGCTTGTTTCCCATGTGTATCAACAATGGTCCACCACCCAAAGGACATCCAGCCAACTTTACACAACTGTGAAACGCTTTCAACACCTTGTACGGTCCATGTTGAATTGAGGCTGTTCTGAGCGCAAAAGGGGAGGGGGGGGTGTAACTCAATACTAGGAAGGTGTTCTTAATGTTTTGTACACTCGGTGTAGGTGGTGTGTGTACCTCTCCTCCCAGGGTATACATTATGCTAGTATTCATCGTAGAGATCAGGTTGGTCCAGGTTTCCTAACGGCTCCAGTTCCAGCAGCCTTCTGGAACAGACTCCAGCTTGGTGAGCAGGGCCAGGCGAACAAACCACAGCTGCAACAACACACACATAACCAACTTTACATATATGTGTGTGTGGGCCCGATACGGTCGTCCTCTGTGTGTGTGTCTTAGCCTACCTCAGCCCTCCTGTCGGAGTGTGTGTGTGTGTGTGTGTGTGTGTGTGTCAGCCCACTCTTGTCATCCAGAGTCTAATTTGTGCAGGCAGCTCCTGGCTTCCACCCCCATCCTCTCCTCTGCCACACACACACACACGTTGTGCCACACACACACACCCTGCCACACACACAGCCAGACAGGAGAGTATGTTAGACTGGCCTCTCTATTGCTGACACACTGTACTGACACGTAGCTACATTAGGCCTGTCCCCGACAAAATAAAAGAGTTTTCTGTTCTTTCGACCAATCAATTTTAAAAACAGCCATTTCTCACTGAAAAGTTCTGTTACCGAAATTGCTCATTTGTTAAGGAAAAACATTCCCTATATCCTTGCTCTCTTTACGTGACACATGTATGCATCGCATGCATGTGACCAATAGGGCCTGACCTATAGAATAGCATATAATTCCATCAATAAATTGGTTAAAACAAACTCAACACCTTAACGGCAAAATAAATGCAGAGGACGGAACAAACTCGAAACGGGGGAATATTTAGGATACTGGTTGCTCATGTGGTAAAAAGGGGAAGTCAGACGTGTGGAATACAATTTGACTAGTTGTGGAAAATCCTGGAGATCAAGAAAAATAGGGTAAGGAGCAAGTTCTGTGTGCATATTATGTATGCCAAACAGGTGCTGTTAGATTACAATATCATTTTTCTGACCATTTGGAACAATGTAAACAACACTAAATAAAGTTTAAGGGTACCAGAGAGTCTGTTGTAAAGTTTTTTTGTCAAGCCTTTATTACAGCAAAGATTAAAAACTGCCGTATTAATTTGTGAAAGCAATTTCCAAAATGGAACAGTTTATTTCTTGTTTAAGCTAATTATTCAAGGGTCGCTTTATTTTTATTTTAAAACAAAAATTCTTGATTGCATTTCAAATCATGAATGACACATATGCTGCGTGATCACATGAACAAATGAATGAATCATTGATACAGTAGCCTATATAAGTATGAAATATAGGCCTAAGTAAGTTACAGTGTTAAGACTAAACAGGATGTGCTCTTAGGTCTACAGTCATGGCCAAAAGTTTGGAGAATGACACAAATATTAATTTCCACAAAGTTTGCTGCTTCAGTGTCTTTAGATATTTTTGTCAGATGTTACTATGGAATACTGAAGTATAATTACAAGCATTTCATAAGTGTCAAAGGCTTTTATTGAAATTTCATGAAGTTGATGCAAAGAGTCAATATTTGCACTGTTGACCCTTCTTTTTCAAGACCTCTGCAATCCACCCTGGTATGCTGTCAATTAACTTCTGGTCCACATCCTGACTGATGGCAGCCCATTCTTGCATAATCAATGCTTGGAGTTTGTCAGAATTTGTGGGTTTTTGTTTGTCTACCCGCCTCTTGAGGATTGACCACAAGTTCTCAATGGGATTAAGGTCTGGGGAGTTTCCTGGCCATGGACCCAAAATATCAATGTTTTGTTCCCCGAACCACTTAGTTATCACTTTTGCCTTATGGCAAGGTGCTCCATCATGCTGGAAAAGGCATTGTTCGTCTCCAAACTGTTCCTGAATGGTTGGGAGAAGTTGCTCTTGGAGGATGTGTTTGTACCATTCTTTATTCATGGCTGTGTTCTTAGGAAAAATTGTGAGTGAGCCCACTCCCTTGGCTGAGAAGCAACCCCACACATGAATGGTCTCAGGATGCTTTACTGTTGGCATGACACAGGACTGATGGTAGCGCTCACCTTGTATTCTCCGGCCAAGCTTTTTTCCGGATGCCCCAAACAATTGGAAAGGGGATTCATCAAAGAAAATGACTTTACCCCAGTCCTCAGCAGTCCAATCCCTGTACTATTTGCAGAATATCAGTCTGTCCCTGATGTTTTTCCTGGAGAGAAGTGGCTTCTTTGCTGCCCTTCTTGACACCAGGCCATCCTCCAAAAGTCTTTGTCTCACTGTGCGTGCAGATGCACTCACACCTGCCTGCTGCCATTCCTGAGCAAGCTCTGTACTGGTGGTGCCCCGATCCCGCAGCTGAGTCAACTTTAGGAGACGGTCCTGGCGCTTGATGGACTTTCTTGGGCATTCTGAAGCATTCTTCACAACAACTGAACTGCTCTCCTTGAAGTTATTGATGGTCCGATAAATGGTTGATTTAGGTGCAATCTTAATGGCAGCAATATCCTTGCCTGTGAAGCCCTTTTTGTGCAAAGCAATGATGACGGCACGTGTTTCCTTGCAGGTAACCATGGTTGACAGAGGAAGAACAATGATTCCAAGCACCACCCTCCTTTTGAAGCTTCCAGTCTGTTATTCGAACTCAATCAGCATGACAGATTGATCTCCAGCCTTGTCCTCGTCAACACTCACACCTGTGTTAACGAGAGAATCACTGACATGATGTCAGCTGGTCATTTTGTGGCAGGGCTGAATTGCAGTGGAAATGTTTTTTGGGGATTCAGTTCATTTGCATGGCAAGGAGGGACTTTGCAATTCATCTGATCACTCTTCATAACATTCTGGAGTATATGCAAAGTACCATCATACAAACTGAGGCAGCAGACTGTGAAAATGTATATTTGTGTCATTCTCAACTTTTGGCCACGACTGTACAGCTCAATGATTGTTATACAAGGCTGCAACAGTATACTAAGCCTACTAATGATAATGACATTACTTATTATTATAAAGATGATCATAATAACAATAATAACAATAAGTTGAGATCAAGAAATCGGAGCATTATTATTATTATTATACATATTTTTTTCAGACAATTTAGAACAGAGTAAACAACACAAAATCAATTATAAATAATACCAGAGGCTGTTCTAACGAGAAAGAAAAGTGGAAAGCCTTTATTACAGCAAAGCAAAGATTAAAAACAGACGAATTTGTGAAATTGTTTACTTGACATGTCATTGCGTGAGGCTTGGTGTTCACGGAATCAGTAGGCTATTAAACAAACACTTAAACAGGCAACAGAAGCAGGATCTGTCTTATTTCTGTATATATATATATATATATATATATATAGATGATTTATAAAGCCAGGCACATTTAACAGTAGCGGCACACATGCCTAAGATCACCATGCGCAATGCCAAGTGTTGGCTAGAGTGACGTAAAGCTCGCCGCCATTGGACTTTGGAGCAGTGGAAACACGTTCTCTGGAGTGATGAATCACGCTTCACCATCTGGCAGTCTGACGGACGAATCTGGATTTGGCAAATGCCAGGAGAATGCTACCTGCCCGAATGCATAGTGTCAACTGTAAAGTTTGGTGGAGGAGGAATAATGGTCTGGGGCTGTTTTTCATGTTTCGGGCTAGGTCCCTTAGTTCCAGTGAATGAAAACGCTACAACATACAATGGCAACAGTTCGGGGAAAAGCCCTTTCCTGTTTCAGCATGACAATGCCCCCATGCACAAAGCGAGGTCCATATAGAAATGGTTTATCAAGATCAATGTGGAAGAACTTGACTGGCCTGCACAGAGTCCTGACCTCAACTCCATCATACTCCTTTGGGATGAATTGGAAAGCCGACTGCAAGCCAGGCCTAATCACCCAACATCAGTGCCCAACATCACTAATTCTCTTGTGGCTGAATGGAAGCAAGTACATATGTAAAACAGAAACATGAACACACACAAAAACACTGTCACGCAGACATATGCACCAGTATCGCACTTCTATTGCCACACAGAAACCTAGACAGGCAGAACAGACAAACACACAGGTACCTGTAGTGAGTCAGTGGCGTGGCTGGAGGGCTGGCCAGCCTTGCCGTGCCCTGACCATGAGCTGTCAGCAGTCTGCCGGTCAGGTCCACCGCGGCGCGCCAGTTCTTAGTGCTCTAAGAACAGGAGGGGGACAAAGCTGTTTCAACAAAACCACCAGACAAGGTGAAAGGACAGACACAGACACTGGACACAATGACCCCCAAAATGAACCAACCCCTGGCTGGCGACAAACAGTTAAAAAGGACATCTTATAGTTCTATATTTTATTTGTGATGGCAGAGTGGTGGTGCTGGTGGAGGTCAGCCAAAGGTCGGAGAAACACTGAGTAAGGTACAATGTGAGGGGACACACACATTAAAGCAACAGATGTCTCCGCAGGAGGAGGTAGGTACAGTACAGAGGACGAGGGGATGGGGGGTAAGAGTGTGTGTACATCCGAGTCTCCCCATCAGTAAGCATGACAAGGTCAGCCTGGAGATTGGGTTTTAACTGCACGGCAAAGGGCCATTCATCACAGCCAGTCACCTAATTAGGCATCAGAGAATTACACACTAGAGATAGAGAGAGAGAGAGAGACAGCCGGCCTCGACACCACAGCTGAACAGTCCACCCCAGATCCTGACCACAGCCTCCCTCGACACAACAGCAGAACAGACAAATGAAGAACCACCAACCCAGCAGACCCTACCCCCTCCTAGCATCCCCATGAAAATCCTTTCACACCCACTGAGGGCACACAAAAGCCACAAATTGTCCTTAAGGGCTCCAATGGGAAATAGATAGAAGAAAACACCCAGTGGCTAAACTCTGGTGCCCAAACACCCAGCATGCCCTAAACTTGCTATCTAAGGAACAACTAGGGTCCCCCAGCCACATTCACACAGGCACAAACTATGTGAGAGCGCAGCAGGAAAAGGGTTGCCACAGCACTCAAGGAGGGATTGAAACGCGTTCTTCTACTTTCCCCGCCCTGCTTCCACGAAAAGACGTTCACCCTGCTACCATACAGCAGGTAAACGCAAGCATTTCCCGTGACTGTGCCTCAAAAGCTAACGTCTACCTGGCCCACCACTCCACCCTGGACTTGAAGAGCCTTTATGACCAGGTCCACCTCTAGAAAGCAGCAGTCCCTTCTGCAACAACCCTAAAAGACATTGCCTTCAACCGCAGCACCTCACACAGGCGCAATGGTCACCCCCCCAGACCTGCGAGCCCCCCCCCAGACCTGCATCTAGAGGACCTACATGCAGACCACAGCACCAGCAAGGACATCCAGGACACAGCACCAGCAAGGACATCCAGAACACAGCACCAGCAAGGACATCCAGAACACAGCACCAGCAAGGACATCCAGAACACAGCACCAGCAAGGACATCCAGAACACAGCACCAGCAAGGACATCCAGAACACAGCACCAGCAAGGACATCCAGAACACAGCACCAGCAAGGACATCCAGAACACAGCACCAGTAAGGACATCCAGAACACAGCACCAGCAAGGACATCCAGAACACAGCACCACCAAGGACATCCAGAACACAGCACCACCAAGGAACACAGCACCACCAGGCACATCCAGGACACAGCACCACCAGGCACATCCAGAACACAGCACCAGCAAGGACATCCAGGACACAGCACCAGCAAGGACATCCAGAACACAGCACCAGCAAGGACATCCAGAACACAGCACCACCAAGGAACACAGCACCACCAGGCACATCCAGGACACAGCACCACCAGGCACATCCAGGACACAGCACCACCAGGCACATCCAGGACACAGCACCACCAAGGACATCCAGGACACAGCACCACCAAGGACATGCAGGACACAGCACCACCGAGGACATCCAGAACACAGCACCATCAGGCACATCCAGAACACAGCACCACCAGGCACATCCAGAACACAGCACCACCAGGCACATCCAGGACACAGCACCACCAAGGACATCCAGAACACAGCACCACCAAGGACATCCAGAACACAGCACCACCAAGGACATCCAGGACACAGCACCACCAAGGACATCCAGGACACAGCACCACCAAGGACATCCAGGACACAGCACCACCAGGCACATCCAGGACACAGCACCACCAGGCACATCCAACCCCCCACCCCAACCAGTTAACACCCTCCCAAACAAACCATGGCCACAAACCATATAGGTCCCCCCAGATCAGCCCTGTGCCCCTCCTGCCCCCAACATGACAATCATACATAGACCCAGGCCTTGAGCAGAGCAACAGGCACAACCCCCACTCCTACACCCACCCAAGCCCAATCCTGAGACCTAAGAGGCATGTATCAGATACTCAGCATGCTCTGCTCACAAATATTGGTCCAAGCCCAAACCACACAAATAAGAACACTGGACACTATGGACCACAAAGCTTTACTATCTCATCCTAGAATATACAAGGTCATATGCTTTTGGTCTAAAGAGCAGGAATCCAGACCCATGTCATCCTGCAAGAAACATGGTAAAGAGGAGACAGACCCACTGGTTGCCCTCTAGGTTAGAGAGAGCTGGTCTCCCATCTACCAAACTACAAGGTGTTAGACAGGGAAGAGACTCAAAGGGTATGCTGATTTGGTATAGATCAGACTTAACCCAATCCATTACATTCATGAAAACAGGAACATTTTACATCTGGCTAGAAATGAATAAGGACATTATCTCAACAGAGAAAAATGTCCTCCTGTGTGCTACCTATATCCCTCCACTAGAATCCCCATACGTTAATGATGACAGCTTCTCCATCCTAGAGGGAGAGGGCAAAAATGTCCAGGCCCAGTGACATGTACTAGTCTGTGGTGACCTAAACGCCAGAACTGGACAAGAACCCAACATTCTCAGCACACAGGGAACACCTACCTGCAGGTGACAGCATTCCCTCCCAAATACGCCCCCCCCCCTAGACACAACTACAACAAAACAACCAACAAAATGGGTCACAACTCCTGCAGCGCTGTCACATGCTGGGTATGTACATAGTCAATGGTAGGCTTTGAGGGGACTCCTACTCTAGGTACACCTATAGCTCATCCCTTGGCAGTCGTAGGCCTTACTGTAGACTACTTTATTACTGACCTCAACCCAGTCTCTCAGAGCGTTCAGTCAGCCCACTGACACCCCTATCAGATCACAGCAAAATCACAGCCTAATTGAACAGAGCAAGTCACAATCATGAGGCATCAAAGCCGAACAAACCACATACTATTAAGAAACGCTTTAGATGTAAGGAAAGTAGTGTAGAAACCTAACAAAAAACTATTGGGCAACAACAAATCCAACCCATTTTAGACAACTTCCTGGTTTAAACTTGGCAGTAGAAAGACTACATTGTATATTTAATCAGCTTCCTTATCAAATCAAAAAATGAAAAGCAGACGACCTAAGAAAATTTATGACAAATGGTTTAATGAAGAATGCAAAACCCTAAGAAAGAAATTGAGAAACATACAGTATCCAACCAAAAACAGAGAACCAGAAAACCTAAACCTATGCCTACTAATATATATATATACACACACACACACACACACACACACACACACACACACACACACACACACACACTAAGAAAAAAGAAGGAACAGCACATCAGAAATCAGCTCAATGTAACTGAAGAATCCATAGAATCTAACCACTACTGGGAAAATTGGACTATTACACTAAACTAACAACAACGCGAAGAGCTACCTATCCAAAATGGATAAACCACTTCTCAAAATCTTTTCGGGCTCTATAAAAAAAACATACAGTGCATTTGGAAAGTATTCAGACCCCTTCCCTGCTTCCACATTGTTACGTTACAGCCTTGTTCCAAAATGAATTTTCCTAATTTTCCTCATCAATCTACACACAATACCCCAAAATGACAAAGCAAAAAAAGTTTACATTTTTGAAAATATATTAAAAAAAAGAAAAAAATACCTTATTTAAATACAGTACCAGTCAAAAGTGTGGACACACCTACTCAATCAAGGGCTTTTCTTTATTTTTACTATTTTCTACATTGTAGAATAATAGAAGACATCAAAACTATGAAATATCACATATGGAATAATGTAGTAACCAAAAAAAGTGTTAAAAAAATATAAATATATTTTATTTTGACATTCGTCAAAGTAGCCACCCTTTGCCTTGATGACAGCTTTGCACAATCGTGGCATTCTCTTATCAAGCTTCATGAGGTAGTGACCTGGAATGCATTTCAATTAACAGGTGTCCCGTGTTAAAAGTTATTTTGTGGAATTTCTTTCCTTCTTAATGCATTTGAGCCAATCAGTTGTGTTGTGACAAGGTAGGGGTGGTATACAGGAGATAGCCCTATTTGGTAAAAGACCAAGTCCATATTATGGCAAGAACAGCTCAAATAAACAAAGAGAAACGACAGTCCATAATTACTTTAAGACATGAAGGTCAGTAAATCCGGAAAATTGACAGTCACAAAAACTAAGCGCTATGATGAAACTGGCTCTCATGAGGACCACCACAGGGAATGAAGACCCAGAGTTACCTCTGCTGCAGAGGATAAGTTCCTAAATTCATGAGAATTAACTGCACCTCAGATTTCAGCCAAAATAAATGCTTCACAGAGTTCAAGTAACAGACATCAACATCAACTGTTCAGAGGAGACTGTGTGAATCAGGCCTTCATGGTCAAATTGCTGCAAAGAAATCACTACTAAAGGACACCAATAATAAGAAGAGACTTGCTTGGGCCAAGAAACACGAGCAATGGACATCAGACAGGTGGAAATTTGTCCTTTGGTCTGGAGTCCAAATGTTTGATTTTTGGTTCCAACCACCGTGTCTTCATGAGACGCAGAGTAGGTGAACGGATGACCTCCGCATGAGTGGTTCCCACCGTGAAGCATGGAGGAGGAGGTGTGATGGTGTGGGGGTGCTTTGCTGGTGACACTGATTTATTAAGAATTCAAGGCACACTTAACCAGCATGGCTACCACAGCATTCTGCAGCGATACACCATCCCATCTGGTTTGGGCTTAGTGGGACTGTCATTTGTTTTCAACAGGACAATAACCCAACACACCTCCAGGCTGTGTAAGGACTATTTGACCAAGAAGGAGAGTGATGGCGTGCTGCATCAGATGATCTGGCCTCCACAATCATCCGACCTCAACCCAACTGAGATGGTTTGGGATGAGTTGGACCGCAGAATGAAAAGCAGCCTACAAGTGCTCAGCATATGTGGGAACTCCTCAAAGACTGTTGTCAAGAGTGTGCAAAGCTGTCATCAAGGAAAATAGTGGCTACTTTGAAGAATCTCAAATTTATTTTGATTTGTTTAACACTATTTTGGTTACTACATGATTGCACATGTGTTATTTCATAGTGTTGATGTCTTGACTAATATTCTACAATGTAGAAAATAGTAAAAATAATGAGTAGGTGTGTACAAACTTTTGACTGGTACTGTATGTACAGACTCAGTGAGCATAGCCTTGCTATTGAGAGATGCCACTGTCGGAAGACCTGGCTCTCAAGAGAAGACAGGCTATGTGCACACTGCCCACAAAATGAGGTGGAAACTGAGCTGTACTTCCTCGCCTCCTGCCAAACGTATGACCATATTAGAGACACATATTTCCCTCAGATTACAGACCCACAAAGAATTCAATTTTTTTTCTCGATTTAGATAAACTCCCATATCTATTGGGTGAAATAGCAGTGTGCCATCACTGCAGCAGCAATATCTGTGACCTGTATCCACAAGAAAAGGGCAACCAGTGAAGAACAAACACCATTGTAAATGCAACCTATATTTATGTTTATTTATTTTCCCCTTTGTACTTTAACTATTTGCACATCGTTACAACACTAGCCATAATACGACATTTGAAATGTCTCTATTCCTTTGGAACATTTGTGAGTGTAATGTTTACTGTTAATTTTGTATTGTTTATTATGTATTTCACTTGCTTTGGCAATGTAAACATATGTTTCCCATGCCAATAAAGCCCTTTGAATTGAATAGAGAGAGGAAGAGACCAGTCACAATAGACAGTTTCCTTCCTACACTGGAGCAGAGGTGGTCCATCACAGGAGATTTCACTGGGACACTAACCAGGTTTCCATCTAACCTTTTTATGCCAGTAAAGTACATGTCAGATAAAACATGTCATGACAGGCCTGATGGAAACAGAACATTTGTTGGTAAACTTACCAAATGTTGACAAAACAAAATACACTAGAAAAAGGTTGGATGTTTTTCTGTTGGTAACATTTACTATGTGAGAAATGTTGGTGGAAATGCTTTCATGCGCAAATATTGATATAATAACCATTAAATCAAAGTAAACTTAAAGTCACACGATAACATGTGTGGTCCTCCCACTACGACTCGTCAGGAAAGCATGCAGTATATTATGCTACAGATGAAATAAATGATGAACTTCACAGGGTGGTGAAAATGCAAGGTGATGAGCTTGATGCTCCTTTTCAATAAATATTCAGTTGCTTATTCTGGTGACATAATCATCAATGTTTGGCTGCAAATGAAAATAATGTCCATAATCATATAGGCTCTACCCACACTGCATCTGTGAGCTGCTGGCTGGAGCGCACGTGCCAATACCAGAGTGGGCACACATGCTATATAATGCAACATTTCGCTATATAAGGCAAAACAATGTGAGAAAAGCATCAGTAGATTTGAAAATGCAACGGAAACCCATTTAACTTGTCTTTTTTTAATCGGTACATGGGAATTTAACCGCACAAGGAATGTTTATGTTCACTACGTCATTAAGCACAGCCTTTTGTCTGCAACAAGTACAATTGATGGAAATACATCTTTGGTGGGAAAATGCACTTATTGTTTTTATGCAGATTTGAGAATAATTCCTTCAAAATCTGTTGCCAATTGGATGGAAACCTAGCTAGTGAAAGACATCCTTTCTCTCAGTCCCCTCAGTCTCTTCCTCCCTTGATCTCCCTCACGTACACACTCCCTCTCCCCCCTCACCCCCTTGCCAGAGGTGCCTCTAAATCTTCATTAGGGGGTGAAATGAAGCCGAAAACGAGAGGCAGGGAGACGGCCAGAAGCAGCTGCAGCCACTGAGACAGAACCCATAGCCCCCAACAACAGCAACCCTTCCTCACCCCTCCCTGCATTTGGCTCTGGCACTCACTGGGGATAGGCTCTATGATGTCTATGATGTACTGTACATACGCTCACACCACCCTTAGTATATCCACCATAGAGCCCAATGTAGTGGCAGCAAATCAGAAGTAGTGCCATCCCTGGTCAGAGAGGCTTCCAGCCAGGCTAACTGTGTGTGCTTATGACCTAACATGATGTCCTGCCACCCCACCTATGCACACCCAAACACTAGTAATGGGAAGAAAAAAATCTAAACAGTTACCTATCGCAATATTATAATCGATATTATGACTCCAGGTATTGATCAGAAAAAATGTCATAAAATAAAAAGTAGCGTTAGCTAGCGCTAGTCGGCTGTACCTACACCCAAACAATTTTTCTTCCTATAGCTTGTTCTCCATTTTATTTTTAAATGGTGTGCCCACATGTTTTCAGCACTTTTATTTCCATGACTGATCAAAACAAATGTTCTCGTGCTCTGTGTAGTCTCTCTGCAGCAGACATACACAGAGTATACCAAACATAAGGCCCACCTTCCTAATATTGAGCATAGCCTACAGTAGATTTACGATTTTATTACTTCTAAACAAAATAACTTTTTTGGGTTCTCATACACTTACAATGTTTTGATTCTTGCTTGGACCGTCTCTAATATTATATTTGGCTGTGATCTTTGTAAAATAACTATTTTTGATGCAGCAGTTGTTAGCTAGAATGCTAACGCTCATTGATATAGGCTGTAGCAAAAGCTAGCCAAAGAAACATTTTACTGGTTGAAGTGTTTTTTTTAAAGTTGATTAGCGATGACGACACAAACATAGTAAACAGCACATTCATACGAGGCTTAAAATCCAATTATAATCCAAAAGTAGTGTGAAACGCACTCATAATCAACATACAAATAGAGGCTTTTTTTGCTAGCGTTCTATAAGGGATTCCCGAGTGGCGCAGTGGTCTAAGGCACTGCATCTCAGTGCTAGAAGCGTCACTACAGACACCCTGGTTCGAATCTAGGCTGTATCCCAACCGACCGTGATTGGGAGTCCCATAGATCAGCGTGTAATAGGCCCAGCGTTGTCCGAGTGTGGCCAGTGTAGGCCGTCATTGTAAATAAGAATTTGTTCTTAAGTGACTTGCCTAGTTAAATAAAGTTGACATTTAAAAAAATATATATACAAAAAATAACAACTCCCTTTTGTTCTGCCACTGCCACCAACTTGCACGCATGCGGCAATGTTTGCAAACACAGAAAGGGGTCTATGGGCTGTAGTAGTAAAGGCTAAATTAAATATTTTATCCACAAAAAATTTATACCTAAAGGGGTCCTAAAATTCTAAATCAAATAGCTAAATGTATGACAATCATAAAACAAATCCATGTTAGCTTAGACCCCCCCCCCCCCCAACAGTTTAGACTTTTAGAGGTTAACAATTTACATCAATAAGAGATCATAGCTTTCTTAATGTTTTGTATACTCAGTGCATAGTGAGCAATATGTTCTGAACATCATATCACAATATCGCAATAGGCCTACATATCATATCAGCATCTAAGTATCTTGATAATATCCTATCGTGAAGTCCCTGGCAATTCCCAGCCCTAGAAAACACCCAACAACATGAATAATAGAATGGTGTATCCCAAGTGTGAGTAATTTCAATTAGAAGCGGTGGGAGAGAGAACAGAATCCCTGTGTCTCAGTTGGTAGAGCATGGTGTTTGCAACGCCAGCATGGTGTGTGCAACACCAGGGTTGTGGGTTCGATTCCCACGGGGGGCCAGTACAAAAAAAAAAAATTATGCATAAAATGAAATGTATGCATTCACTACTGTAAGTCGCTCTGGATAAGAGCGTCTGCTAAATGACTAAAATGTAAATGTAACAGTAGCGTGATAATGCCAGGATTGATCATTTAGCTCCACTCATAATAATCTGCAATAAGAGGTACTCGGATCCCCGCCAAATCAAATGAGAATGAGATAAAATACAGATTATATTGGCTGAAATTGAATGAGGAAATGCCGGTGAACACAATGTGTATTGAGCAGGGCCACAGTGCAGGGCTAAATTAACACTCCCTCGTCTCTCACACTGGAGAAGGAAGTGGATTAGCCGTGCATAGTGTTTGCACACAGACACCAGCCAGGGAATCAACTTCATTTTAGCTCATCCCTTTTAATTCACCTATACTAAAAGGTTCAACAGAAGCCCTTAAGAGCATAGACATGTGCACGCACACAAACACACAGCTGGGGGAGAGATAACTAAGAGGATGACAAGTCAGCTATTGTCAGATCATACACTGTTTGACTAGCCACAGTTCTGAGGGGCAACCGTGAGTGATTCCATAGGAGAGCAGTTGAAACCAAGCAGGCCTTGGGCAGCCAGCCACCAGGGAGCTCCATCCCAACTCCATAGGAGAAGAACCTAATACTTCAATAGAATGCCACTGGATTCCCTACTCATACAAACACACAGAAACACACACAAGGCTGGATTATCAATTAGCAGCATTGTGGGTTTAAAAGGGGTGAGCATTTCTAATTGTGTTGAAGATCACAAGTTCAGAGATTTTCTTTTGGTGAAGTAAAAACGCCCCGAAACAAAGCTGGCTGCACGCCCACTGCCAGGGCTCTCGCGAGGTGCCAGCCTCCAGCCAAACACAGTAAAAAGGCTTCTCGCCCTATTGCGGGCCCTGTTCTGCATAACACACTAAATTCCAGTGACACTTCAATTTAGCCACAGCATTTTGAATGAATACAGAGGGGAGAGAAGTAAGAAAGGCAGAATGCACAATACACTAGCTGTGGATAGTGGTTAACTTGTCTTTGATGGTTTGGTGGAGGGCTGGAGTCCTTGTATTAGCGGCCCTGAGAGAGCCAGACTAGGGCTTTGACTCCAGGCCAGAGGATGGACTGGTGGCTGACTGTTCTAAAGACCACAGTAGTTTCTATTTGAAGGGGTCCAGACATCTAGAGCCCTGGGACAATAGAATAATACAGATAATATGTGAAGTACCTATCTTAGGGCTTGCATAGAAACGATGTATTACGCTATAATGGCTGTCTGGGAGAGTTCCAAACGATGCTCCTTCGGGTGACATCAGTCATTCACTGATTGACAGACAAACCGCTGACTTAGCACGGCCAAGTCTCAGTGTTGTAAAGGATTGTTGAGGTAATGACAATTCTCTGGCTGTACACCTCCAGATAGCTATAACGCAGATCAATGTGGTTACATAGGGGAGGGAGCATCAAGGCCGAGGCTGACCCAGCCAAGGTGGTAGTAACACCGTACCCAAACCGGCCGTGCGCAAATTGATTTTGTCCCCCCACACCAAATCATTTGGGGACAGGTCGAAAATCATTAAACATTTACGGCAATTTAGCTAGCTAGCTTGCAGTTGTTGGCTAATTTGTCCTATTTAACTAGCTTGCTGTTGCTAGCTAATTTGTCCTGGGATATAAACGTTGAGTTGTTATTTTACCTGAAATGCACAAGGTCCTCTACTCCGACAATTGATCCACACATAAAACAGTCAACCGAATCGTTTCTAGTCATCTCTCCTCCTTCCAGGCTTTTTCTTCTTTGGACTTTATATGGCGATTGACATCTAACTTTCATAGTTACCACAATGACCGACCAAACTCAGTTAATCTTTCAATCATCCACATGGGTATAACCAATGAGGAGATGGCACATGGGTATCTGCTTCTATAAACCAATGAAGAGATGGGAGAGGCAGGACTTGCAGCGTGATCTGCGTCAGAAATAGAACTGACTTCTATTTTAGCCCTTGGCAACACAGACGCTCGTTGGCGCAAGCGAGCAGTGTGGGTGCAATAATTAAATAACATGTATGTTTACATTTATTTTGCGACGCGAGAAGTGTAGTCAGCATGTAAGGTGGGATGATGTTGATCATACCTCCCCCGGCCCCCGCCCTCCACTGGACATTTGGCCCCGGCACACAGGCCCCAGGCCTAGACACCAGCACACTGGTAGAAGAGAGAGTTCATTGGCCCCAGAAGAAGAGAGGGAGAGGGATGGCGGGAGAAAGGGAAGGAGAGAGGTGGGATAATCAAGGTGACAGATTAGCCAGCCCTGGGCCCTGCTGAGAGAGAGGGGACGCTGACCAGCCACAGGGAGAAATATAGGCCCTAGGCCAGAATCACTATGGAGAGGGATTCGGGAGAGGGGGAGACAGGTCAACAGAGGGAGGCAAGATGACAGACAGAAGTCATGGATAATGCTGTGCAAGAGCGGGCAGTGGCCAGCAGACATTGGCCACAAGAGACGGAGGAGAGACAGGTCACACACACAAGCCTCCAAGGAAATGAGGGTGGGGTGAGAGGCAATGAGGCCTTGAGCCCTGCTGAGCAAGAGAGGCAATGCTGACTAGCCGACTCAGGGGAGAGGACAGACGGGTCACTAGCCCTGAAAGGAAGAAAAGTGAGAGGGGTAGAAGGAAGAGATAGAGAGAACCTGAGGGATAGAGGACAGACGGGTCACTTGCCCTGAAAGGAAGAAAAGCAAGAGGGGTAGAAGGAAGAGAGAGAGAACCTGAGGGATAGAGGACAGACGGGTCACTTGCCCTGAAAGGAAGAAAAGCAAGAGGGGTAGAAGGAAGAGAGAGAGAACCTGAGGGATAGAGGACAGACGGGTCACTAGCCCTGAAAGGAAGAAAAGCAAGAGGGGTAGAAGCAAGAGAGAGAGAGAATCTGAGGGAAAGAGGACAGCTAATCCAGCAGAGACAAAGAGGACCTCTCCACAACATTCTACAGGGTTGGGGTCAGTTCCATTTAAAGTGACAGTGTGTAGCTATGATATTTGGACTCAGTTACTGTATGTAAAGTTGGTGCTAATAAGATGTTAGTTGAGCTCTACCACATGTGAATAATGTTCACTCAGTGGTGCATATCACTACTGCCGCTGTCTGTGGATCAGCAGGGGATTGAATGATGGAGTGAGACAGATAGAGGAGAGAGAGAACACAGCATCTGTTCTCAAAGCCTCACTCTTACCACAGAGGCTGCTTCCTCCTCTTTATCCCTCGCTTCCCCTCCCCTCATCTTTCTTCTTTCCCTGCCTATTAAAATCTTCTTCCCTCCTTTCTCTCTTCCTCCCCATCTCTTCTGTCATACTCCCTCTATCTTTCCTCTTCCCTTCCCTCATCTCTGTGCTCCTCCCTCTGTGTGAGCCAGCGTTTGTGTGTTCTCAGAGGGAGTGTGGAGGCAGTGGCAGTGGGTGCAGTCACACACTGGCACTGCAGCATGAGTCACTGCCAGCTCCCAGCAGCCCCAAGAATCAGGGGGGAGGAGTGTACACACACACATCTCACTAGTCAGTACAACCCCAGGGTACACACAGCTCTGTACAACCAGACACACACACACACACACACCTTGCCAACAATTACTGAGCGAATCGAGAAAGAGACTACCCAGTTGTCTCAAATTTGGTGCAATCAATCACAGGTATTGATCAGTGTAAGGTTGACTGGCTGAGTCGGTCTGGAGATGTGAGGACCACAGTGGAGGAGCAAAGCCCACTGACATTTCAACAGACCTGCCTGACTCACTCTACTTCTCTTTTTATTTCTCTCCTTCACTCCCTCTTTACACTGGGGGGCCGCCCACGCTGGCTGGTGTGCATCGGTAGAGTCAGTGACGCACACACACCAGGTGGTATTTTCAGCCTTCGGTCAAGTGGTCTACTCTGTGAGAGGGTGTGTATGTGTGCATCCTGGCAGACTGCAGTCCAGCACCAGATGTGTGTTTGTGTAAGCAGAGACCAGAAGGCCTTGAAATATGTACACAGCTCCCATGCATTATACATCGGCACAGCAGGAGAGAACTCAGAGCCTGGAGGATCTACTCCCTCCCATCTATTCTCTCTCCATCTCTCTGCCGGCTGCTATGGTGCATACGTTTTAAATACCAAGTGCAGGTCAGGGTCGTTTGCGGGTCAGCGGCTAAGATGGAGGGAGGAGGATAGGGTGATGGAGGAGGAGAGGTCGATATTCAGACTAATCTTCATGCTTTATGTAGGGGTAGGGGAGAGAGGTGAGCCAGAGAAATGATAGGGTATTTACAGAGCTGTGCTATTAACAACACCATTCTATGAGGAAGGTGTGGCATACTCTAGGTAGTCATCACAGAATATCTATCTGCTGCATGCACATTACCCAAACTCAGCAAACATAGCCATTTACATGGTCTTCTATCACTGAATAAGTAGAAGTACAGCGATCTAAAGGTGAAAGAGGTATACGGTGGAACTACTGTGGAATTGCCCATGAGTAAGCCAAGCCGGCATGAAAATAAGTGGTTTCTAACAAGGCACTACATATAGATATATAAAATCCCTGTTTGCACCAACATTAACATGCACGCACATTGACTCACAATTAGTTGTTTGACGCCCAGGAAGGATTGTTCTACAGAGTTGGCTATAAGGACGTCTCTTCATAGCTGCCTGCTCCCCCATGTCTTCATAGCTGCCTGCACCATCAGGTCCTTCACAGCATCACCCTGAAACACACACACAGTCACACAGGTAGACGAGTAGGTTGCAAACAATGTTGAGGTATAGGTCTACAAATATGCAAATTATCCACTTCATTGTACAACAAGACTAGACATAGCTGTTGAAAGCAGATTTCGGAATGATATCGAACTGGAAACCCAGCTCTATGGGCTAATGGCATTAATGGCAAGCTAACCCCCCTGCAGATTGTCAAACTTGAGACTGGGCATGACCAGCCTCTCCCTCTCCACAAACACCTGGCTGTACTGCTGACTTGCCACGGAGATCAGCACCTTCCTGGTCTCCTCAGAGGGCAGCCATGCGTCGTACCTCTTATCAGCCTCACTCATGTTCAGAGCCTTGGCAAACGGGTCGTCTCCACCCGAGAACAGCTGGGTGAAGGGCTAAGGAGGGTCCGGGGCTGGCTCTGCTGCAGCCTGTTGAAGGGAATGGGGGTTGGTTCAGTCTGGGTAGGCCCAAAGAAGGAGTTGGGGGTGGGGGTACCGGACTCTGAAGGCCCAAAGGTGGACAGAGAGCACCCAGAGGAGGCAGAGAGTTGGTGTTCGGGTGGGGCGGCTGACTTTGGGGACTCTGCGTTAGGGTTGCTGACAGAGATGAAGGAAGAGGAGGTGGTGAAGGAGTCAGTAGCCAGGTTGATATGGCCACTGTAAGAAGATAACTTGCTGAGGCTGGCGGACCAGAGGAGCCAGTTTACTAGGGGTAATCTCTGTGCTCCCCTGCCACAGCCACTACTGAAGCTGGGTGATTTAATGAGGGTGGGCTGGAAGCAATCTGTCACCAGGGCCTGGGCTTTGGGCTGGCTGAAGATGGTGCACACAGGGATGGGCTCGTCCTTGGTTGTGGTCCCTTTGCTGCTGGCCTCCAGGGGTGCTGTCTCATGCTTAGGGGTGCCTGGGCTGGGGGTGCTGTCCTCTGGGGTTACAGCGGAGACGGTAACAACATCCTGCTCTTCAGTAGTTAGCTCTGGTTTCACATCATCCACTGGTTCCTCAGGGCTAGAGGCTACTGGACTTGTCGGTATCATCGCAGCCTCTATCTTGATCTCAGTAGTGTCTTGTCCAATCAGATCATCCACTTTCTGCTCTTCACTTCCACCTTCTTCTCTTTCTCCACTGAGGTCTCTTTAACCACTGCTGCTGCTGGCTCCTCCTCTCTCTCTCCTCAAACTGCTCCAGCAGGTTGTCCATGGGAACCACATGGTCCTCCTCACTGTTGTTGGTGAAGTCAGAGTTCATGACACTCTCCATCATCTGGTCGTTGAGCTTGTCAATCAGGCTCTCTGAGGGTGTGCTGTGGCTGTCCTCCTGGGGAGTGATGAAGGCCTCGCACCCCAGGTCAATGCTCTCCTCCTGGAACAGGACACCAGAGGAGGGCAAGAGGGTGGGGGCTGGCTCTGGAGGGATACGGTCTTCACTCAGGCTGGGCTCAACCTCCACTGCCCCTGTGATGTCCAGGGTGACTGGCCTCTGGGCAGGAGTCTCGTTGCTATCCATATTTTCCCTGAGAATAATAGTATGGAGGAATCATAAATCAGGTTACCTAAAAATATAATTTATTGTAAGTACTTTGTCATGTTCTTTACAATGAAATGTATCATACGGGCTTAGAAGCTTAGATATACAATGATTCATTAAATTTCTATGGCTAGTAGATTGTTGTGTTTTTGGGGTAATTTGTAAGTCGCTCTGGATAAGAGCGTCTGCTAAATGACTTAAATGTAAATGTAAATGAGTAATGATGGCTAGCTAAAGTTAGCGTGCTAAGCTACAGGTGCTTCAAATGGCAAAAAGGACATAACTACTTTTATAAATATATTCATACAAATCACTTGCTTACATAAATAACATGTAGCGATACATCAGCCTCCCCTATTAAGCTGTAAACCAATGTAAACAAAAACAAGGCGCTTTAGATTACCTTTGCTAAGGAATGTTGACGGCTACTGAGCTACGGCAATAGTGCGCCTGTGTGAATCTTCCAGGAAGTGAAATGTACAGCGTTCAATAGGAATCAAATTTCCTACGTATCTGTCGAATCGGTATTCTTACATATCTTACGCATTTTAAACCGTAAACATCTGCTTTCTCCAGATATATTTACGGACATTCACTGTACGCTACGTAAGTATTTATTTTAACGTTTGCGGAATTAAAATAACATTCAGCGAGGTAATGGATAAACAGTGCAAGCAGTTTATTTGTGAAATCTCACATTAAACGTAACGCTTTCAAGCAATAATAATAAGCTGCAACATACGTGGGACATGGAGGACGATGCACCTGTGATATACGGCCTCGAATTTCAGGTACAGTTCCACGTCGGAGATATGCATGCATTAACGTTAGCTGGATACAGTATAGCTATGTCAGACAACCTCGTCCTGCCCCAGTATCTGGGCGTTAGAGATGTCGACGAGGAGTATGACTTGTCGACATCTCTAACGCTCAGATACTGTGGCAACCTCGTCCTAGCTATGCAACTCTAATGTTGACAAATATTCATCTGAACTCTCTTCGATGTACGTCAACATTGTTGCTTTGCAATGTCATCATGCTTTAGTGTTACGTTCGTCACGTAAAGCCCTGTATCGACATAGCATTACATACTGTACATACATGCACTACCGGTCAAAGGTTTTAGAGCACCTACTCATTCAAGGGTTTTTGTTAATTTGTACTATTTTCTACATTGTAGAATAATAGTGAAGACATCAGAACTATGAAATAACACATATGGAATCATGTAGTAACCAAACAAGTGTTTTTTTAATATTTGAGATTCTTCAAATAGCATCCCTTTGCCTTGATGACAGCTTTGCACACTCTTGGCATTCTCTCAACCAGCGTCACCTGGAACAGTCTTGAAGGAGTTCCCATGTATGCGGAGCACTTGTTGGCTGCTTTTCCTTCACTCTGCTGTCGGAGTAATCACAAACGATCTTAATTTGGTTGAGGTCGGGGGATTGTGGAGGCAAGCAGCACTCCATCAGTCTCCTTCTTGGTAAAATAGCCCTTACACAGCCTGGAAGTGTGTTGGGTGATTATCCTGTTGAAAAACAAATGATAGTCCCACTAAGCCCAATCCAGATGGTATGGCGTACAGCTGCAGAATGCTGTGGTAGCCATGCTGGTTAAGTGTGCCTTTAATTCTAAATAAATCACAGACAGTGTCACCAGCAAAGCACCCCCACACCTTAACACCTCCTCTTCCATGCTTCACGGTGGGAACCACACATGTGGAGATCATCCATCTCACAAAGACACGGCGGTTGGAATTAAAAAAATCTCCAATATGGATTCCAGACCAAAGGACACATTTCCACCAGTTAAATGTCCATTGCTCGTGTTTCTTGGCCCAATCAAGTCTCTTCTTCTTATTGGTGTCCTTCAGTAGTGGTTTCTTTGCAGCAATTCGACCATGAAGGCCTAATCTCTGAACAGTTGATGTTGAGATGTGTCTGTTACTTGGAACACTGTGAGGCATTTTTTGGGGCTGCAATTTCTGAGCCTGGTAACTCTAATAAACTTTTCCTCTGCAGCAGAGTTAACTCTGGGTCTTCCATTCCTGTGGCGGTCCTCATGAGAGCCAGTTTCATCATAGCGCTTTATGTTTTTTGCGATTGCACTTCCAGAAACTTTAAAAGTTATTGAAATGTTCTGTATTGACTGACCTTCATGTTTTAAAGTATTGATGTACTGTCGTTTCTCTTTGCTTATTTTAGCTGTTCTTGCCATAATATAGACTTGGTCTTTTACCAAATAGGGTTATCTTCTTTACCTTAATGCTCAAACTCATTAAGAAGGAAAGAAATTCCACAAATGAACTTTTTAAGAAGGCACACCTGTTAATTGAAGTGCATTCTAGGTGACTACCTTATGAAGCTGGTTGAGAGTGCCAAGAGTGTGCAAAGCTGTCATCAAGGCAAAGGGTGGCTATTTGAAGAATCTCAAATATAAAATATATTTTGTTTTACTTTTTCTTCGTTAATACATAATTCCATATGTGTTATTTCATAGTTTAGATGTCTTCACTATTGTACAATGTAAAAATAAAGAAAAACCCTTGAATGATTAGATGTTCTAAAACTTTTGACCGGTAGTGTACATGGGTATAGTCAACATTAGTTACAGTGTTACAATGTACCAACTGTATCATGTTTTGCAGGCTCGGGCACTTACTTCCCAGACAGCTGAATCAGATGCCATTTGCTTTCTTGTGGGCACCCAGTCCCTCAAATTTGACAATCAGGTGAGTCAAACAACTGCACTTACCAAGAGTACCTTACAGCTGTATATAGCCTATGCATTGGAAGACCATCTAGGAAGGGTATTGCACAAAGTCATGTGTCTGTTCTTCTAAGGTGGGGCCCACTTTTGGATGTAATCTAAAGTTGTACTAAAAACGTACTATATATTTTTGATGGGAACAACATCCACAGTGGACTCACTTGATCCTTTATCTGATGTAGCTCTTTGGCTGCTTGTTTCAGCCCACCAAGGCCTCTAGTATTCCTAATGGGGTATTCCAGCCAAGATTGGCCCATGTGTTGAGATGGGACTTGAGACCCACTGATACCTCACAACTAGTTCCTCCTGGGTTGCATCAAGACTGGGTTGTAATGTAACATCTTATTGCCTGTGCCATGACTGTCCATGCCACGCTCTGCTTATTTAGTAGTACCTTCAGTTAAGTGGGTTACCTCAAGCCTTGTCCAGCAGCCATGTGCCTTTGAGAATTGTAGGCCTAGTAAACAAGCCTAGGATCATGCTAGCCATATGGGCCTGTGTGGACCAGGTAGTGCTGAGAGGACCAGATAGTGCTGTGAGGACAGGCTTAGCCTTGGCCTCTGGCACTGTTATTGGGCTGATTCCAACCCGTGTGTGTGGGTGGGGGTGTGTGTGTGTGTGTGTGTGTGTGTGTGTGTGTGTGTGTGTGTGTCTTTCCTAGGTCATCATGCAGACAGACCACAGAAACAGTTGGCCATAAATGGGTGGGGGGGGGCTGGGGGTGTAATTACTGATTTCAGAGAGGAGAGACTGATGTCTGTGTTGAAATGGTTTTGGCATCCTTTGGTGAGAAAATGGTCTATGCTTTTTTTTTTTTTATTCTGGCTTTGGCTGTGGGTGTTGAAATATGTTGCTGGAGCCCATTCCAAATCTATCCCGGTGGTTGGACAGACAAACAGTGCTTATGTTTGATCACCCACGCCATGTTTTTGAGAGGAAAATACTTATAATGATAGTACTGCTGTGATGCCTGCACCAAGCACTGTTGTTGAGAATTGAAAAACAGAATGTTGGGTGTTTTGTACCCGCATTTCTGAATGCATTGCAGTCACAACAAAGGGAGCAATAATTTCATCCCATCCTTATCACAATGCTGTTTCACTTATGATTATTGGCTGTTCCAGCAAGTGGACTCCTCCTTGAAGATGGCTTCAGTCCCACCCCCAGGCATTGGTCACATAGAGACACCACCTGATTGTCTCTGGCCTCAGGCACTTATACAGTAGCTTGGACGTGTCACTAAGCTTCCTGCCTCTCTAATGTGGGCTTCAGATATCTAATTTATACCCTTCCTTCCTCTCACCTTAAGTGCCACTCCAGCCCTGAGAGGGCAGCGCCATATGAATGGCAGAACTTTGGGGCTCCTCCAGTTTGTGGGGCATTAAAACATCTCAACCCTGCCACTTCTGCCAGTTCCCTACTCCTCTGTCCTGCTTACTGTCATCCGCACCACTAAAGAGCTTTAACTAAAGGACCAAAAGTGGAGACCGTCGGCGAGCACCTTTTTATCGTGTCTTTTTCTGCTACATAATTACAACGGGCTGGGAAGGAAGCCCGACTGGGCTGAGAGAGGGATGCAGGGATAAGTCACTCCGCTGGCTCCGGCTGGGGAATAACGCAGGATAAATCACCCATGGGACTTCTCCTCCACCCTGGGTTCATTCAGGGGCCCTATTACCGCTCTTCCTCTTCCCTCCAATTACCCTGTCCCACCAGCACCGACATTTATGTGTATGTCTCCCCTCCATAAAATTATAACTTTGTGTAATAATCTTTGCTCGATGTGGTCCAGCCCAAGGTTAATGGCAGCCTGTGTGACTTTGAGGCAGCTGAAGGACGCTGTATTCTGCTGCTCCGATGCTCTGCTCCTCTCCTCCCTGCCTGTAAAAAGTGAACAGGGTAGAGGAGTGCCTGGAGTTGTTGTCCAGTGCAACCAGATTAATGGCCCCCACGGTGCAGTGACACTCAGCCTTATTAGAATGACGGGTGTTATTAACCACATCAAACCTCTTGATTGTCGCTGCTTTACCACCTAAGTCAAATATCTATCAAATAGATTTCCATAATGGTCCATTCTAATAGGCCTAAGTCAATAGAAGTTCCAATGTCCTGCACACAGCTTGCTTGCAAATATTAGGCCTACGCTTTCTATTGTAATGCCAACTCTTTAGTCTGCTGACCTTGAAGATGATAGCAAGATAACTTCATGGCTGTTAGACAAACTGCAATCAATTTAACAGGAAGCTTTGGGTCCTCAACACCTCTCAACCATTGTCCAATGTAATTGCCATTGATAAAATGCAATTGTGTTCGTTGTCTGTAGCGTTTGCCTGCCCATACCATAACCCCACTGCCACCATGGGGCTATCTGTTCACAACGGTGACATCAGCACACCACTTGCCCACACAATGCCATACATGCTGTCTGCCATCTGCCCGGTACAGTTGAAACCGGGATTCATCTGTGAAGAGCACACTTCTCCAGCATGCCAGTGGCCATCGAAGGTGAACATTTGCTCACTGAAGTCGGTCACAACGCCAAACTGCAGTCAGGTCAAGACCCTGGTTAGGACGTGAGCATGCAGATGAGCTTCCATGAGATGGTTTCCGACAGTTTGTGCAGCAATTCTTCGGTTGTGCAAACTCACAGTTTCATCAGCTGTCCGGATGGCTTTCTCAGACAATCCCGCAGGTGAAGAAGCTGGATGTGGAGGTCCTGGGCTGGCGTGGTTACACGTGGTCTGCGGTTGTGAGGCCGGTTGGATGTACTGCCAAATTCTCTAAAATGACATTGGAGGCAGCTTATGATAGAGAAATTAACATCTCTGGCAACAGCTCTGGTGGACATCCTGCAGTTAGCATTTCAATTGCACGCTCCCTCAAAACTTGAGACATCTATGGCATTGTGTTGTGTGACAAAACTGCACATTTTAGAGTGACTTTAGCACAATTGTCCCCAGCACAAGGTGCACCTGTGTAATGATCATCCTGTTTAATCATCTTCTTGATATGCCACACCTGTCAGGTGGATGGATTATATTTGCAAAGGAGAAATGCTCACTAACAGGGACTCATTTGTGCACAAAATTGGAGAGAAATAAGCTTTTTGCATGTCTGGGAAATTTCTGGAATCTTTTATTTCAGCTCATGAACCGTGGGACTAATGCTTTACATGTTGCGTTTATATTTTTGTTCAGTATAAATAAAAAAGGAAATAGTAACACAATAAAATAACAGTAATAATAACATACTGTTTTACTGATTTCACAGACAGTGACCCCTGCCTGCTCTGGTGTTCCACATGTTACTTATCATATGTTGTGAAGGGTGCAAACTAGATTTGATCGATTTTCCTCTATTGGACCTTTCTGCCGTCTAAGACGTGGCACTCTCTGTAACTCCTCTGAATCTGACCCAACTTCTGAAGGAGTGTTTAATCGCTGCTTTTAAGGGGAAATCGAGACAAAAAAAACGCAGTGGGTGTGTGAAGTTAATACATCTTAATAAGTGATGTCTGCATTTAAGGTTGCGTTCACTGTCATATTAAAGACGGAACCTTTTTGTGTGAGGGGTGCTTTGTACTGCTGAGGGTTAGGGCGACTGGTGAAAGATGAGGGGGAGGAGGCGCTCCTCTGTCTGTGTTCTCACTAGAACCTCGTCCTCACTGCTCTCCCCTCTCTCTCTCTCTCTCTCTCTCCTCTCTCCTTCCCTCACACTCTCTCTCCTCCCGCCTCTCTTTCTCTCTCCTCTCTTCCTTTCTCCTTTCCACAGATCCACATCATTGACTTTGATGATGAGAATAACATCATTAGTAAGAGCGTCCTGCAGCACCAGGCAGGGGAGATATGGCACATCAGTGCCAGTCCTGCAGATAAAGCCGTGCTGACGACCTGCTACAACAAAAGTGAGGCTCCCGACCGCGCTCCCCTTGCATCTTTCTTCTTTCTCCTTCTCTCTCTGTCTGTCTGCCTCTCTCGCTCTTTATCTCTCATTTTTTTCAGTCTCGTTCCTGTCTTTATGTTACTAGTCTCTCTCTCACAACTAGGGGCCAGTGTTTTTCCTGGTCAAGTCGTGTGTTCAGGAAAATCTCATGACCCCATAAGGTATACTGCATTCTGTCTTGAAATTAAAGGATGTTACTTATATGTAACCATCTAGGCAAGGCGGTGAGAACCCTGTTAGCCAGCCATGTGTACCCCTGACCATGGCCAAGATATGACACACAAGCCCAGACTCACACCATGCTCCCACCCTGCCATTTCACACTAGCAATTATGCTAAAGTAACACGTCCCATTTCTCTCACACTCCTTCTGCCAACAGTTGCCTCGAGACAATTACAAATCTAAACAAACATGAAGAGACGATTTGGATGAGAGAGAGTGGAGAAAAAAAAGTAATTACATTTCTGAGTTTATTAGATGGATGCCTTTGGCCTTGGTGGGGTTAGTGACAGTAGGAATCAGCTCTGGATGTAGGCTACTGTAGTTGTGAGGAGACAAACCAGGAGAGAGGCATTGAAAACAAGGCCACGGTACTCTCACTCTCCTCTCTTTGCGTCAGCCCTATTGTGGCGGAGGGCTGTGATACACGTTATGTCAGAGTACAGTTCAAAAGAGAAATGTGGCTCAGTTGGTAGAGCATGGTGTTTCCAACGCCAGGGTTGTGGGTTCGATTCCCACGGGGGACCAGTAAGAAAAAAAACGGGGGAAAAATGTATGAAATGTATGCATTCACCTCTGTAAGTCGCTCTGGATAAGAGCGTCTGCTAAATGACTAAAATGTAAAAATGTAAAATGTAATTATCATGACATCCAATCTAATGGAGTAGCCCCAGTCAAAAAGAAGTGAAGATCATATGCACTCACTTTACCCACTATCTTTTTCTCTACAGCTGCTGCTGAGGCACATTCCTTCCTATTCACTGTCTGATCTGGGGAGGTGGGCTGTCTCTCTCCTGATGGTGTTGTGGTGGGGATAGTGTTGTGGTGGGTGTGGTGGAGATGGTGGTGTGGTGGAGGTGTGAACGGGGCATAGCTTTACATGTGTAGACAGCCATGACAGAGTGAGAAACTGGGAGAGCAGGGAGTCGTGGAGGCCAGGGTAGGCCTTTAGGGGAAGCCGAAACCAGAGGGAGAGGCCCACAGTTAGTCTCTCGCTCTCTCTCATTCTGTTTCGCTCTCTTTCTTTATATCTCCTCTCTCTCTTGCTCTATTGCTATCATTCTCAATCTTCTTCCCTCTCTCTGCCTCTCTTGTCAGCTGGGCCATACATACTTCAGCTCACATGATGACAGCTGCTGCTGGAATGGGTTAGAACTCAGAGACCAGACCCTCCCACTGTAGACACACATGCATGTCAGACTTGGAATTTATTTTTATGAATAATGTTTCTGTCACTTGACTTGCTCGATCGATCTACTCACGATCAGCTCGCTGTACATTTCAGGACACTCAAGAAATGGATTTGATTGCAAGCCAGCACCTACAGGGATCTAGCTGTACCAGGTTTATGAGAACCCCAAAACAGGTCCCTAAGTAGGTCCTATAGGTCTGGTCCAGCTGGAACCCTTTGTGTGCTGTCTTTCATTCACACCCATGTCCTGAGTGAGTTCCCAGTTCGCCCACCCCCTTCAGGTGTGTAACTCTGCCTGTTTCTTCCGTCCCCTCCAGCCAGTGAGAGTCGCGTGGTGACATGTGGGGCTGTTTGGAGGATGCCCCCAGAGTGGGAGTCAGGGAGCCATGAATGCCCAGACGATCCCCACAACTCCCACAACCCCCAGAACCTGGAACTCCTCTGTCACCTTGACAACAGCTCCCACGGCAACGCCTCCTGGTAGGTTTCACTCAGACCGTAACCTACAGCTACAATACTGTATACAACAAAACATAACACAGTCATCAATTCAACCCTGAAACTGTAAGGGTTCCACGACCTCCTGCTTTCATCCTTTTCTCTGCTCTTTTCTCCTTTGTTCTTTTCCCCCTCGTTCTCTGTTCCTCTATCTCATCTGCTTTCCTTCTCCCCCTCTATCTCTCTATCTTTCACCGTTTGACTCCATTGTTTTGTCTTTCTAAAATCTATCGCCCTGCTTTTCACCATTTATACCACTATACTCACTTATCTTCCTCTGTCTTTATCTCTCTATCTCTCATTCTCCCTGTTCATCTCTTTATCACCCTCTGTCACTTTCCCTGTCTCTCTGTTGCTCTCTTGCTCCTTCCCTCACTCCCTCTCTCCCTCTCATACAGAAGGGTATCCTGGTCTATACTTTACTTTACCATACTATCCAGCAAACCAAAATTGTTTCTGTGAAAGTTCCCAGAACATTCGTTAGGTTGTGGCAAATGTTCTCATAGCACAAGAACTGTCCAGTTGAGGTGATGATTATAGAATGGTTGTATAAAACATCTGCCTGATTTTGCAAGAACGTTCCTAGAACACATTTAATCTGTTCTTTAAAGATTCCCAGAATGTTTCATTAGGTTGTGGGGACATGACAAGGGATATGTTCCCAAAACACAAAAACTGTCCGGTTGTGCTGACATTTACGTAAAGTTTTTATCAGGGTGCTCCAAACGTTGCTTTGATGTTGCAAGAATGTTGACAGAACAGCCTTTCTGAATCCTTTAAAGTTTCCCAGAACATGTAGTTAGGTTGTGGGAACAGTGTGGGTACATGGGTTCCCAAAACACAAAATATGCTTAGTTGTGGTGACATTCATACAATGTTTAAGTTGGGTTGCACAGGACATTCCCTTCATCACATCTGGTGCAAGTCTTATAAAATGTGATTTTATTTAGATAGGGCTTCCTTTAAATAACTTGAACATTTGATTTGTATTGTTGTGTATTCATATGCTTCTCAGAACCTTCAAACTAAGAACCTTCAAACTCAATAAGAAAACAATTTGACGTTTTCTCAATTTCAAAATCACATTTCATAATAAAACGTTTAACACGTGATGAAGAGAAGTGCACAGCATATAAAGAGGATGGGTGAATAACCACGTTACCAGTATTTCTCTGGGTTAGACATGTTTAAGAAGGCTTAACATTGTGGATTGACCATACTGCAATGCTATACTGAACAATAAAATATGTAAGAGAGCTTCCCTGGTGGATAAAAGCCCTGGCTTGGAAACCATACATTGCAGGTTCAAACCCCACATGTGCAGATTGTCAACATATGAAGTATAAAAAACATGTTTTTATTTGTATGATTAAATGCTGTTCAAATGTCCTATGAATTAAATTATTATTATGCGTCTCTAGATCACCTACAATCAGGGTTGGGAAGGTTACTTTCTAAATGTAATCCGTTACAGTTACTAGTTACCTTTCCAAAATTGTAATCAGTAACGTAACTTTTGGATTACCCAAACTGAGTAACGTAATCTGATTACATTTCATTACTTTTAGATTACTTTCCCCTTAAGAGGCATTAGAAGAAGACAAAAATTGATGTTACGAATTGAACGACATCTATTGCAGGATAAATCAATGTTAAAGTTTACAGTACATAGCTGGCCAAATATGGATGTTCAATTTTACTATATGGGTTGGTTATGTAGGCTTCTTCTAACCCCTCGCTTTCTACGACATATAATTATACAATTAAATTATATCTTTACATTAAACAAAGTCTTATGAGAATTCCAGTCATTCCAATAAATGTTATACCCCTTGATCTTCAAGAATAGGACTTGGCAATATATATAGATTAGCCAAATTGTTTTACCTGCGCATGACCTAGGTCTGGGAGATGTGGCTAAAATATTATATCACAGTATTTAAAAACAGAAAATTTACGGTATTTTTAGTTTTTGAATAATAAAAGTTTTATACGTTTGCTTTATGAGTAGTGAGTGATCCCAGGGTGGCAACACATAGACTCATTGAAATCACATAGAATGTTTCTCCATTCTGATTGTTTTATACTGTTCAATTCAACTTCAACCAAAACAAATTTCAGAACAAATTACATTTCTGCATTTCCTGCACTCAATTGCAGTGGTGGAAAAAGTACTCAATTGTCATACTTGAGTAAAAGTAAAGATATGTTAATAGAAAATGACTCAAGTAAAAGTGAAAGTCACCCAGTAAAATACTAGTTGATTAAAAGTCTAAAAGTATTTGGTTTTAAATATACTTAAGTATCAAAAGTAAATGTAATTGATAAAATGTACCTAAGTATCAAAAGTAAAAGTATAAATAATTTCAAATTCCTTACATTAAGAATGGCACTATTTTCTAGTTTTTATTTATTTACGGATAGCCAGGGACACACTCCAACACTCATAATTTACAAAACAAAGCATTTGTGTTTAGTGAGTCCTCCAGATCAGAGGCAGTAGATGACCAGGGAAAATGTATGGAGTAAAAGGTACAGTATTTTCTTTAGGAATGTAGTGAAGTAAAAGTTGTCAAAATAAAAATAGTTAAGTACAAATACCAAAAGAAACGACTTAAGTGGTACTTGAAAGTATTTTTACTTAAGTACTTTACAATGCTCAATTGAGAATTTCCACACTGCCACGTCGGCTGCATGATATGGGCAAATAATCTAGGACTTATTTTTAACCAAACTGGCAGCTTCATGAAATAGTACCTGCAAAACACCAACAAAGAGGCGACTCCGGGATGCTGGCCTTCTAGGCAGAGTTTCTCTGTCCAGTGTCTGTGTTCTTTTGCCCATCTCAATCTTTTCTTTTTATTGGCCAGTCTGAGATATGGCTTTTTCTTTGCAACTCTGCCTAGAAGGCCGGCATCCGGAGTCGCCTCTTCACTTGAGACTGGTGTTTTGCGGGTACTATTTAATGAAGCTGCCAGTTGAGGACTTGTGAGGCATCTGTTTCTCAAACTAGACACTCTAATGTACTTGTCCTCTTGCTCAGTTGTGCACCGGGGCCTCCCACTCCTCTTTCTATTCTGGTTAGAGCCGGTTTACGCTGTACGAGATCTTTAGTTTCATGACAATTTCTCGCATTCAATAGCCTTCATTTCTCAGAACAAGAATAGACTGACGAGTTATTTGTTTCTGGCCATTTTGAGCCTGTAATTGAACCCAGAAATGCTGATACTCCAGATACTCAACTAATCTAAAGAAGGCCAGTTTTATTGCTTCTTTAATCAGAACAACAGTTTTCAGCTGTGCTAAGATAATTGCAAAAGGGTTTTCTAATGATCAATTAGCCTTTTAAAATTATAAACTTGGATTAGCTAATACAACGTACACCAACATACAACTAATGCCGATTTGCCTGAGGCTGATGCCGTGCAGGTGTTTGTACACATGCATATACACACACTCTCATTCAAATAAACACATACAAGAACACACACATGCATGTAATAGTGCCAGACATGCACACAAACATATAAAGTAAGCATTGCTGTTATGATTTCAGTTGTCCTTGATGTCCTTTGTTTTACATTTATTTTTTATTTTATTTTTGATTGCATTGTTTTCTGTTTTCTTCTGTCTTTTCCTTTTTTCTCTTTCGTTCATTCTCTTGGTGGTGCATTGGGGGGTTCTTGGGGGTGGGGAATGGAATTAATTGTATTTTTTATTTTATTTCTTCCGGGGGGGACTGTGGGAGGGGTCTCGAATGGTTGAGGGACAGCTATTGGGGTACTGTGGGGGGATCTTGCAGGGTTCGGGTTTCACAAGATTGTGATCATGAAAAAGGAAACTATGACATTTTATATCACTATCATCCACACGCACCCTCACATATAAGGATGGCTCTGTTGCTGAAAGACTGATACATGTTTGATAGTGTCTTGATGCTGTATTGTTTGTCCTTCATGTTCTAATACTTTAATGTTACCCCTTCCTTGTGTTTTTTGTAATAAATAATGATTAAAAAATATATATTATAATAATAATAATAATAAAAAATAAAAAAACCACAACGTACCATTGGAACATAGGAGTGATGGTTGCTGATAATGGGCCTGTGTACGCCTATGTAGATATTCCATAAAACATAGTCATTTAAAACATTAACAATGTCTACACTGTATTCCTGATATATTCTGTTATTTTAATGGACAAAAAATGTGCTTTTCTTTAAAAAAAACAAGGACATTTCTAAGTGACCCTAAACTTTTGAACGGTAGCATACATACACTACCGGTCAAAAGTTTTAGAACACCTACTCATTCAAGGGTTTTTCTTTATTTTGACTATTTTCTTCATTGTAGAATATTAGTGAATACATCAAAACTATAAAATAACACATATGGAATCATTTAGTAACCAAAAAAGTGTTAAACAAATCCAAATAGATTTGTTATTTTTCAAATAGCCACACTTTGCCTTGATGACAACTTGGCACACTTTTGGCATTCTCTCAACCAGCTTCATGAGGTAGTCACCTGGAATCCCACGATCCATCAAACACATTTTGTGTGTCATCATTGTGGTCTCTGACTTGTGGAACAAACTTCAACTTGCGCCTTTTTTCAATGCTGAATTAGAATGTTATTGAGAAAATAGAGGATTGTCAAATATTTTTTTGCGCAAACATCCTTTCTGATTTTAACACTAATCCTCAAAGTAATAATCTAGTTTTTCAAAAGTATCTGTAATCTAATTACAATATTGCCGGTATAACAGTTAACATTTTTTGTAATCTCTTACATGTAATCTGTTACTACCCAAACCTGCCTACAATACAATCGTCAAATGAGAATTTCCATTCAATATGGAGAGAAACGTAATGGGGGATGTATTCCAGTCTGCTTTCTTAAGCTTTCATTTGCATGCTGAGAGTGTTGTGGTAAAATTTTGTCAAGTTTTTACTGTATATAACATTTTATAAATGTTCTTGAACTGTTCTGAGGACCTCCAAGATGAGGTAAAATGTATATTGTGTAAACATCAATGGAATATTATGTTAAACCTAATATGAAAAAAACAAATATGCTATGAACGTCATAAAAACAGATTTATTTCAGTCTTACAACATTAAGGAAATGTCCTGTGCAGCCTAACTTAAACATTGTATGAATGTCATTACAATTGAGCGTATTTTGGGTTTTGGGAACATATCTTTTGTCATGTCCCCACAATGTTACCACAACCTAATGAAACATTCTGGAAACCTTTTTAAAGGACAGACAAAATGTACTCTGGGAACATTCTTCTAACATCCAGGTAAATGTTTTTTGCACCCTAAAAGAAACATTGTAGAATCATCCACACAAATGGACAGTTTTTATGTTTTGGCAACATCTCTTTTGGGATGTCCCCACAATGTTCACACGACCTAGTGAAACAATCTGGGAACCTTTTAAAGAACAGATGAAATGTCTTATAGGAACGTTCTTGCAACATCAGGCAAATGTTTTATACGAACATTCTATAATCATCGCCACAAATGGAGAGTTCTTTCACAGAACCTATTTTGGATGGCTGGGAAAACATTACTGGTACATTGTGTTATTACATTTCCTGGAAACCTAAAGAGAACTTTAGGAAACCTAAAGAGGACTCCTAATGTTAGATAAAACCCTAGCTAGATCATAATGGGAATCTTAGCTAATGTTCTGGGAATGTTCCCTGTTAGCTTGGTATGCTGTGCTGTGCAAAGTATTGACTGACCTACATATCCCAGGGCTCAGCCACTGCTCAGTGCTTTTCTTATAGCTGCATACACTACATTCACCATCATTTATTGTACAGGAAAATAAAATCAATGCTCATCCCATTTTTTTACTTCGGTAGCTGCCTCATCCCTTTGGAAAAGATAATGCATTTCAAATGACATGTTTCCATTTTGAGTCTTCCCTGAGCAGTATTTTCTTATGTTTCAGAGAGGTCCATTTACTGTGTGTGTGTGTGTGTGTGTGTGTAATAGCCTTCTGTTGGTGAAGATCCAAGGGTGGGTGAGGTGCGGCTCTGAGGAGGAGATTGATGGTTCTGGTGTCAGCCCCTCTGACACCCTCAGAGCTGCAACATTCTGAATGGCATGTTTCTGTATCTGTTTCTATATCTGTGTATGTGTTCTGTTTGCTATGTGAGCCTTGTATCCTTTGCTTTAATGTATTGGCTCTGAGAAATGGATGGCTTTGGTTTGGTACCCACCTCGTCCATCTCTTTCAGGCTGCAGCCCCCACTCGCTCTGACTACGCTGGCAGGAGTACAGCAATGTGTGTGTGTGTGTGTGTGTGTGTGTGTGTGTGTGTGTGTGTGTGTGTGTGTGTGTGTGTCAGTCTGTTAGTGTGTGATAGAAGGAGTATGTGAGAGTCTGTCTGTCTGTACGTCCTTTATGCCTGTATGGCTGTGCCTTTGTTCCACCATCCTCCACCACGTCTCTTATATTCAGCCACCATATCCCTCCTTAGTCTGGGTGGACAAACATTTGGGCTAGTGTCATGTTGTGAAGCGTGCCTGGATTGAAGAAACAAACAAAGCTTTAATATATATATATTTCTCTCCCCTGCTTTGGGGAGCCAAGCACCTCATTTCGATTTGGAGCAGCACCAGGCTCAGGAATCGATTCCCATGGAGCGATTAGGACCAATCAGGGCCTGGGTGAGCACCTTGCGGAATCATGAAGCTCAACAGACACACTGTTTTATTGTCTACACTGTGGTGTGACAGGAGGGGGTAAAGTTTGTTTTGTGTGTGTATGTCTATGAGTGTGGAGCCTATGCGGACAGGGGTGTGTGTGTGTGTGTATGCCTGTGTGTTGTTGAAGGGGGGGAGGGGGTTATCACAGAGTGTGATTTGTACTCCAAGGGACTGTTAGCAATCAATGTTTGCCCAATGGGAGCCCAGACAGCCAGATAGTCATGCAGGCCAGTCAATACTGTCAGCAATGTGAGCGGCCGTGACGACCCGTCTTCAATTGTACACCAACTCGGCATGGCTGATTTTAATCCTGGCCCCCCATACACACACACATTTTACATTGTTCCCTCTCATCCCCTTTTTCTTAGTTCCTATCACTCACTCACTCACTCACTCACTCACTCACTCACTCACTCACTCACTCACACACACACTCACACACACACACACACACACACACACACACACACACACACACACACACACACACACACACACACACACACACACACACACACACACACACACACACACACACACCTCTTGGACTTATAGCTCTATGCTACTGATCCCTCACTGTAACTCTGTAGCCAAACTGATTTCTCTGTGTGTCTGTATTCCCCAAAGCAGACCAATCTAATACCATGAGCGGTGTGTGCATCTGTTGCTATTGAATTAAACTCATCTGAATGCAAGGCAGACAAGGAAACAATCTGATGAGAAGGAAGAAGGCAGGCATCTCGTCCTGTACTGTCTGAGCTATAAACTCCCTTCCCCAGCAGTCCTCCATGTATTTACATATTCCCTCCCTACCAGGATGCCATGCCACTCAAGGTCAAATGCATGGGACATGGGAAACATATGTTTACATTGCCAAAGCAAGTGAAATGGATAATAAACTAAATGAACTGTAAACATTACACTCACAAAAGTTCCAAAATAATAAAGACATTTCAAATGTCATTATCTCTATATACAGTGTTGTAATGATGTGCAAATAGTTAAAGTACAAAAGGGAAAATAAATAAATATTTGTCTCTAATATGGTCATACATTTGGCAGGAGGTTAGAAAGTTTCATTTTGTGGGCAATGTGCACATAGCCTGTCTTCTCTTGAGAGCCAGGTCTGCCTTCGGCAGCCTTTCTCAATAGCAAGGCTATGCTCACTGAGTCTGTACATAGTCAAAGATTTCCTTAAGTTTAGGTCAGTCACAGTGGTCAGGTTTTCTGCCACTGTGTACTCTCTGTTTAGGGCCAGAAATCATTCTAGTTTGCTGTTTTAAAAAAAGATCTTTCCAATGTGTCAAGTAATTATATTTTTGTTTTCTCATGATTTGGTTGGGTCTAATTGTGTTGCTGCCCTCGGGCTCTGTGGGGTCTGTTTATGAACAGAGCCCCAGGACCAGCTTGCTTAAGGGCTCTTCTCCAGGTTAATTTCTCTGTAGGTGATGGCTGTGTTATGGAAGGTTTGGGAATCGCTTGCTTTTAGGTAGTTGTAGAATTTAACGGCTCTTTTCTGGATTTTGATCATAAGTGGGTATCGGCATAATTCAGCTCTGCATGTAATATTTGTTGTTTTATGTTGTACACAGAGGATATTCTTTGCAGAATTTTGCATGCAGAGTCTCAATTTGGTGTTTTTCCCATTTTGTGAGTTCTTAGTTGGTGAGTGGACCCCAGACCTCACAACCATAAAGGCCAATGGGTTCTATAACTGATTCAAGTGTTTTAGCCAGATCCTAATTGTTATGTCAGCGTAGCCTAGTGGTTAGAGCGTTGGACTAGTAACCGAAAGGTTGCAAGATCGAATCCCTGAGCTGACAAGGTACAAATCTGTCGTTCTGCCCCTGAACAAGGCAGTTAACCCACTGTTCCTAGGCCGTCATTGAAAATAAGAATTTGTTCTTAACTGACTTGCCTAGTTATTTAAAGGTAAAATTTGACTTTTTTATTTTTTTATGTTCCTTTTGATGGCATAGAAGGCCCTTCTTGCCTTGTCTCTCAGATCGTTCACAGCTTTGTGGAAGTTACCTGTGGCGCTGATGTTTAGACCGAGGTATGTATAGTTTTTTGTGTGCTCTAGGGCAATGGTGTCAAGATGGAATTTGTTTTCGTGGTCCTGGCAACTGGACCTTTTTTTTGGAACACCAATATTTTTGTCTTACAATGTTTTATTGTCAGGGCCCAGGTCTGACAGAATCTGTGCGGAAGATCTAGGTGCTGCTGTAGGCCCTCCTTGGTTGGGGACAGAAGCACCAGATCATCAGGAAACAGTAGACTTTTACTTCAGATTCTACCAGGCCGGGTGCTACAGACTGTTCTCGTGCCCTCGCCAATTCGTTGGTATATATGTTGAAGAGGGTGGGGCTTAAACTGCATCCCTGTCTCACCCTCCGGCCCTGTGGAAAGAAATGTGTGGGTTCTTTGCCAATTTTAACCACACACTTGTTGTTTGTTTACATGGATTTTATAATGTTGTATGTTTGCCCCCCAACACAACTTTCCATCAATTTGTAACGCAGACCCTCATGCCAAATTGAGTTGAACGCTCTTTTTAAATCAGCAAAGCATGAGAAGACTTTGCCTTTGTTTTGGTTTGTTTGTTTGTTTGTCAATTAGGGTGTGCAGAGTGAATATGTGGTCTGTCGTATGGGAATTTGGTAAACAGCCAATTTGACATTTGCTCAGTACATTGTTTTCGCTGAGGAAATGTACGAGTCTGCTGTTAATGATAATGCAGAGGATTTTCCCAAGGTTGCTGTTGACGCACATGCCCTGCTAGTTATTGGGGTCAAATTTGTCTCCACTTTTGTGGTTTTGGACGATCAGTCCTTGGTTCCAAATATTTTGGAAGATGCGAGAGCTGAGGATGATGTTAAGGAGTTTAAGTGTAGCCAATTGTTATGTCTGGTAAGACAAGGGGTGGGGGTGTGTGTCTTTTTGTCAATAACAGCTGGTGTGCGATGTCTAATATAAAAGAAGTCTCGAGGTATTGCTTGCCTGAGGTAGAGTACCTCATGATAAGCTGTAGACCACACTATGTACCAAGAGAGTTCTCATCTATATTATGTGTTGCCGTCTATTTACCACCACAGACCGATGCTGGAATTAAGACCGCACTCAACCAACTCTATAAGGCCATAAGCAAACAAGAAAATGCTCACCTAGAAGCGGTGCTCCTAGTGCCGGGGACTTTAATGCAGGCAAACTTAAATCAAATTTTTACCAGCATGTCACATGTGCAACCAGTGGGATAAAAAAACTCTACACCACCTGTTCTACACACACACAGATGCATACAAAGCTCTCCCCCGCCCTCCATTTGGCAAATCTGACCATAATTCTATCCTGATCCCTGCTTACAAATAAAAACTAAAGCAGGAAGTACCAGTGTCTAGCTCAATACGGAAGTGGACGCGGATGCTATGCTAGAGGACTGTTTTGCAAACAGAGACTGGAATATGTTCCGGTATTCATCCAATGGCATTGAGGAGTATACCACCTCAGTCATCGGCTTAATCAAGAAGTACATCGACGACATCGTCCCCACAGTGACCATACGTACAGTTGAAGTCGGAAGTTTACATACACCTTAGCCAAATACATTTAAACTCAGTTTTTCACAATTCCTGACATTTAAGCCTAGTAAATTCCCTGTCTTAGGTCAGTTAGGATCACCACTTTATTTTAAGAATGTGAAATGTCAGAATAATAGTAGAGAGAATAATTTATTTCAGCTTTTATTTCTTTCATCACATTCCCAGTGGGTCAGAAGTTTACATACACTCAGTTAGTATTTGGTAGCATTGCCTTTAAATTGTTTAACTTGGGTCAACTGTTTCGTGTAGCCTTCCACAAGCTTCCCACAATAAGTTGGGTGAATTTTGGCCCATTCCTCATGACAGAGCAGGTGTAATTGAGTCAGGTTTGTAGGCCTCCTTGCTCACACACACTTTTTCAGTTCTGCCCACAAATTTTCTGTAGGATTGAGGTCAGGCTTTGTGATGGCCACTCCAATACCTTGACTTTGTTGTCCTCAAGCCATTTTGCCACAACTTTGGAAGTATGCTTGGGGTCATTGTCCATTTGGAAGACCCATTTGTGACCAAGCTTTAACTTCCTGACTGATGTCTTGAGATGTTGCTTCAATATATCCACATAATTTTATTTTCTCATGATGCCATCTATTTTGTGAAGTGCACCAGTCCCTCCTGCAGCCAAGCACCCCCACAACATGATGCTGCCACCCCTGTGCTTCATGGTTGGGATGGTGTTCTTCAGCTTGCAAGCCTCCCCTTTTTTCCTCCAAACATAACGATGGTCATTATGGCCAAACAGTTCTATTTTTGTTTCGTCAGACCTGAGGACATTTCTTCAAAAAGTACGATCTTTGTCCCCATGTGCAGTTGCAAACCGTAGTCTGGCTTTTTTATGGTGGTTTTGGAGCAGTGGCTTCTTCCTTGCTGAGCGGCCTTTCAGGTTATATCGATATATGGCTTGTTTTACTGTGGATATTGATATTTTTATACCTGTTTCCTCCAGCATCTTCACAAGGTCCTTTGCTGTTGTTCTGGGATTGATTTACACTTTTCGCACCAAAGTATGTTCATCTCTAGGAGACAGAATGCGTCTCCTTCCTAAGCGGTATGACGGCTGCGTGGTCCCATGGTGTTTATTCTTACTGTTGTTTGTACAGATGAACGTGGTACCTTCAGGCGTTTGGTTCATCCTTGGGAGCAATTTCTAGACTTGTGGAGGTCTGCAATTTTTTTTCTGAGGTCTTGGCTGATTTTTTAGATTTTCCCATGATGTCAAGCAAAGAGGCACTGAGTTTGAAGGCAGGGCTTGAAATACATCCACAGGTACACCTCCAAATGACTTAAATGTTGTCAATTAGCCTATCAGAAACTTCTAAAGCCTTTACATCATTTTCTGGAATTTTCCAAGCTGTTTAAAGGCACAGTCAACTTAGTGTATGTAAACCTCTGACCCACTGGAAGTGTGATTCAGTCAATTATAAGTGAAATAATCTGTCTATAACAATTGTTGGCAAAATTACTTGTGTCATGCACAAAGTAGATGTCCTAACCTACTTGCCAAAACTATAGTTTGTTAATGAGAAATTTGTGGAGTGGTTGAAAAAGTCCCGTGTGGCTCAGTTGGTAGAGCATGGTGTTTGCAACGCCAGGGTTGTGGGTTCGATTCCCACGGGGGACCAGTACGGAGAAAAAAAATGTATGAAATGTATGCATTCACTACTGTAAGTCGCTCTGGATAAGAGCGTCTGCTAAATGACTAAAATGTAAATGTAAAATGTAAAAATGTAAAAACAAGTTTTAATGACTCCAACCTAAGTGTATGTAAACTTCCGACTTCAACTATTCATATCCCAACCAGAAACCATGGATTACAGGCAACATCCGCATCGAGCTAAAGGCTAGAGCTGCCACATTCAAGGAGCAGGACACTAATCCAGACGCCTATAAGATATGCCTTCAGACGAACCATCAAACAAGCAAAGCGTCTATACAGGATTAAGATTGAATCCTACTACACCGGCCTGACGCTCGTCGGATGTGGCAGGGCTTGAAAACTATTACGGACTACAAAGGGAAACCCAGACGCGAGCTGCCTGGTGACGCGAGCCTACCAGACGAGCTAAATGCCTTTTATGCTCACTTCGAGGCAAGCAACACAGAAGCATGCACAAGCTGTTCTGGATGACTGTGTGATTACGCTCTCAGTAGCTGATGTGAGCAAGACCTTTAAACAGGTCAACATTCACAAAGCCGCGTGGCCAGATGGATTACCAGGATGTGTACTCAAAGCATGCGCGGGCCAACTGTCAAGTATCTTCACTGACATTTTCAACCTCTCCCTGACTGAGTCTGTAATACCTACATGTTTCAAGCAGACCACCACAGTCCCTGTGCCCAAGGAAGCGAAGGTACCCTGCCTAAATGATTACCACCTGGTGGCCCTCACGTTGGTAACCATGAAGTGCTTTGAAAGGCTGATCATGGCTCACATCATCAGCATCCTCCCAGATACCCTCGACCCACTCCAATTCTCATATCGCCCCAACAGATCCACAGATGACGCAATCTCAATCGCACTCCTCACCGCCATTTCTCACCTGGACAAAAAGAACATCAATGTGAGAATGCTGTTCATCGACTACAGCTCAGCGTTCAACACCATAGTGCCCACGAAGCTCATCTCTAAGCTAAGGACCCTGGGACTCAACACCTACCTCTGCAACTTGATCCTGGACTTCCTGACGGGCAGCCCCCAGATGGTAAGAGAAGGCAACAACACACTGGGGCCCCTCAGGGGTGTGTACTTAGTCTCCTCCTGTACTCCCTGTTCACCCACGACTGCGTGGCCAACCACGACTCCAACACCATCATTAAGTTTGCTGACGACACAACAGTGGTAGGCATGATCACCGACAACGATGAGACAGCCTATAGGGAGGAAGTCAGAGAACTGGCAGTGTGGTGCCAGGACAACAACCTCTCCCTCAATGTGAGCAAGACAAAGGAGCTGATCGTGGACTACAGGGAAAGGCGGGCCGAACAGGCCCCCATTAACATCAACGGGGCTGTTGGAGCAGGTCGAGAGTTTCAAGTTCCTCGGTGTCCACATCACCAACGATCTATCATGGTCCAAACACACAAAGACCGTCGTGAAGAGGGCACGACAAAACCTTTTCCCCCTCAAGAGACTGAAAAGATTTGGCATGGTTCCCCACCTCCTCAAAAAGTTAAACAGCTGCACCATCGAGAACATCCTGACTGGTTGCATCACTGCCTGGTATGACAACTGCTCGGCATTTCTGATGATGTCATCAGATGATGTCAGGAAGAGGAACCACATCCCCAGGCTAACACAGTTAACTCCCAACCAATCAGAGACTAACCCTATCCACCCAACAAAACCTAACCCCAGGCTCTTACTAAAGGAAATGTTAAGGTAACTAGGAAGAAATCCTCCATGCCTGTTTTGAAGAACCAGCCTTCAACATACACACAATATAGTTAGGCATCTTTTTGAACAACTCTTTCCCTCCTAAGACGCTACAGAGGGTAATGCATACGGCCCAGTACATCACTGGGGCCAAGCTTCCTGCAATCCAGGACCTATATAATAGGCGGTGTCAGAGGAAAGCCCATAAAATTGTCAGACTCCAGTCACCCAAGTCATAGACTGTTTTCTCTGCTACCGCACGGCAAGTGGTACCGGAGTGCCAAGTCTAGGACCAAAAGGCTCCTTAACAGCTTCTACCCCCAAGCCATAAGACTGCTGAACAAATAATCAAATGGCCCCCTCTGTTTGTTTTATACACTGTTGCTACTTTGTTTATTATCTCACTTCACCCCTACCTACATGTACAAATGACCTCTAACCTGTACCCCCGCACACTGACTCGGTACCGGTACCCCCTGTATGTAGCCTCGTTATTGTTATGTTATTGTGCTACTTTTTATAATTTTTTTACTTTTGTTTATTTGGTAAATATTTTCTTACTCTTTCTTTAACTGCATTTTTGGTTAAGGGCTTGTAAGTAAGCATTTCACAGTAAGGTCTACACTTGACAAATATTTTGACAAATCAAGTTTGATTTGATACATTTGTGGTATTTATTTATCAATATATATATGTTTTTACTTTTACACCTTTTTCTCCCCAATTTCGTGGTATCCAATTTGTAGTTAGTGTCTTGTCTCATCACTGCAACTCCCATATGGACTCGAGAGTCGAAGGTCGAGAGCCGTGCATCCTCCGAAACACAACATGACCCAACCAAGCCACACTGCTTCTTGACACAGTGTCCACTTAACCCGGAAGCCGGCCACACCAATGTGTCGGAGGAAACACCGTACACCTAGTGACCGTGTCGGCAGGGCATGCACCTGGCCCGCCACAGGAATCGGTGGAGCGCGATGGGACAAGAACCACCCTGCCAGCCAAACCCTCCCCTAACCCAGAAGACACTGGGCCAATTGTGCGCCGCCCTATGGGTCTCCCGGTCGCGGCCGGATGCAACAGATCCTGGAGCCTTCGAACCAGGATCTCTAGAGGCATAAGCTAGCAACTGCGATGCAGTGCCGTAAACCACTGCGCCACTTGGGAGGCCCCGGTCTGTATATTTTATCATTTTTGTATTTCGTCCTGTAGTTCATTCTATGTAATTGGAGAATCCAGTGAGTTCTGGGTCTTTTAATAGTTAATTCTAAGATGTATATTTGATCATGTATATGTTTTTGCTGTTTGTTCTTTGGATTGGAGAAGTGGTTTATCCATACATCTCTGTTTTGGATAGATAACTCTTCATGTTGTTGTTTGTTTATAGTTTTCCAATTTTCCCAGAAGTGGTTAGATTCTATGATTTCTTCAGTTACATTTAGCTGATTTCTGATGTACACTTCCTCCTTTCTCTCTCTTTCTCTCTTTCTTTTCTTTCTCTTTTATAATTTAGGCTAATTGATATAATTGGGGGGCTGCTTTCATAAATCTGTGTGTGATGAATATATTGACTTCAGATTGGAGCTGTTTTTATAGAATAAATGAATGAGAGAGAAAGAGAGGGACAGAAAGCTCCTTGGCTGGTGTGTGTGTGTGTGTGTGTGTGTGTGTGTGTGTGTGTGTGTGTGTGTGTGTGTGTGTGTGTGTGTGTGTGTGTGTGTCTGTGTGTCTGTGTGTATTTGTGTCTGTGTCTGTGTCTGTGTGTATTTGTGTCCTAGGCCTGTGAGTCCTAACACCTTGGTAGGGCAGTAAAAACTGTCCATGGATTTACAACCTCCATAAACTCTTCTACTCTTTGCTCTTCCCTTTTCCCTCTGTCCCTCTCTTCCCCCTATCCCCTCACAAGAGATGGAAGCAAATTACAGAGTTGGATGAAATCCTGAGAAAGACTAACTTTGTCCCTCCCTCCTCCTCTTCCATCCCTTTATCCCTCCCACACACACAGCACAGTGGAGGCTTTATGTTGTGTTGCTCTGGCCCTGATGAAGGGGTTGAACCAGTCTCATTTATCACCACTAGAACTAAGGACTAATCAGTCTATAGCAGGTCTATAGCAGGTACATTAAGGGGCTCTTATCTGCTGGGTGTGTGTGTGTCGTATGCAGTAAATACTGCATAGTGGTCATTTGACTACACACTTGTCATATCATGGTCATAAACTTCGGTTACATTAGTTGTAGCCTTTGCAGGCCACGTCGTGTGTGTGTTTGAGAGAGAGTGCTTGTGTGCGCATCATACTGTGGTTGTATATAAGTGTTTGTGTTTTCTCTCACTGAAGTGTGTGTTCATGCATGTGTGTCCTGTGAACTAACTCCCCCCCCCCCCTTCTCTCGCTCTCTCTCTCTCTGCGGCAGTGTCCTGTGGGAGCCCATGGGAGATGGGAAGCGTGTGATCTCTCTGGCTGATAACCACGCTCTGCTCTGGGACCTGACGGAGAGCTCTACCCAGGCCACGGTGAGACACACACTCACACCGCCATACATCTGCCCATACCCTGTGCTCATTATTTGATAACCACCGTATCAGACTGGTCTTATCTTTCCCTCCCTCTCCTACAACAGAACTGTCCAGCGGTGTGCTCTGCTCGCCTCACCAAGATCACCTGATTCCTTACTGAAACACACCCTGTATCTGGGCTAGCTTCAGTGGCTCCGCTAGGTGTTCTCCCTTACTGAAACACACCCTGGCTAGCTTCAGTGGCTCCGCTAGGTGTTCTTCCTTACTGAAACACACCCTGTATCTGGGCTAGCTTCAGTGGCTCCGCTAGGTGTTCTCCCTTACTGAAACACACCCTGGCTAGCTTCAGTGGCTCCGCTAGGTGTTCTTCCTTACTGAAACACACCCTGTATCTGGGCTAGCTTCAGTGGCTCCGCTAGGTGTTCTCCCTTACTGAAACACACCCTGTATCTGGGCTAGCTTCAGTGGCTCCGCTAGGTGTTCTCCCTTACTGAAACACACTCTGTATCTGGGCTAGCTTCAGTGGCTCCGCTAGGTGTTCTCCCTTACTGAAACACACCCTGTATCTGGGCTAGCTTCAGTGGCTCCGCTAGGTGTTCTCCCTTACTGAAACACACCCTGTATCTGGGCTAGCTTCAGTGGCTCCGCTAGGTGTTCTCCCTTACTGAAACACACCCTGTATCTGGGCTAGCTTCAGTGGCTCCGCTAGGTGTTCTCCCTTACTGAAACACACCCTGTGTCTGGGCTAGCTTCAGTGGCTCCGCTAGGTGTTCTCCCTTACTGAAACACACCCTGTGTCTGGGCTAGCTTCAGTGGCTCCGCTAGGTGTTCTTCCTTACTGAAACACACCCTGTATCTGGGCTAGCTTCAGTGGCTCCGCTAGGTTTTCTTCTGCCTTTCAGCTTTTGGGATCCACCTCAAATAGTTAAAGGTAGACTCCAGCAAGATGGTGTTGCATGCAGGAACGTAAACATATTTGCTCATTTTCCTCAATAACTAGAGCATTGAAGCGCAAGGGTAAACTTCTCTGCTGTTTGGGTCCCGTAGCTATCAGGATGTAGCAGCGTGAAACGCACTCGTGCACATGCAGAGATACAGCACTCTGTTTGACTGTGTGAGAGCAAACTCTTGCATCGCGCCCATCTCAGTGTCTGCGGTGCTGCTCGTTGCAACGCCATCTCGCTCAGTTGATCTTTTAAGTGCTTCTTGTATAAGAAGATGTACTGTTTTAACCACAGCCCTGTCCCAACCCCCATGCAAGCTAGTTTTATTTTGAACTATATCTATTAAAAGGTACATGTCCAAAGTACTATTTGTTATCACACAGTTGGTCTACTCAGGACTAGTTGGTGGTCATACTCTTTAGGAGAAACTCTCTCCTCTGACAGTGAAGTGCCATCCCCACTACTAATGAAGTGAGGTCTCCACATTGCTATTTACTGTTCGGATTCTCCACTCCACTGCCTCTGTTATTAAAACATCCGTAGTTCTATAGTAGAGATGAAGTGTGTGTACTCACTGTACTGTGTAGGCTGGTCAGTTTATGTTCCATTAGCAGCTAGCTGCCTGGATGCTGTAGGGAGGTGCTTCATGAATAATGGGCTTACGTAATTAGTAGGCCAAATTCATGTTCTCGTACAGAGATCTGCACAGGCCAGCCAGGTCACAGGCCCAACAGGACATAACACAGGACTTGACGTGTGTGTGTGTGTGTGTGTGTGTGTGTGTGTGTGTGTGTGTGTGTGTGTGTGTGTGTGTGTGTGTGTGTGTGTGTGTGTGTGTGTGTGTGTTTGTGCGTGCGTGCGTGCGCGTGATTCCGTCCGTCCGTCATAATGCAAACCTGTGAAGACTCACTCGTCAAGATATTGCAGTCAGACACGCACACACTCTCTCCTACTCTGTGTGTGCAGATGAGTCTTAGTGGAAGGCACAGTGTCCCCCCTGTGCAGTGACACTGACGTCAGTCTGGGCTGCAGAGCAGCAGAGCTATCAAGTGACACAGCTTGCCCTGGACATGGCAGCCATTAAAAATGAAGAGGGAGGGGGGAGGAGCCTGACAGCCAAGACAGATTCCTCCAGTGCTGTTGAGAATGCTAATCTTCTCCACTCTATCCCTCTCAGCCACTCCCCCTCCTCCATCCCTCCCCCCTTTCCCACATCCCTTCCCTCTATCAGAGGCTCTCAGGCTGATGTGTTCATCACAGGCCTGTCTGTCTGTCCAGCTGCACCATGGATTTGTCTGTCTCATGGGTCCAGGGTGGATTAATTGTGTGTGTGTGTGTGTGTGTGCGCGTGCTCAATTAGAGACACTGCTGGAATTGAGTGAGAACATCTTCTCCGGCTCACGGCACACCCACACACCTTATCCATTGCGACTGTACACACACGCTCCGACACAGTCGGTTCACACTCTCCCTAAATGCGTGACTATTTGGCAGATAGCAATGTTTTATCTGACGCTGCTTGCTAAAGGTAGGCGTCCTTCAGTTTTCTTTCTATGCTGTCTCGTTAGTGCTGCTAATATGGTTAGCTCTAACATAGCTGGGAGCTAGGCAGGCCTCGAGGCTGTGCCAATGTACAACGCAATAATCACATTTATAACAACATTTGGGTGTATGGATCTCTCTTTCTCTGTCTCTCTCTACCCCTCTCTTCACCTCTTCTCCTCTCTTTCTCAATCCACCCCATTCCTTTCATCTCCTTCCCCCCCTCCCCATTTTCGTTCCCCTACCTTCTCTCCTCCTGACCGCCCTCCTCTCCCTTCTCTTCCCTCTATACCTGAGATAATGCGACTTTCCCTAGCCTGTGCAATAAGGGAATAATCGATAAAATACAGCTCTGCAGAGAGAGAGAGAGAGAGAGAGAGAGAGGGGGATTCTTATAAATTGGATTGTTCAGTGACCCTGTATTATTATTATTATCTACTGTAGGTAAAGATAGAGGTTGACATGCAGATGTATGAAATGAGTCAGTACAGTCTCAGAGGGTCCATCATGGTCAAACTGGTGATCCATAACAGTATATAGATATTCACAGTGGAAACAAGGTCCTTGAAGGGTCATTGAACCTGTCATTGACTGCTGTGTGAAGGAGGGTGAGGTCAGCTATACAGTACACTAGGCAAGGCCTGTCTATACAGATCCATCAATACATTAACTCTTACCTCTCCATATCCCATGATTGACATGTGTGTGTTCAGGTGTAGTAATCGTTAACCCTTTCCCTTCCAGATCTCCAGCAGTGCCACCTTAGAGGGTAAAGGTCAACTGAAGTTCACGGCTGGGAAGTGGAGTCCACATCACAACTGTACCCAGCTGGCCACAGCCAACGACACAGCCATCAGAGGCTGGGACCTCCGCACCATGAGGTAATGGTACATACTTAACTATATTCAGCCATTATGTTCTAAACAACCACTTATTTATAGTCCTGTAGTACTGTACTATGTAGTATAATAACTATACTTTTAGTCATTAGTATTAGAAAACCATGAGTTCTAGTATTAAATGTGGTCCTTATTGGGTGGTTACACTAAGGATCAATGTGATGCTCTTGCTCCTACCATACCCCACCCAAACTGGACAGACCAAAGATGAGTAACAGAATACCTCATCTGGATGAGTCGATAGGTTATCACCCCCACATTGATTCCACCTATCCACCCACTACCAACATTGACCTTAAAGCCACATTCATATCCGTACATTATCTGCTATACCCCCACTATACACTCAGTATCATTACAGAGAGATGGTGAGAGAGGGAGGAGGTGGGCTCTGCTAGAGGAATAATAATCACCTCTCTATCGATTGCTCCGGTAACACCAAAGCGCTGGAGAGAAATTGAGAGAGAGGAGGAGTGGAGAGGGAGAGCAAGAATGAGGGTGAGAGAGTATAGAGAGAGAAAATATTAGAAAACTACAGGAAAGTGTGGTGTGTGAGAGCTGAGTGTGTGTGTGTGAGAGCTGAGTGTGTGTGTGTGAGAGCTGAGTGTGTGTGTGAGAGAGCTGAGTGTGTGTGTGTGTGTGTGTGTGTGTGTGTGTGTGAGAGCTGAGTGTGTGTGTGAGAGCTGAGTGTGTGTGTGTGAGAGCTGAGTGTGTGTGTGAGAGAGCTGAGTGTGTGTGTGTGTGTGTGTGAGAGAGAGCTGAGTGTGTGTGTGTGTGTGTGTGAGAGCTGAGTGTGTGTGTGAGAGCTGAGTGTGTGTGTGTGTGTGAGAGCTGAGTGTGTGTGTGTGTGAGAGAGCTGAGTGTGTGTGTGTGTGTGTGTGTGTGTGAGAGCTGAGTGTGTGTGTGTGTGTGTGTGAGAGCTGAGTGTGTGTGTGTGTGTGTGTGTGAGAGAGCTGTGTGTGTGTGTGTGTGAGAGCTGAGTGTGTGTGTGTGTGAGAGCTGAGTGTGTGTGTGTGTGTGAGAGCTGAGTGTGTGTGTGTGTGAGAGCTGAGTGTGTGTGTGAGAGCTGAGTGTGTGTGTGTGTGTGAGAGCTGAGTGTGTGTGTGTGTGTGTGTGAGAGCTGTGTGTGTGTGTGTGTGTGTGTGTGTGTGTGTGTGTGTGTGTGTGTGTGTGAGAGCTGTGTGTGTGTGTGAGAGCTGTGTGTGTGTGTGTGTGTGTGTGAGCTGTGTGTGTGTGTGTGAGCTGTGTGTGTGTGTGTGAGAGCTGTGTGTGTGTGTGAGAGCTGTGTGTGTGTGTGAGAGCTGTGTGTGTGTGTGTGTGTGTGTGTGTGTGTGTGTGTGTGTGTGAGAGCTGAGTGTGTGTGTGTGAGAGCTGAGTGTGTGTGTGTGAGAGAGCTGTGTGTGTGTGTGAGAGAGCTGTGTGTGTGTGTGTGAGAGCTGAGTGTGTGTGTGTGTGAGAGCTGAGTGTGTGTGAGAGAGCTGTGTGTGTGTGTGAGAGAGCTGTGTGTGTGTGTGAGAGAGCTGTGTGTGTGTGTGTGTGTGTGAGAGAGCTGTGTGTGTGTGTGTGAGAGCTGAGTGTGTGTGTGTGTGTGTGTGAGAGCTGAGTGTGTGTGTGTGTGTGTGAGAGCTGTGTGTGTGTATGAGAGCTGAGTGTGTGTGTGTGTGTGTGAGCAGTGTGTGTGTGTGTGAGCAGTGTGTGTGTGTGAGAGCAGTGTGTGTGTGTGAGAGCAGTGTGTGTGTGTGAGAGCAGTGTGTGTGTGAGAGAGCTGTGTGTGTGTGTGTGTGTGTGAGAGAGCTGTGTGTGTGTGTGTGTGTGTGTGTGTGTGTGTGTGTGTGAGAGAGCTGAGTGTGTGTGTGTGTGTGTGTGTGAGAGCTGAGTGTGTGTGTGTGAGAGCTGAGTGTGTGTGTGTGTGAGAGCTGAGTGTGTGTGTGTGAGAGCTGAGTGTGTGTGTGTGAGAGCTGTGTGTGTGTGTGTGTGTGTGTGTGTGTGAGAGAGCTTTGTGTGTGTGTGAGAGAGCTGTGTGTGTGTGTGTGAGAGAGCTGTGTGTGTGTGTGTGAGAGCTGAGTGTGTGTGTGTGTGTGTGTGTGTGAGAGCTGAGTGTGTGTGTGTGTGTGTGTGTGTGTGTGTGTGTGTGAGAGCTGAGTGTGTGTGTGTGGGAGAGCTGTGTGTGTGTGGGAGAGCTGAGTGTGTGTGTGTGTGGGAGAGCTGAGTGTGTGTGGGGAGAGCTGAGTGTGGGAGAGCTGTGTGTGTGTGTGTGTGTGTGTGTGTGTGTGTGTGTGTGAGAGAGCTGAGTAAGTGTGTGAGAGCTGAGTGTGTGTGTAGGTGTGTGAGTGTGTGAGGGGGGTGTGTGGTGTGTGTGTGTGTGTGTGTGAGAGCTGAGTGTGTGTGAGCGAGCTGGCAGAGTGTGCTGTGTTTGAGCTGAGTGTGTGTGTGCCTGTTTTTGTGTGACAGTGTGTGTGTGACTGCATGTGTCCAGTTGGTGCAGCAGCTGTGTGATGGCAGCCTGTGAGCACGGTCCAGTGGCTCCTCAGACATCCTCTTTGCTGTGTGTCTGCTCTGGCTCGTCACACTGTGTGCCAGCCCAAACCGGCCTGCCCCCCTCTTGGCCCCACTTAGGGACACTGAAGGAGAACGCTGTCTACTGCTCTCTCCAGCAGACTTAAAGACACAGGAAACTTAAAGACTTAGTACACACCGGCCATGTGCGTGAGCGTGCGTGACCGAGTGTGCGTGTGTGTGAGCACGTGTGTGTGTGTGTGAGCGTGTGTGTGTGAGCGTGTGTGTGTGAGCGTGTGTGTGTGAGCGTGTGTGTGTGTGAGCGTGTGTGAGCGTGTGTGAGCGTGTGTGTGTGTGTGGGCGAGCGCTCGTGTGTGGGCGAGCGCGCGTGTGTGGGCGAGCGCGTGTGAGGGCGAGTGCGAGCGCGCGTGTGTGTGTGTGAGCGTGAGTGTGTGTCCTGCTCTATTGCTGGCTGGGGCTGTCATAGGGGATGTTCTCTAAGTACATCAATCCCAAACCCTGTTTGCACCCACATTCCGCAGTGAGAGGGCAGCACACACACTGTCAGCTGTGCGACAACTGTAAGGCCTGCCTCCGCAACATGCAACGCAGGATGCATACAGAAACGCAATGCAGTGCTGCAGTCAAACTGGCCTCTCTAGTTTGTCTGTACTGTGCAGTAGCATACAGTACTGCGGGTAACACTTTACTTGACGCCCAGCATCATATGACGGTCATAACCATGTCCTAATATGTCATAACAGCTGACATAACTTGTCATAACCTGTTTATAATATGGTCATAACACTGTCATGACATATCTAGACATGTTGTGACATATATTGTGTTATTTTATTTATTTTTATGACCCCTACATAAGAGTGTAAAAACCCTGGACAACAAAAGACGGTATGAAAACCAATAAAACAGGAGAGAAATGGCATATGAGGAAGAATTTCATAGGTAGCGAGTGTGGCAAAAGGCCAAGCTGATTATTGAGTTGAGGCTGTCGGTGAAAGCATCTAAAATATGTGTGAAGATAATGTGTCTTGAGTATAATTTTAAAATGTTGAGACTAGAGGTCGGCCGATTATGATTTTTCAACTCCCGATTATTGTCGGGCCAAAAAATCCGATACCGATTAATCGGCAGATTTTTATATATATTTGTAATAATGACAATTACAACAATACTGAATTAACACTTTTATTTTAACTTAATATAATACCTAAAAATCTATTTAGTCTCAAATAAATAATGAAACCTGTTCAATTTCGTTTAAATAATGCAATAACAGTGTTGGAGAAGAAAGTAAAAATGCAATATGTGCCATGTAAAAAAGCTAACGTTTAAGTTCCTTGCTCAGAACATGAGAACATATGAAAGCTGGTGGTTCCTTTTAACATGAATATTCCCAGTTAAGAAGTTTTGGGTTGTAGTTATTATAGGACTATTTCTCTCTATACCATTTGTATTTCATATACCTTTTGACTATTGGATGTTCTTATAGGCACTATAGTATTGCCAGCCTAATCTCGGGAGTTGATAGGCTTGAAGTCATAAACAGAGCTGTGCTGCTGGCAAGCGCAGGAAAGTGCTGTTTGAATGAACGCTTACGAGCCTGCTGCTGCCTACCACCGCTCAGTCAGACTGCTCTATCAAATATCAATTCATAGACTTAATTATAATATAATAAGCACACAGAAATATGAGCCTTAGGTCATTAATATGGTCAAATCTGGAAACTATAATTTCGAAAAACAAAACGTTTATTCTTTCAGTGAAATACGGAACCGTTCAGAAATGTTATCGAACGGGTGGCATCCATAAGTCTAAATATTGCTGTTACATTGCACAGCCTTCAATGTTATGTCATAATTATGTCAAATTCTGGCAAATTAATTACAGTCTTTGTTAGGAATAAATGGACTTCGCAACAGTTCGCAACAAGCCAAACAGCTGCATATACCCTGACTCTGCTTTCACAGAACGTAAAAGAAGTGACACAATTTCCCTAGTTAATATTGCCTGCTAACATGAATTTCTTTTAACTAAATATGCAGGTTTAAAAAGTATACTTGTGTATTGATTTTAAGAAAGGCATTGATGTTTATGGTTAGGTACATTGGTGCAACGACAATGCTTTTTTCGCGAATGCGCTTGTTAAATCATTACCCATTTGGCGAAGTAGGCTGTGATTTGATGATAAATTAACAGGCAATGCAGGACTATTTGCAACGCAGGACAAGCTAGTTAAACTAGTAATATCGTCAACCATGTGTAGTTAACTAGTAATTATATTAAGATTGATTGTTTTTTATAAGATAAGTTGAACGCTAGATAGCAACTTACCTTGGCTCCTTGCTGCACTCGTGTAACAGGTGGTCAGCCTGCCACGTAGTTTCCTCATGGAGTGCAATGTAATCGGCCATAATCGGCATCCAAAAATGCAGATTACCGATTGTTGTGAAAACTTGAAATCGGCCCTAATTAATCGGCCATGCCGGTCGAACTCTAGTTGAGACAAGAAGAAGGGGGCGGTTGTGTTCGCCCAGGGAGCCATAAAAGCTAGAACCGCCACTGGCAATGAGCATCGGTCTGGTTTCTCTGTCATGTTAATGTTGAGGGGGCGTGCACACTTGAGCACGTGTAGTAGCTGCCTACCTGGCCTGCTGCACGCTAATCTAGGAAAGTGCCCATTTGGGGATGTTTGATTTCTGATTGTCTTAGTCACCAGGTCCACCACTAATATGCTTAGCTTCTCAGTTATTTTTTCTTCACCTCACACAGTAAGTCAACAAAGTCTGTTTTTGTTTTACATATTGCGAATTATAGCCTAATAGTTCCTCTCTGTTGGCCTATTTGAATTATCTTGCCAACAATCTCTCCCTCGATAATCACCAAGCCTCGGTGTGAAAGAGCAAAATATCATCATCATCTGATGATCCCATATATCCAATGGAACGTCATAAAATACCTTTCTTTGTCTTGCGCAGAAACAGCTGTCTGTGCCAGCTCAGCGGGAAACTCTGGGCCCGGAATAGGCTATTTTATACAATGTTGCAAGTTCCCAAGAGACAGTTTCTGGAAGGATCCAGTTTATTTGATTTGATACAATATTGCACTTCACTATGCGCTCATTTAGGCTATTTTGCCACCAATGATCATGGTTTATCAAGCAATGTGTCCATATGGCAGAGGCTGGTGCTTTCGCATTAGTTTAATTTTAACTTTTATATTTGTATCATTTTAATTAAGATTTGTAGGATTTAACCACGTGACAATGATTTTGAGAAACGGAAACGTTATTATTGAAATGAAACGGTTCCATGAAAATGCACAATCATAACTGACATGCAGATGGTAGGAGGATTTGTATGCTTCCCCAAACTTGAAACTCAAGCGCTGCCTGTGAATTCTTTATAAAATAATTGCCTCCACTTTTCTATGGTTGGTTTTATAAGCAAGGTAAGACATGCCTCATAATATGAAGTAAAACATTCAGGTTTTAAACAATTAAATATGTTTTCAAAATGCATACTGCCTACGGTTCACATTGTAAAGTGGTGGGTGATGCGCTGATAGCCTGCCTACCATTTGTTTTTTCTCCTGGTCAATTTGGTTAGCTACAATTTTAATTTATCGCCTCTTTTGTTTTTTGGGGGCAAAAGCCAGCAATTACCGGATAATGAAAACCCTGGTGTGAATAGTATAGTATGCTATGTTTAGTATAGTAAGCTATGTTTTACGTTTCAATTTAACATTGTTGTGAGTTACTTGCTTACTAACCACACTAACCTCTACTTGATCTGTAAAGCGGATGTGTTTTCAATAAAGTGTTTTATCCCCATGTATCCAGGCGTGTTAGGGAAGAGAGAGAGTAGACAGCAGAGCTGTGTGATTGATGCTAGTTCTATTTGTTCCATCACACTCTGGGTCGAGAGACTCACTGCAGGGACTCAAACAGTCACACTGGCATCCGACAACAATGGGAAACAGGATAGAATTGGACAGCCATCTCACCCAGACAGAGAACTACAGACATTACAGCCCACTGGTGCTGTTCACATCTAAACCAGAATGATTTGCTATGTTTTGGTTATTTAGAAGGATGGGATAGAAAAAGTGGATTTTTCTCAGCCCTTAGCAGTTTGATACTAACAGTTTATCAAAGTTGTCTACTGCGAGCGACATGTGTTTTGTTTATTTGACGTTAACCTCCCGAACTTTGTCTGTCACTTCAATCATCCATGACCTTCTCATCTGCTGTCCCCAGGATGGCAGACCGGTCACAACATTATTGTTACTGGAGAACCTCAGCCATGCTTGGATGTGTGGGAAATATTATACCTCTCCATTAAATAGATTATGGGTTTATTTAGAAATGTCAGATGTACAGTTGAAGTCGGAAGTTTACATACACCTTAGCCAAATACATTTAAACTCAGTTTTTCACAATTCCTGACATTTAATCAGAGTAAAAAATCCCTGTTTTAGGTCAGTTAGAATCACCACTTTATTTTAAGAATGTGAAATGTCAGAATAATAGTAGAGAGAATGATTGATTTATTTCAGCTTTTATTTCTTTCATCACATTCCCAGTGGGTCAGAAGTTTACATACACTGAATTAGTATTTGGTAGCATTGCCTTGAAATTGTTAACTTGGGTAAAACGTTTCGGGTAGCCTTCCACAAGCTTCCCACAATAAGTTGGGTGAATTTTGGCCCATTCCTCCTGACAGAGCAGGTGTAACTGAGTCAGGTTTGTAGACCTCCCTGCTCGCACACGCTTTTTCAGTTCTTCACGCAAATTTTCTATAAGATTGAGGTCAGGGCTTTGTGATGGCCACTCCAATACCTTGACTTTGTTGTCCTTAAGCCATTGTGCCACAACTTTGGAAGTATGCTTGGGGTCATTGTCCATTTGGAAGACCCATTTGCGACCAAGCTTTAACTTCCTGACTGATGTCTTGAGATGTTGCTTCAATATATCCACAAAATTTTCCCTCCTCATGAAGCCATCTATTTTGTGAAATGCACCAGTCCCTCCTGCAGCAAAGCACCCCCACAACATGATGCTGCCACTCCCGTGCTTCAAGGTTGGGATGGTGTTCTTCGGCTTGCAAGCATCCCCCCCTTTTCCTCCGAACATAACGATGGTCATTATGGCCAAACATTTTTATTTTGGTTTCATCAGACCAGAGGACATTTCTCCAAAAACTACGATCTTTGTCCCCATGTGCAGTTGCAAACCGTATTCTGGCTTTTTTTATGGCGGTTTTGGAGCAGTGGCTTCTTCTTCTTCCTTGCTGAGCGGCCTTTCAGGTTATGTCGATATAGGACTCGTTTTACTGTGGATATAGATCATTTTGTACCTGTTTCCTCTGGCATCTTCACAAGGTCCTTTGCTGTTGTTCTGGGATTAATTTGCACTTTTCGGACCAAAGTACATTCATTTCTAGGAGACAAAATGCGTCTCCTTCCTGAGCGGTGTGACGGCGGCGTGGTCCCATGGTGTTTATACTTGCATACTATTGTTTGTACAGATGAACATGGTACCTTCAGGCTTATGGAAATTGCTCTCAAGGATGAACCCGACTTGTGGAGGTCTACAATTCTTTTCCTGAGGTCTTGGCTGATTTCTTTTGATTTTCTTATGATGTCAAGCAAAGAGGCACTGAGTTTGATGGTAGGCCTTGAAATACATCCACAGGTACACCTCCAATTGACTCAAATGATGTCAATTGGCCTATCAGAAGCTCCTAAAGCCATGACATCATTTTCTGGAATTTTCCAAGCTGTTTAAAGGCACGGTCTACTTAATGTATGTAAACTTCTTACCCACTGGAATTGTGATACAGTAAATTATAAGTGAAATAATCTGTCTGTAAACAATTGTTGGAAAAATGACTTGTGTCATCCACAAAGTAGATGTCCTACCGTCTTACCAAAACTATAGTTTGTTAGCAAGAAATTTGTGCAGTGGTTGAAAAACGAGTTTTAATGACTCCAACCTAAGTGTATGTAACTTCCGACTTCAACTGTATACTTTTGGGAGTTTATTGGCATGGCTGTTCATATTTACAGAGTAACACTAGGAACACTTTGTTGCTCTGAGACTTTTAAGCATCAAGAATTGCTTTATTATTGGCCATAAAGATATCTCTCAATCAACCCACAATATAGATGTAATGATCCCTTACTTTTGTGCATGGACAGTCTCTCCCTCCCTCCTTCCTTCCCAACTCCTCTCAAAGCTAGGCTTTAATTTTGATAAACGATGAAACTGCAGTTGTCATAGAAACGGAGACCTGTGATGAGTGTGATATCCAGTCCATCCCCTCAGCATAGTGATGTATCACCCAGACTGAGGTTAGAGGGGGCAGTGTGTGTGTGTGTGCACATGTTCCTGTGTGTAATAGCTTGTTTTGGCCCTCACAGCCGTAAGGGAGAACGAGTAGATTTAGTTTCACTGTGTCCGGAGGCTTAAGCTAGGAAGTTCTATAATCCCTAATACTTTGTCAGGAGGGTTCCAGCCAGGCTTTGCTCAGGATTTCCATTTTATATTTGCTAGGTGGTGGGAGCGGAGCAGGATGCTCGGAAGCATTCTGGAAGCACCGAAACTAACCCAATTTCCTGCTCCATTTCCCCTGTGCGTCCTTTACCATGGAGGACAGAGTTTACGACACACACACACACACACTGTCACACCCTGGCCAGAGGTCACACCAGTTACAGAGGAGTCAGTCAATCGGGGGCAGATTGTGCATATGACAGCAGAGTGACACCACACACACACACACACACACCGGAACACCGAATCGGTGTGAAATGCTACACATCAAAATATCATCTCAAGTCATTTTAAAAGCCACAAGATGAAACGCTGTTGACATTTTTTGGGGTGAGAGGGAGGGAGCTGATGCCAGTGTCTGGTCACTCTGTGACGTCCCAAACCATATAGTCATAGAGCCATAGACTGTCATCCTGACCTCATTGAAGCCATCAGGTCATTGTATTTTACCTCCCTTTTTAATGAGATGGCAGGGTACATGGTGTTTGGTGGAGGAGAGCAGGGAGCACTGTGGGCAATGCTTTTCCATAGGCCGCCCTGGTTCCTCTTCAGTCATCACAGCAGGAGATGGAGGAAAGATGAGAGGAGGAATGGAGGGGGAGAGGAGAGGTAGGGAGGAATGGGGAGGGGGAGATAAGTGGAGGGAGAAGGGGGGACAGAAGAGAAGATGATGGAAGAAGATGAGAGGAAAGGTGTAGGTTCCTGTCCAGTTAAGAGGAGAGAAGGTTTACAACAAACAGCATCTGAAGCATCTGCCTCAACACTTACCTCTCCCCAGCACAGAGGAGCAGGAAGTCAAGGCCGTGTGTGATTATGACTCCTGGCTTTATAACAAGTCAGGCTTTTATAGGACAGGAAATCCAGTCTGGCCTTCACCCAGTGTACAGCCCCACTACAGGCTTCTATCTCTGATTGATGTCATCAGGGAGGGTTGCTCTGGTGTTTTCTCCTTTCTTTCTCTCTCTCATTTCTCTCTCTCCTCATTTCTCTCTCACTCTTTCTCTATCATTCCCCCTCTTTCTCTTGTCCCCAGTCAGATCTACTGCATTGAGAATGCTCACGGGCAGCTGGTTCGAGACCTGGACTTCAATCCTAACAAACAGTACTACCTGGCCAGCTGTGGGGACGACTGCAAGGTCAAATTCTGGGACGTGAGAAACATCAACGAGCCAGTTAAGAACCTGGAAGAGCACTCCCACTGGTGGGCACCTGTGCTGCGCTGTAGACACACACACACACACACACACACACACAGCAGATACATCCGCATTTTTCCCATCTTTGTGGTGTAGCCTCAAACCCCCACTTTGTACAACCAACAGAAGATGAACATCATTCCTACCAATAAGCATCAATTTGCTAACAAAGGACACTGAACAGTCCTATCCCACTCATGTACGTGTGCTTACCCTACTGTATATACTGGCCTGGGCCTGTCAAAATATACTTTGTCTAGTTATGACAAGAAGTTTGGTGCTGCTACAAACATGCATTCATGTAAAGAACTTGTCCATCAGAGGTTAAGTACATTGCACAGCCACGTTCCGGCATGGCCGGCCTGCTCATTAGGCAGGATTAAGCAGCCGCCTATTGCGGCAGATTGACAAGGGTGGCATTTTCTGAGCTAAACTGACCGACTCACCTCCAACAACGACATATAAAACCTCTCATAATTCTGCCTAAAAACAATGACAATTTCTCTCAACTAGTGGCATATGTGCTTTTTAGGTGAGCGCTGATGCCGCTCTGTGATCAGCAGTGCACACTTTGTTTAAGGTAGGGGCACAAAATATTTAGCTTGTCCATTCCCGCCTCTCCAGAGTGCTGTTGGAGAGATGCATCGCTGCGACTCTCCACCAACGTTCCATCAAATAAATCATCTAACATAAATCATGTAGCAGATACTGTATAGGATATTGTAGAAGGAGTATGTGGCCTTTTCTGTAGCCTAAAATGTATGACAGTGTAATGAGACGGACATTTTTTACATCATGCCGGTTTCTCCGATCAAATAGCCTAACCTAAATAAAAAATGTGCTGTCATGTTAAAAAACAACATATCCTAAAAACAGGACAGGTCAAAGTAAAATGGACAATATGGAATGGACAATCACAACTGTTGTCCAGGAGTTTCACCTCATCAGTGGTTTCAAGTTGTATCCGTCAATTTTTGACAAGCTGATCATTGCGAAAAAATAAAATACTTTTGCATTTCCCGCTGTGTAAACGCTTTGCAAATAGGCTCTGAGCTTAAATAGGCAAATTGATTAGTCACATTGCAGCCGACATAATAGGCTACGCCCCAGTAAGCACGAGCCAATGTCTTTTGGACGTCTTTTTTTGGTCCCGTCCGGTGTTTTACAAATGGTAGGCTTACCACATAGATGGGCATTCATAAAATTAAATTTCAGGCAATACTTTAGGCTACACCTCTATAAGCACGGGCCGACGCCGATGCCTTTCGGACATAGTTTTTTGGTGCAGTCCAGACTGGCCTTCGACGTCCACGGACTTTGGTTTTTGGTCCGGTCCAGACAAAATCTGAACCAATCATAGACTTCTATGTTTGGTTCAGATTTAGTGTGATCCAGACCGGCCTTGATTTCAACATCCACGGACATTGATTTGTGGTCCGGTCCGGCCCAAATTTGAACCAATCATAGACCTTTGTTTGGTTCAGATTTTGTCCAGTCGGGACCAGCCTTGATTTGGCCCAAACATAGATGCCTATAAATTACGTATTTTCACATTTCATTCAGTACCAAAAATGAGCCTGATTTCAACATCTAGAAAAATATGTATTTTCAACATCCGGAAAACAAGTATTTTGTACTTTCATTCAAAACAGAAAATAAACCAGATTTCAACGTCCGAAAAATATGATTTTTCAACATCCTGGAAAATACGTCTTTTCACCTTTCATTCAGAACCTAAATTGAACCACACTTCAACGTCTGGAAAATACATCATAGGTTTTCAACGTCATTTTACTTAATGGGACTATTCCACTTTTGCAGGGGGTAGCATTTTTTTTTTCTCGCCTAGTGCAGCAGAATGGCACGGACCGGCCCTGTGTTCAGCTGTGTGTTATAGGTGCTTACTGTAGCTATTCTGTGATGAGCTGCAGTGCTCAGGGCTATGTAAGTAGCTAGCTGAACACAGTGCCCTGCAGTATTCAGGGGTGTGTGTACTATGTCTGTAGAGACACGCTCTCAGATAATGACTGTCTGAGAGCCATGCCGTTGCTGCAGCTAGAGCAGCACACCAATCACTGCATGATAAAAACACACACACACACACACACACACACACACACACACAGGATGCTATCTCTGAAAGACAGATAGACTGGCCAAATGTATCCTTAACAGTGTAGATGTGATACTATTCTGATGGGTAGGATGTTCCAGCCTACCAGTGTTTTCTGAACAGTGCTTCGAGGGCGTCAGGGCTCTGGTATTAGGGACAATTTTGTTTTTAGAAGGGAAGAGGAAAGAGTGCGCTGAGGCAGCTTGTCTGTCAACAGCCTAGTTATTCTTCAATCCTTCTCTATAAGGAGCTAGGATCCACCCCTGTGCTCTGCCCTAGGATGAGAGAGAGAGACTGACTAACCATCATTACACAACACCTTACGGCAGTACAAACTAAACAGCAGAGAAACAAAGCCCATATCCATCTCAATTACCACATACAAATGTACTGAAGAGCCAGAGGGCAGGTTGGTATTTATTGTCATGACTTGTGGTCACTAGCTGGCACAGACACAAAGTCATAAAATCAACCTAACCTTAACCACACTGCTAATCTTAAATTAAGACCATAAAGCTCATTTTGTTTTCATACATTTTTACGATATAGCCAATTTTGACTTTTCAGCTGGCCCATCTAGCAGAAATTGCTCAGTTCTGCCTCCAGGACAAGACTCATGACAATAAACGTCAACCTGCACTCCGAGGGAAAGACGGATAGTGGAGAAAAGGAAAAAGAGATGTATAGATACTAAAATAGGATGGATTAAAAACACCCATTCACTGATTCCCTGTGTGTGCCCAGGGTGTGGAGCGTGCGCTATAACCACTCTCATGACCAGCTGGTGCTGACCGGCAGCAGTGACAGCAGGGTGATTCTGTCCAACATGGTGTCCATCTCCTCCGAGCCCTTCGGTCACCTGGTGGACGACGATGACCTCAGCGACGGAGAGGACAACCACCAGGATGAGAAGTATGGACCCTAAGTCAAATCCTTTGACATATCTGTCCACTCAGTCATAACTTGTCAACACTGTCCACTTTCTGACATATCTGTCCAGAACTGGCCCCCCTTTGAGCCATTTTGGACCAACCTCAGCCATAACTGTCCACTGTCATTACTGTATCCATCATCTCATGTTCAGTGCAACAGTTGTCCAGTTATTAGCAATCATATTTTTGATACATTTGATTCAGCCCCGTACTCTGGTCTTCATGAACTTCTGCTATTCTTTGCCATTCCCTATTTTGTTCCGTTTCTGGGCCGACTTTCTACCACTACACATTGTGATAGATAGATAGATAGATAGATAGATAGATAGATAGATAGATAGATATTTTTTAAAGGATACAGTAACTAGCCTAGTATGTGTATAGGAAGCCAGGGTCAGCTGTGTGGAGGAGTACTGTACCTGGTATAATCACAACCAGACCTTGAACAGAGACTGAGTAAATTAACTAGACCTTTGTTTGTGTGTGGTAGGCAGCCTTGTCCTTAACTCTCCCTATTCAACTCACCTCACCCGTGTGTGTGTGTGTTCTAGGACTAAGGAGCCCTTGCAGGACAGTATCATCTCTACCTATGAGGAGCATGAGGACAGTGTATACGCGGTGGAGTGGTCCTCGGCAGACCCATGGCTCTTTGCCTCACTCAGCTACGATGGCAGACTGGTCATCAACAGGGTCCCCCGCGCACTCAAATACCATATCCTGCTCTAGACAGACCTCACACTGGACTGAGAAAAGAGCGATAGAGGGCGAGGTATGGGGAGAGAGGGCGAGGTATGGGGAGAGAGGGGGAGGGATGGGGAGAGAGGGAAAGAGGTGGAGGGATGGGGAGAGAGGGAAAGAGGTGGAGGGATGGGGAGAGAGGGATGTGGGGGAGGGGTGTGGAGAGAGAGGGATAGAGGGTGAGGAATGGGGAGGGATGGGGAGAGAGGGGGAGGGATGGGTAGAGAGGGATAGAGGGCAAGGAATGGGGAGGGATGGGAGAGAGGAATAGAGGGCGAAGAATGGGGAGGGATGGGGAGAGAGGAATAGAGGGCGAAGAATGGGGAGGGATGGGAGAGAGGAATAGAGGGGGAGGGATGGGGAGAGAGGGGGAGGGATGGGAGAGAGGGATGGGGATGGAATAGAGGGGGAGGGATGGGAGAGAGGAATAGAGGGGGTAGAATGGCGAGGGATGGGGAGAGAGGAATGGAGGGCGAAGAATGGGGAGGGATGGGGAGAGAGGAATAGAGGGGGAGGGATGGGGAGAGAGGAATAGAGGGCGAAGAATGGGGAGGGATGGGGAGAGAGGAATAGAGGGCGAGGAATGGGGAGGGATGGGGAGAGAGGGGGAGGGATGGGAGAGAGGAATAGAGGGGGTAGAATGGCGAGGGATGGGGAGAGAGGAATGGAGGGCGAAGAATGGGGAGGTATGGGGAGAGAGGAATAGAGGGGGAGGGATGGGAGAGAGGGGGAGGGATGGGAGAGAGGGATGGGGATGGAATAGAGGGGGAGGGATGGGGATAGGAGAGAGGAATAGAGGGGGAGGGATGTGGAGAGAGGGAAAGAGGGCGAGGGATAGGGAGAGAGGGGGAGGGATGGGAGAGAGGGATAGAGGGCGAAGAATGGGGAGGGATGGGGAGAGAGAGAGAGAGAGAGGGGGAGAGATGGGGAGAGAGGGATAGGGAAAGAGGGCGAGGGATGGGGAAAGAGGGGGAGGGATGGGAGAGAGGGATAGGGGGCGAAGAATGGGGAGGGATGGATGGGGAGAGAGGGGGAGGGATGGGAGAGAGGAATAGAGGGCGAAGAATGGGGAGGGATGGGGAGAGAGAGGGGGGGAGAGATGGGGATGGGGAGGGCGAGGGATGGGGAGAGAGGAATAGAGGGCGAGGGATAGGGATTGAGGGGGAGGGATGGGGAGAGAGGGAGGGCGAGGGATGGGGATGGGGAGAGAGGAATAGAGAGCGAGGGATGGGGAGTGACGGGGAGGGATGGGGAGAGAGGGATGGGGAGGGATGGGAAGGGAAGGGAAACCAACTGTGTCCGAGGGCCGTCAGGAGAGCCACATTCACCAGACCCTGCACACACACACTCTCGCACTCCCTTTTGCTATTCCTCTCTCGCTCTCCGTATCTTTCTCTCTCTCTATCACTCTCTTTCTCACCCTCCCATTCTATGAAATAACTGATAACGCTACACATTCCATTCCCCTTTAATGATGCAGATGACTATGTATGTTTGGACAGAAAATACAGAAAAACTGCTATATATCTGTTCTGAATATTGTCAATTAAATGCTATGTATGTAAACTGGATTTTGTTCATTATTATTGGTAAACAGTTACTTTACTAAGCTTTTATAGGGGATCTTCTGAAGGCTTTTCTCTTATTTGACTGTGAGCCCATAGGTAGTCTTGTCAGAGATGCCTGTGGGGAATCCCTGCATGCCTCAATGGCAGCTTAACCCTGGGGAATGACTGGAGGTCGACACATGGCATCATGGTTCCTAGATGACAGGTTGAAGCCAAAGGGTAGCTAGGAAAATCACCACTCTCCCCAAACCCTCTCCCAATCTTTCCTTCTCTTCCACTACCTCCTTGCCCTGTCTCCTCTTCCTCCACCCTTCCACTTCGAGCCCATCTCCACTCTTCTCCTGCTTCTATTTCCTCCTTCTCCCCCATCTCTGTCTTCCTGTACAGCGTGTGTTGATGCTGGTCGATAGTGCTAGTGTTCGTTAGAGCCAGACGCCACTGACAGCCCTTTTAATTGCAGCTTGACTCTGCTCAGGGCTCAGTCTCCGAGCAGAGCTCCATGGTGCCAGGGGAGGCTGTGGGTCTTCATTAACCATGCCCAGGATGGTGTCCAGGACTGGTCTTGAATGCAGAGTAACACCCTTCCCCTCCTCTGCAAGGCGGCGCACATCTACACCCCTCATTATAGCCCAGTCAATTATTGAAAAGGGGGTTGGGGTGCAAGTTTAAAGTGGTTTGGAAGCTGAAAACATAATCTTCCCCAACCCATCCTTCTATCTATACTGTCTTTAACTTGGGATTGCGATGCTTATCGGTTGGAAACACAAATGCGCACACACTGTGCCCCAGTGACACACACATCCCTCTCCTTTGTCCACTAAGATGCTGCTGGTGTGACAAGCTTGTAGACAATTAGCGTGTTCTTTGTATTTGTATCAGAACTCTCTCTGTGTGTGTGTGTGTGTGTGTGTGTGTGTGTGTGTGTGTGTGTGTGTGTGTGTGTGTGTGTGTGTGTGTGTGTGTGTGTGTGTGTGTGGCCTCTGTGAATGCTGGTGACTGAGGAAGCTTGCATGCCAAGACTGAAAGACACAAATATAGAGGTGTAAAATATGGACAGAGGTGGATGGGCATCAGTAGATGGATGACAAAAATGTCCAATAATTCAACTATCTCCATCACAGGTGCAGATCTTTTAATCTCGTAACAAACATCTGAATTACGCGCCTCCTGACGGACACCACCTGATCAGTATTCCTCAACAGCCTTGCTATTAATACATTCACAGTAATAGAGTAAACTAACAATGCTCCATTGATATTCAATATGCAGTCTCCACCTGTGGAGAGAGAGGAGGACTGCTGATACTGCAGATGACTGAAACACTGTGCTGTGTACCACTGTTTTAGTATCCACAGGCTACACCACATTACTTCCCAGCCCCGGCCCCAGTCCCTCTCTTCTGTTAAAACGTCGGGATTCCAGTGTGAATCAGGAGTGGTGAGGTGTTTTCGGCGGTGACTGCTTTAAATATCATAGGAAACAGCCGATGGAAATGTGACGCATGCAGTAGCGTCGAGCTCCCAGAGTTCAGCTGTTCTACCCGGCGCAACTGCCAAGTATCGTCTGTGTCACACAGTCATGTGACCTCTAGTCTAGTGTACCTGCCAGCGGGGGTGACGAGCATCTTCACGCCACGACCCCGGATCTCCTAATCCTAGTGTGACTGTTAGTGAAAACCAAGAGCCATATAGAGGAGAGGAAAATGTAACATTTATTTCATGTTTCAAGTAAGACTGAGCCTTAATGGTATTTTATATACAATTTCATATGCAATCTAAATATTATGCAGACTGGCAGCTGCTTGTCTGAAAACCCCTCCATCGAGTCCTGTCGCACTCTTTCCTGCTTTCAGCTTCATTGCCTCAATTTCTCCTTTATTATCTTGGCATGAATAAAAAAAAATACTCTCCATTCCTTCACACATGGATTTCTGCTTGAATTATTTTTTAAATGGAGGGTAATACGTGTGCCCTACCTTTGAGGGTGTAGGTGGAATTGGATTTAGCTGCTCTGAAATTAAGTAAATGGCTCTCCAAGAAGGATGGAGAGGAAAACTGGCCCGGGAAACATCAGAGGTACATTAGAAGGACCCATTGGAAGTTTTTCTGAGCGTTGGGGATTTGAACAACTGAGAAAGACTGAGGGAAAACTTTAGAGACCATTGTGCCATCCGTGAGGTTTTCTGAGGGTTGGGAGCAGGTTTGATATGTGTTGGGAATATGTTGGGACTTGGGAATGTTGTGGAGGGAGTTACAAACTGTCTCTCTCTGTGTGCTGGCATTCCGTACAGTAAAGGAATTTCCTAGGCTATTGGCTCGATGGCGGTGGAAGTGGTGTAAACACAGAAACATGGTCTGAGCCCTTTGATGTTAACTCACATAACTACTTACACTGACAAACCTCCGAAAGACAGAGGAAGCTAGCTAGTACCTGAGTCATAAGCAACTTATTTAACATCTTTACTCAGCAGGTCAAGTGCTTTAGCTGGGGCCAACAAGACTATTAAGCCCTCACTGAAATCACAGGTACAGTCTATATTTAGGAAAGTATTCTTAATCCTTTTCTTTCCCTCGTTCCGTTTCTGAATCTCTGATTTAATTGGGTGTCTTCCCCCCCATCCCTGTCTCTCATGGACATGGGTAGGCCTACTTAGGTGTACACCCACCAGTGCTTGCATATTTATATGATTTTCTGTAGTTCTTTACAAAAGCCACACAAAAGGCCCAACATTCTCTTCATAGCATATGCTTCACATATTGTAGCTCAGTGTCAAATTCATATAAATAGTCCTCATGTTTGATGTCATTAAACCTTTGTCAAACAGAGTGACCCACTTTCTTATGGGCAACGCCGTACAATGGATATCACAGCAGGCCACGTGGCTCCTTTCTCAACCTCACTGTTCCTATATTACAGAACAAGCGCCAGTGGATGTGCTGTTATTTATGGGGCTTTACCACCATAAGGCACATATAATTGCCTCTCAAAAGCTGTAATTGCTTTCATCTCTCATGTCCAGCGCCAAATGTCCACACACATGCCCTCCGTGTCTCCATGGAGATAGAGTGGCTATACTTGATTTTTTTTTAATGTTACCTTTATTTAACTAGGCAAGTCAGTTAAGAACAAATTCTAATTTACAATGACATCCTACACCAAACCCAGACGATGCTGGGCCAATTGTGCGCCGCCCTATGGGACTCCCAATCATGGCCGGTTGTGATACAGCCTGGAATTGAACCAAGGGTGTCTGTAGTGACGCCTCTAGCACTGAGATGCAGTGCCTTAGACCGCTGCGCCTCAGGAGCCCACAAACTGAGGGACATTGAAGCCATGATGTCGCCCAGAGTGGAGATGGAGTGTGTATATGCAATGGTCGCTTTGTGTGTGGAACTGTATTTTTCTATTTGATGTGTGCAATGTTGGTTGTACAGGGCTGATATTCAGGTACATAAATACATAGTATTTTTGACTCATTCCTACTCTGAATGAAGGCTACAGTAGCAAGCAGTTTTTATGCTGATAAAGTCAATGAAACACAGTCTGTCACTGTAAACAGTACGTTTTATTCAGTGGGTATATAGGTCTGACAAGGGGGACATTTCATGGAGGACTGCTTGATATGATAAAAGTGTATGGGGGAGTCCATCACCAGAGTTGTGGCAATGTGATGTGGCAGGTTGAATGTGTTAGATCAATGGAGCACAGATTAAGGACATGACAGAGGCAGAGGCTACAGCCACTCACAACCTGTGTGTCAATCATACAGTCACACGGTCACGCAGTCTTGCTTGAAAAGGTCACACCATGAAATCCATTAAACCAATTTAGTTCCTCCCCAAACACCTCTAAGATTTTTTTTTAGCATTTCAATCAATTAGGATTTAATTAGTGAATAGATTTTTTTAAACTTTGGTCTTCAAAGTTATTTCTAAACTGTCGTTTTCAATTCTGGGTGCCATTTGTCATTTTATAAGAAATACAATATTTGATTGTAATCAAAGTGTATTATACTGTGTACGTTACTGTAGGGGGAGAACTTAAAATATGGATTTGAGTCATGACAGCAAATGGTATCAAATATACTGTGTGTGTGTGTGTGTGTGTGTGGTTAGCTATAACATGTACACTGAACAAAAATATATATTTTCAATACGCACAAAAAGCTTATTTCTTTCAAATTTGGTTTACATACCTGTTAGTGAGCATTTCTCATTTGCCAAGATAATCCATCCACCTGACAGGCGTGGCATATCAAGAGCTGATTAAACAGCATGATCATTACCAGGTACACCGTGTGCTGGGGACAATAAAAGGCCACTCTAAAATGTGCAGTTTTGTCACACAACACAATGCCACAGATGTCTCAAGTTTTGATGGAGTGTGCAATTGGCATGCTGACTGCAGGAATGTCCAGCAGAGCTGTTGGCAGAGAACTGAATGTTAATTTCTCTACCATAAGCCGCCTATCCCAGGAATACCTGGGATAGGATAAAGTAATCCTTCTAACCCCCCCCCCCAAAAAAATATAGATGTACTATTGTAAAGTGGTTGTTCCACTGGATATCATAAGGTGAATGCACCAATTTGTAAGTCGCTCTGGATAAGAGTGTCTGCTAAATGACATAAATGTAAATGTAAAACATTTTGAGAATTTGGCATTACGTCCAACCGGCCTCACAACCGCAGACCACATGTATGGCATTGTGTGAGCGAGCGTTGTGTGCTGATATCAACATTGTGAACAGTTTGCCCCATGGTGGCAGTGTGGTTATGGTATGGGCAGGCATAAGCTACGGACAACGAACACAATTGCATTTGATCAATGGCAATTTACATAAACAGAGATACCATAACGAGATCCTGAGGCCCATTGTCGTGCCATTCATCCACTGCCATCACCTCATGTTTCAGCATGATAATGCACGGCCCCATGTCGCAGGGATTTGTACACAATTCCTGAAAATGTCAGTTCTTCCATGGCCTGCATACTCACCAGACATGTCACCCTTTGAGCACATTTGGGATGCTCTGGATCGAAGTGTACGACAGCGCGTTCCAGTTCTCGCCAATATCCAGCAACTTCGCACGGCCATTAAAGAGGAGTGGGACAACATTCCACAGGCCACAATCAACAGCCTGATCAACTCTATGCGAAGGAGATGTGTCGCACTGCATGAGGGAAATGGTGGTCACACCAGATACTGACTGGTTTTCTGATCCACACCCATACTTTTTTTTAAGGTATCTGTGACCAACAGATATATACTCATTAAATAAATTATTACAGATTAATATTATTATTTGATTTGATTTTATTGAACCTTTATTTAACTAGGCAAATCAAATAAGAACACATTTTTATTTACAACGACGGCCTACCCCGGCCAAACCCTAACCCGGATGATGCTGGGCCAATTGTGCGCCACCCTATGGGACTCCCAATCACGCCCGGTTGTGATACAGCCTGGAATCAAACCAGGGTATGTAGTGACGCCTCTAGCACTGAGATACAGTGCCTTAGACCTCTGCGCCACTCGGGAGCCAATTATACATATAATTATGTATAGAAATTAGCACTGGTCTCGAATGTTAGTCAGCCTACAATTTATCAGTTCAAGCAAGGAGATTTTTACAGTTTAGTATGATATATGTTAGTCGGAATGGAGAAAGCCCCTTCATACGGTCTGCTTTCCTGATTGGAGGTGATTGTTCCCTTTCTTCTTCATTATGCTGAAACACGCCTCCTCTGTTTCCTGCCACCATCTTATTCTATCTTCTCCAGCAGCTCTGTCACCTGAGCGCAATCACCCATGTTCTCATTGTTGAAGACATGCTACCTGTTTTTACATTTCTCAACAAGCCAGTGGAGGGCCTTCCCTTCACAACCATTGAGCAGCACATTGAGAGTATCTCCCAGACAGTCCCCCATAGGTTGACAGCACTGTAGTGTGACTACAGACTCTCTCACTGAGAAGAGCCAGGTATTTTCCTGAATGGAAACCAGGAGGAGAGTGTGGGGTCCTGGGGGACACAGAGACACACTGAGTGTAACAGTATTGCTTCCGTCCCTCTCCTCGCCCCTACCTGGGCTCGAACCAGGGACCCTCTGTACACATAAAAAACAGCCACCCTCGAAGCATCGTTACCCATCGCTCCCCAAAAGCCGCGGCCCTTGCAGGGCAAGGGGAACAACTACTTCAAGGTCTCAGAGCGAGTGACGTACCGATTGAAATGCTATTAGCGCACACCCCGCTAACTAGCTAGCCATTTCACATTGGTTACATGAGCACAAACTCTTGTTTAACCAGCTCAGGAAACTCCTCTACAGGGTGATTATACAACCTGGAGCCTGGAGTATCAACCACAGTGACCTGCATCCCTGCTAGTTCTCCTCAGGTCAAACTCCTCTCTGCCCAGGATGGTGTTTCCTGCTGAACTCTTCCCAGCTGCTTTATTCCCCAGCGGCACAACCCTCAGCTCTGAGTGAGTGAGTGAGTGAGTGAGTGAGTGAGTGAGTGAGTTTTAAATAATCTTTATTGGGTCTGGGAGCCCACAACACAATAAAAACTCATACAAAACCATAGTTACACATCAATTAAAAACACAGCACCAAATCCTCCTCCACACTAACTAAACACAACAGACTCTGAATACCCCATATACTCATAAACAGATCAATAGTGTTAACCAGTTTGTAATAGGCTGTCCCCGAATAACCTGTACTTTAGCCCAAATATAAACAGTTGGGAAGAGAAAATCTCTCCCAAAGCTGAGAACCAAGAAGTGATCAGGTCAATCATCCCGACCAACCTGGGACACTGTAAAAACAGATGTGCCAGAATTTCAGACTCTGCACAGAATGGACACCCTTCCCCAACTGTGGGATCCAGGTGTACCAGGTGCATATTGGTAGCTATGGCTTCATGTATTATCCTCCATTGGAGGTCAGCTGTCCTCTTTTCAATTGGCAGTTTGTGAAGAGGCTCTTCAAAAAGCCACATCCCTGGTGGCGTGCTGGCCTTACGGGACTTGACAAGAACTCTCCAAACCTGCATAACAGACTCATAAAATGGAGTCAGGCCAGGCAAATCACCTCCCTGCAGCTTTAAGAGGAAAAGGTGCTTGTCTAAGCCCAAAGAGCCTGCTCTCCTCATCACTGTGTAGCTGTATCGACCCAGCTAGAACCATCTCTGTACAACCGTCTCTAGGCTGCTTGAAGCTGGAAAGCCATGATCCTGGAAGAAATGTCCACCAGGCCTTGCCCACCCTCGTGTAGTGGCAGGTACAGGGCTGCAGCTTTAATCCAGTGTTGTCCAGACCAGAAGAAATGTCCACCAGGCCTTGCCCACCCTCGTGTAGTGGCAGGTACAGGGCTGCAGCTTTAATCCAGTGTTGTCCAGACCAGAAGAAATGTCCACCAGGCCTTGCCCACCCTCGTGTAGTGGCAGGTACAGGGCTGCAGCTTTAATCCAGTGTTGTCCAGACCAGAAGAAATGTCCACCAGGCCTTGCCCATCCTCGTGTAGTGGCAGGTACAGGGCTGCAGCTTTAATCCAGTGTTGTCCAGACCAGAAGAAATGTCCACCAGGCCTTGCCCACCCTCGTGTAGTGGCAGGTACAGGGCTGCAGCTTTAATCCAGTGTTGTCCAGACCAGAAGAAATGTCCACCAGGCCTTGCCCACCCTCGTGTAGTGGCAGGTACAGGGATGCAGCTTTAATTCAGTGTTGTCCAGACCAGAAGAAATGTCCACCAGGCCTTGCCCACCCTCGTGTAGTGGCAGGTACAGGGCTGCAGCTTTAATCCAGTGTTGTCCAGACCAGAAGAAATGTCCACCAGGCCTTGCCCACCCTCGTGTAGTGGCAGGTACAGGGCTGCAGCTTTAATCCAGTGTTGTCCAGACCAGAAGAAATGTCCATCAGGCCTTGCCCATCCTCGTGTAGTGGCAGGTACAGGGCTGCAGCTTTAATCCAGTGTTGTCCAGACCAGAAGAAATGTCCACCAGGCCTTGCCCACCCTCGTGTAGTGGCAGGTACAGGGCTGCAGCTTTAATCCAGTGTTGTCCAGACCAGAAGAAATGTCCACCAGGCCTTGCCCACCCTCGTGTAGTGGCAGGTACAGGGCTGCAGCTTTAATCCAGTGTTGTCCAGACCAGAAGAAATGTCCACCAGGCCTTGCCCACCCTCGTGTAGTGGCAGGTACAGGGCTGCAGCTTTAATCCAGTGTTGTCCAGACCAGAAGAAATGTCCACCAGGCCTTGCTCACCCTCGTGTAGTGGCAGGTACACGGCTGCAGCTTTAATCCAGTGTTGTCCAGACCACAAGAAATTGACAAGGGTCCACTGAAGCTCTTGTATCAGATTGATTGACCTGATCACCTCCCGGCTCCCAGCACTGGGTGGCTGTAAAATCATTAGTCTGTGCCACAGGGTAGAGGCAGCAACATTATTACCTACCAGTACTCTTCCCCTATCAGACAGCTGGGGTAGCACCCATTTCCAACTTGACATTCTGGCACACCCTTTCTCCACTACACCCTCCCAATCATTACATCATGTAACAATTTTACATTAAAATACCAGTAAGGTGATGACCTTCGTGGACAAGTGAATATCAACAGTAACAATATGATGATCAGAGAAACACACAGGAGTAATATCACACCTTCAACCCTACTACACTTGACAATCTCTGTTGTAGATACCACAGTCACCCCTAAGCCTGAGCAAAACAAAATTGCCACCCCAGCACTGAAATTAGCACCATGACTGAGTATATACTGTCCCTCCCACCACATACCCCAATCAACCTCATTAGCCTCATCACTATGGGTCTCCTGTAGAAAAACTACATTACCGTAAATTCCGGACTATAAGCCGCAACTTTTTTCCCACGCTTTGAACCTCGCGGCTTAAACAATGACGCGGCTAATATATGGATTTTTCCCGCTTTCAAAATTTTTTTGGCAAAAAAACACATTCTGTGACGTGCTCAGTTTTTTGGCGGCATGAAGCTTTCATTAGACCAATGAAATTGCCGAACGGGTTAAGGTCAAACAACTTTTTGGTTTACTGTTTAGATTAAATCGAGCGCTCTCAAATTTCCCATCATTCTGATTACGGTAGTCATTTTTTCACCCTCATCATGGCAAAGACACAGAGAAATGCATATGATGCAGCTTTCAAGTTGAAGGCGATTGATCTGGCTGTTGGAAAAGGAAATAGAGCTGCTGCACGGGAGCTTGGTCTTAATGAGTCGATGATAAGACGTTGGAAACAGCAGCGTGAGGAATTAACTCAGTGCAAAAAGACAACTAAAGCTTACTGCAAATGTTTTATTTTTTGTGTTTCGTTAAAGCCTATTTATTTTTGTTACAAGCCGTGTTTCGTTAAAGCCTATTTATTTTTGTTACAAGCCGTGTTTCGTTAAAGCCTTTGTAAAGTTCATTTGTTTCAATGTACTGGTAGGCACCTGCGGATTATAGACATGTGCGGCTTATTTATGTTCAAAATATATATATTTTTTAAATTCAGTGGGTGCGGCTTATATTCAGGTGCGCTTAATAGTCCGGAAATTACGGTAAGTCTTTTCTGTTTTATTACTTCTAATACCCAAGCCCTCTTCTCTTACTCCTGTCCCTTCCTCCATTAATATTGAGAGAACCTACCCTTAGTATCTCCATATAGAAAAGAGATAGCAGAAGTAACCACAGAGAAACCAAAGAGAAAAAAGACACCCTATGAAGCATGATCATCATCATTATTTAAATGTTCTCTTAACCTGACCACATTTCCTACTACCTTTTGCTGCTGTGACAGCAGTAACACATTTCCTCAAGCGAAAACGCTTCTTCTCACTCAACTGGTCTAACCCCACCGTCTTCTGTAACATCACAGCTGACCTCACAAACTTATCAACATCATAAAAATCGGCCAATTTGACAGATTTCCCAAAAGTCTGATCCAGGAACCCATTTACCTCCTCTAGACTGTAAATTGAGTCGTCACCAGCTACTATCTTAACAACAGAGATATCCTTCTCCTGCTCCTCCTCAACTGAGGCCCCAGACCCCTGACTTCCTTCTACCACATCCCTCTCAACACTCCCCACTTGCACCCCATCACTCATACCAGGCATCTCCTCCACTACCTGGGAGACTAGCCCCACCTGAACCCCCTCCTGTACCCCATTACTGATAGTGGGCATCTCCTCCACTACCTGGGAAATTAGCCCCACCTGAACCCCCTCCTGTACCCCATTACTCATAGTGGGCATCTCCTCCACTACTTGGGAGATTAGCTCCACCTGAACCCCCTCCTGTACCCCAGCACTCGTACTGGGCACCTCCTCACCAGTCTGAGGAAATGACTCTTCAGATCCATCCTTACCTTCTACAACAATATTTTTCTGCTGCATAACATTTCCCTCAGGTACAAATTGCAACTCCGTGCCCTCAACACGGACAACTTGTTCCTCAGCAACAGGTGCTTGTGGCTGCTCTACCGCTGTCGGCCCACCTCTCCCTACATCAGTGGGCCCAGGCATTACGAGGACCACCTGCGCTCCTCCCTCTGCCTACTCCCTTTTCGGGCAAGCATGTCGCTTATGGCCAACATCACCACACTCAAAACACCGTTGACTACCCGTACTAGCATAAGCCATATACAATCTGTCGTCATACTTGACTTTAAACGATAACTCCAAAGTCTGTTCCGGTGAATCCAAAAACATAAACACCTGACGCCGAAACGACATAACCTGTTTCAAAGCCGGGTGTTTGCAACCCAACGGGACAATCTTAATTGAACTTGCGAACTTCCCAAATCGCAATAACTCGCGCTCCAATAGCTCATTGGGAATAAACGGCAATACATTAGAAATCATTACCCTTGTTGACGGAGAAAAAAGCAGCGTAACTTGAATAAACATTCCTTTAAGAAGTACGCCTTGCTCAACCATACGATCAACAAGACGCTATTCTTTAACCTCTTATGGCTAGGGGGCAGTATTTTCACGGCTGGATAAAAAACGTACCCGATTTAATCTGATTATTAGTCCTGCCCAGAAACTAGAATATGCATACAATTATTAGCTTTGGATAGAAAACACTCCAAAGTTTCTAAAACTGTTTGAATGGTGTCTGTGAGTATAACAGAACTCATTTGGCAGGCCAAAACGTGAGAAGATTCTGTACAGGAAGTACCCTGTCTGACCATTTCTTGCCCTTCTTTGTCATCTCTATCTATTACAAAGGATCTCTGCTGTTACGTGACACTTCCTACGGCTCCAATGGGCTCACAGAGCCCGGGAAAAACCTGAATGACGTAATTCAAAGCCCTGGCTGAAACACACGAGCGCTTTTGCTAAGTGGTCTATCAGAGGACAAAGGGCTTAGGCTCGAGCACTGGCCGCTCCCGCCTTTCTGTTTTTCCCTCTGTTTACAGACACGCAGATTCCCGGTCGGAATATTATCGCTTTTCTACGAGATAAATTGCAAAAAAATTGATTTTAAACAGCGGTTGACATGCTTCGAAGTACGGTAATGGAATATTTAGAATTTTTTTGTCACGTTATGCGCCATGCGCATGACCCTTATTTACCATTCTGATAGTGTCTAGAACTCACGAACAAAACGCCGCTGTTTGAATATAACGATGGATTATTTGGGACCAAACCAACATTTGTTATTGAAGTAGAAGACCTGGGAGTGCATTCTGACGAAGAACAGGAAAGGTAATGTGATTTTGGTGAAGGCTAAACTTGCCGGGTGTCTAAATAGCTAGCCCTGTGATGCCGGGCTATGTACTTAGATTATTGCAAAATGTGCTTCATCCGAAAAGCTATTTTAAAATCGGACATATCGAGTGCATAGAGGAGTAATGTATCTATAATTCTTAAATTGTTATGCTTTTTGTGAACGTTTATCGTGAGTAATTTAGCAAACTGTTAGTAAATTCCCCGGAAGTTTGCGGGGGTTATGCTTTTTCTGAACGTCACATGCTAATGTAAAAAGCTGTTTTTTGATATAAATATGAACTTGATTGAACAGACATGCATGTATTGTATAACACAATGTCCTAGGTGTGTCATCTGATGAAGATCATAAAAGGTTAGTGCTGCATTTAGCTGTGGTTTGGGTTTATGTGACATGATATGCTAGCTTGAAAAATGGGTGTCTGATTATTTCTGGCTGGGCACTCTGCTGACATAATCTAATGTTTTGCTTTCGTTGTAAAGCCTTTTTGAAATCGGACAGTGTGGTTAGATTAACGAGATTCTTGTCTTTAAATAGCTGTAAAATAGTCATATGTTTGAGAAATTGAAGTAATAGTATTTCTAACGATTCAAAAATCGCGCCACTGGATTTCAGTGGCTGTTACGTAGGTGGGACGAGTTCGTCCCACATGCGCCAGAGAGGTTAAGAAAAACAACCACCGCTTTATTCATCCGTGACGCATAAGCAACATTCTCATATCCTACCTTCTCTCCTACGGCGACCAGAAACTCCTCCACAGTGACAGTAGCTTCAGTAACACACCTAAAGCCGTGTCGAAGTGACAGGGACGGCGTCCCCATATGGGTCGCCGTCCCCGCCAAAACTAGGGTGATTTCGACACAAAAAAACAATATACTTAATTCTACCACAACAACTAAATAATGATAACCTTAATCATGCATAGGAAGATAAAAGAAAGGATATCACCAAGAAAGGGAAACATAAAAGAAAAACCAAGATATCTAACGCTACACACCACTCACTCACACAATTCTCAGCATGCACCAAACACTCCCAGCATAGAGAGAGAGAGAGAGAGAGAAAGAGAGAGAATGAATAATTAGGTGGCTCAGGAGTCGAAACACACACAGTGGACCAGGTGGGTGATACTAGGTGTGTATGGCTGGGTTTATAGTATACTCCAGCAGTGGTCTCCATAACAAAGCATGCGTAAAGATACAATGTAGGTCATGACCTCCGTGCGGAGCATGGTGACGTCACAGGGCCTAATCTACAGAGTATGTCTAGTTGAGGATAAATCCAATCTAAATTGTACAGAACATTTTTACTCATTTATGGCTTTGGTCAGATTCCATGGTGGTCATTGTGACATAATTAGAAGGGAACAGTCCTCAGAGACATCCTTAACTAGCATCTTGATCAGCTGACCCTTTCAGAAGCTCAAGTAATCTTCATCAGCTACCTCATATTCATACATGGCAATGACCTGAAACATTGACAGAGAGAAAAAAGGAGGCCCAGGAGTTTTAAATGGTCCTTATCCACACACTAAAATGATAGTGCGGCTTGAATAGAGATGGACCTCTGTTCTGTAATATGTCTGAGGTTTACCTGCATGAGTGTTTAATCCACTGGCAGCCATATTGTCTTTCTCCAGCCTTTTCCTCCTGCTTGGAACCTGGAACACTTACCCACTGAGAACAAACTGGTTGAATCAACGTTGTTTCAATGTAATTTGTCAATATATTATGTGGAATCTAAGTGGAAAGTACATTGGATTTGAAAAAAGTAATTAGCTTAAATTGTTATTTTGAGGGGGAATTTTCAACCACAGGATTATGTCATCATGGTAACCAAATTGCAACATAGACAAACCATGTATAAAACATGTTGAATTTGTACCTTTAATGAAGCCGGTGACTGATGAGGTAAACTACTCAATGCCATCGGATGAATCCCAGAGCATATTGCAGTCTGCACTAGCGAAACACTCCTATAGCTTAGCATTTGCTTCATCGGACCACTTCCGAATTGAGCGCGTACTTCCTGTTTTGAGTTTTAGCTTTTAAGCAGGACTCAGGAAGATAGAGTTATGGTCAGATTTGCCAAATGGAGGGCGAAGAAGAACTTTGCATGTGTTTCTGTGTTTGGAGTGAAGGTGATCTCGAGTTTTCTAGTTGCACACGTGACCTGCTGGTAGAAATTAGGTAAGACTGATTTCAGTTTTCCTGCATTAAAATCATTGGCCACTAGGAGCGCCACTTCTGGGTGAGCATTTTCTTCTTTGCTTATGAGTGCAGTCTTAGTGCCTGCATTGTGGTCATAAATAGACATCTACAAAAAATATAGATTAAAACTCTTGGTAAATAGTATGGTCTACAGCTTATCATGAGGTATTCTAAGTCAGGTGAGCAGAACGTTGAGACTTCCTTAATATTAGAGATCGCGCCCCAGCTGTTGTCAACAAAGGTACAAACACCTCCTCCCTTGAGCTTCCCCGACGCTGCCATTCGATCCTGCCAATGCATAGATAAACCAATTAGATGTATTTTATCTATGTCCTTGTTCAGTCATGACTCTGTGAAACATAGGATATTCCAGTTCTTCAGGTCCCATTGATAGGATAGTCGTCCAGTTTGTTCTCCAGTGATTGTATGTTCGCCAAAAGAACGGAGGGTAGAGGCGGTTTATGTACTCGCCGAAGCAGTTTCGTCAGGGTGCCCGCACGTCGGCCTCTCCTACGATGGCTTTTTTCTTTTCTGTGTCTTTGGGATAAGGGCCTGGTCTAGGGTGAGCAGTATGTACTGCGCCCCTGCGTGTCGCCTCGCTGTTCTGATGTCCAGAAGCTCTTTTCGGTCCTAGGAAACGATGGCGGAAACATTATTATTTAAAAAAACTTATGATCAGTGCAAAAAAAAACACAAAATAGCAGAATTGATTAGGAGCCCGAAATAACGCCTGCTATGCAATTCAGCACCATTCTAATCATCTTTACTTATAGCAATTTTCTGTTTCCATAAATGGATGAGTTGTCTAATTTAGTATGTATGGTAAAGCCTCAAGCCTTAGCTATCTCTTCCAATTCAAATGAGCTGAAAAAAGTTAATAATGAAAAATAAAAATGTGTGTAAGACTACAGCGCTAACGATAAAACGCAAAAATAGAGACACGTTCTAATTGAATGAGGGGTGTCAAAGGGGACAACCCGCCCGGTTTCGGTTGTGTCATTCTACTACAAAATAAATCGTACACACACCTCGCTTGCTATCCTTTGGTGAGTTCAGGCCATATGTCAGTGGCACAGATGGAATTATTCGAGCAGAAGATACATTTCCTTCAAATGTTGATATTTGGTTGCGTTGACAACCAAACACAATTCAATATAAAAAAATACAATAAATAGCCTATTAAATTGTCGACAAGTTTACAAATTATATGTTGTATTAACATCTTCAACTCAACCAAAAATAAAAGTTAAAAGAATGGGATTAAGCCAGTGACTCAGATGGAACTATTCAAGCACTAGATACATCTCCTTTAAATGTTGATCATTGGTTGCATTGTCACACATCTATGGCCAAATGTTGAGGTTACTGTAACTATAAATGTGTTCTTATGTAATCATATAATGCTTGCATTTTCAAGATAGCATGCATAGGTCGTTGCAGTTCTGTGGAGATCTTCACAATTGGTAATAATCTGCACAGAATCTCAAACAGCATTGATCACTTGCATCATGTACTTTTAATGTAATCTCAAATCAAATGAAAATGTATTGGTCACATACACATATTTAGCAGATGTTATTGCAGGTGTAGCTAAATGCTTGTGTTACTTCTGCACTGTTGGAGCTAGTATCTAACAATTCACAACAATACACACAAATCTAAAGTAAAAGAATGAAGTTAAGAAATTAATAAATATTAGGATTAGCAATGTCGGCGTGGCATTGACTAAAATACAGTAGAATAGAATACACTATTTACACAAGAAATGAGTAAAGCAGTATCTTAACATTATTAAAGTTACTAGTGTTTCATTATTAAAGTGAGCAGTTATTCCATGTCTATGTATATAGGGCAGCAGCCTCCAAGGTGCAGGGTAGCCGGCTAATGATGGCTATTTAACAGTCTGATGGCCTTGAGATAGAAGCTGTTTTTCAGTCTCTCGGTCCCAGCTTTGATGCCCCTGTACTGACCTTGCCTTCTGGATGATAGCGGGGTGAACAGGCTATGGCTCGGGTGGTTCATGAACTTGATGATCTTTTTTGCCTTCCTGTGCCCTCAGTGATGCGTTGGACAGACCGCACCACCCTCTGGAGAGCCCTGCGGTTGCGGGTGGTGCAGTTGCTGTACCAGGCGGTGATACAGCCCAACAGGATGCTCTCAATTGTGTATCTGTAAAAGTTTGTGAGGATCTTGGGGGCCAAGCCACATTTCTTCAGCCTCCTGAGGTTGAAGAGGCGCTGTTGCACCTTCTTGACCACATTGTCTGTGTGGGTGGACCATTTCAGATTGTCAGCAATGTGTACGCCGAGGAGCTTTTCACCTTCACTGCGATCCTGTCTATGTGGATAGCGGCGTGCTCCCTCTGCTGTTTCCTGAAGCCCACGATCAGCTCCTTCGTTTTGTTGACGTTGAGGGAGTGGTTATTTTCCTGGCACCACTCTAACTGGGCCTTCACCTCCTCCCTGTAGGCTGTCTCATCATTGTTGGTAATCAGGCCTCCTACTGTTGTGTCGTCTGCAAACTTGATGATTGAATTGGAGGCATGCGTGGTCATGGGTGAACAGGGATGGCTGAGAACGCACCCTTGTGGGGCCCCAGTGTTGAGGATTAGCGGAGTGGAGATGTTGTTTCCTACCCTCACCACCTGGGGGCGGCCCGTCAGGAAGTCCAGGACCCAGTTGCACAGGGCGGTGTTCAGACCCAGGGCCCCAAGCTTAATGATGATCTTGGAGGGTACTATGGTGTTGAAGGCTGAGCTATAGTCAATGAACAGCATTCTTAAATAGGTATTACTCTTGTCCAGATGGGATAGGGCAGTGTTCAGTGCGATGGCGATTGCATCGTCTGTGGATCTATTAGGGTGGTATGCAAATTGAAGTGGGTCTAGGGTGTCAGGTAAGGTAGAGGTGATAGGCTAGTTAAGGATCATATCAAAGCACTTAATGATGACAGAAGTGAGTGCTACAGGGTGATAGTAATTTAGTTCAGTTACCTTTGCTTTCTTCAACCCAACTGCAATCCAAGTAACTTGGTTCTGCTTTCATATGAATCAAAGTGATAACACATTAATAAACAAAATATCTGACATTGTATTCCCATTTAACCTTTTCTGTGCTTTTAAATGGTTGACAAATAAATAAAAAATTAGACATTGTTTTTCAAATTGGAATTTGCTATTAGATGGTTAAAAGCATAGTGATAACACAACTAACTTTTAGCCCTTTTTGAGTGGGCGAATATAATTTGTAATCTCATTGACTGACAAACGCCTCAACCAAATATTATTCAATTATCCACATTGAAATGACATCTCTTGGGGCTACCAATTTCCATCCGTTCATAGTAGACCAACGTTTACTACACGGTTTACTGCACAGTTTCAATGAGGATTACATCCCCTCCCACACGGACCACATACTGAATATCTAGTTCAAAATAAATCACCTTGGAACAAATATGTCTTATATTTTCTGCATATCAATGTAGGTGTAGTCCACTTTGTATTTCATAGGCAGATTCTTGGTGACATAAGAGCAGAGGCCTTCTCTCAGTGGAGAAAAAAAACACAGTGTATTGACTCAATGCTCCAGCAAAGACTCTTACAAAGGAAGCCATATTTTCTTTATTTCTTTATTTCACCTTTCTTTAACCAGGTAGGCAATTTGAGAACAAGTTCTCATTTACAATTGCGACCTGGCCAAGATGAAGCAAAGCAGTTCGACACATACAACAACACAGAGTTACACATGGAGTAAAACAAACATACAGTCAATAATACAGTAGAAAAATAAGTCTATATACAATGTGAGCAAATGAGGTGAGATAAGGGAGGTAAAGGCAAAAAAGGCCATGGTGGCAAAGTAAATACAATATAGCAAGTAAAACACTGGAATGGTAGATTTGTAGTGGAAGAAAGTGCAAAGTAGAAATAGAAATAATGGGGTAAATAATGGGGTAAATAAATACAGTAGGGGAAGGGGTAGTTGTTTGGGCTAAATTATAGATGGGCTATGTACAGGTGCAGTGATCTGTGAGCTGCTCTGACAGCTGGTGCTTAAAGCTAGTGAGGGAGATAAGTGTTCCAGTTTCAGAGATTTTTGTAGTTTGTTCCAGTCATTGGCAGCAGAGAACTGGAAGGAGAGACGGCCAAAGGAGGAATTGGCTTTGGGGGTGACCAGAGAGATATACCTGCTGGAGCGCATGCTACAGGTGGGTGCTGCTATGGTGACCAGTGAGTGGAGATAAGAGGGGACTTTACCTAGCAGGGTCTTGTAGATGACCTGGAGCCAGTGGGTTTGGCGACGAGTATGAAGCGAGGGCCAGCCAACGAGAGCGTACAGGTCGCAGTGGTGGGTAGTATATGGGGCTTTGGTGACAAAACGGATGACACTGTGATAGACTGCATCCAGTTTATTGAGTAGGGTATTGGAGGCTATTTTGTAAATGACATCGCCGAAGTCAAGGATCGGTAGGATGGTCAGTTTTACAAGGGTATGTTTGGCAGCATGAGTGAAGGATGCTTTGTTGCGAAATAGGAAGCCAATTCTAGATTTAACTTTGGATTGGAGATGTTTGATGTGAGTCTGGAAGGAGAGTTTACAGTCTAACCAGACACCTAGGTATTTGTAGTTGTTCACATATTCTAAGTCAGAACCTCCAGAGTTTTGATGCTGGACGGGCGGGCAGGTGCAGGCAGCGATCAGTTGAAGAGCATGCATTTCGTTTTATTTGTATTTAAGAGCAGTTGGAGGCCACGGAAGGAGAGTTGTATGGCATTGAAGCTGGTCCGCTTCATCTCCCGACGTCCTCAGACCTGGATGGACGTCAAATACTGACATGTATCCAAATCAAATCAAACTTTATTTGCCACATTCGCCGAATACAACAAGTGTAGACTTTACCGTGAAATGCTTACTTACAAGCCCTTAACCAACAGTGCAGTTCAAGAAGAAGAAAATATTTACCAATTAGGCAAAAATAAAAAGTAATAATAAAAGTAACACAATATCAATAACAATAACGAGGCTATATACAGGGGGCACCTGAACCGAGTCAGTGTGCAGGGGTACAGGCTAGTTGAGGTAATCTGTACATGTAGGTGGTGACAAAGTGACTGCATAGGTATCGCCGGTGGCGATATTTATGAATTGTTCAGCAGTCTAATGGCTTGGGGGTAGAAGCTGTTGAAGAGCCTTTTGGTCCTAGACTTGGCGCTCTGGTACCGCTTGCCGTGTGGTAGAACAGAAAACAATCTATAACTTGGGTGACTGGACTCTCTGACAATTTTATGGGCTTTCCTCTGACACCGCCTATAATATAGGTAAAGAGACTTCCGGCGCCGACAGAGACTTCCGGCGCCGACAGAGACGTCCGCCTCGCTTCGCGTTCCTAGGAAACTATGCAGTATTTTGTTTTTTTATGTGTTATTTCTTACACTGTTACCCCAGTAAATATTAGGTTTTATTACATACAGTCGGGAGGAACTATTGGATATAAGAGCAACGTCAACTCACCAACATTACGACCAGAAATACGACTTTCCCGAAGCGGATCCTCTGTTTGGTCCACCACCCAGGTCAATGGATCGGATCCCAGCAGGCGACACAAAACAACGGCGCCGCAGAAGGGGCAGACGGAGTGGTCTTCTGGTCTGGCTCCGTAGACGGGCACATTGCGCACCCCTCCCGAGCATACTACTTGCCAATGTCCAGTCTCTTGACAACAAGGTAGACGAAATCCGAGCAAGGGTTGCCTTCCAGAGAGACATCAGAGATTGTAACGTTCTTTGTTTCACGGAAACATGGCTCACTCGGGATACGTCGTCAGAGTTAGTACAGCCACCTGGCTTCTTCACGCATCGCACCGACAGAAACAAACATCTCTCTGGCAAGAAGAAGGGCGGGGGTGTATGCCTTATGATTAACGAGACGTGGTCTGATCATAACAACATACAGGAACTCAAGTCTTTTTGTTCACCTGACCTAGAATTCCTTACAATCAAATGCCGACCGCATTATCTACCAAGAGAATTCTCTTCGATCCCGCACTGTCAGACACATTGACGGCCCTGAAATAACTTAATTTGACTCTATGCAAACTGGAAACCACATATCCTGAGGCTGCATTTAATGTAGCTGGGGATTTTAACAAAGCTAATCTGAAAACAAGGCTCCCTAATTTTTATCAGCATATCGAATGCGAGACCCGGGCTGGCAAAACCCTGGATCATTGTTATTCTAACTTCTGCGACGCATATAAAGCCCTCCCCCGCCCTCCTTTCGGAAAATCTGACCACGACTCCATTTTGTTGCTCCCAGCCTATAGACAGAAACTAAAACAGGAAGAACCCGTGCTCAGGTCTGTTCAACGCTGGTCCAACCAATCGGATTCCACGCTTCAAGATTGCTTCGATCACGTGGACTGGGATATGTTCCGCATAGCGTCGGACAATAACATTGATGAATATGCTGATTCAGTGAGCGAGTTTATTAGCAAGTGCATCGGTGATGTTGTACCCACAGCGTCTATTAAAACATTCCCCAACCAGAAACTGTGGATTGATGGCAGCATTCGCGCAAAACTGAAAGCGCGAACCACTGCTTTTAATCAGGGCAAGGTGACCGGAAACATGACCGAATACAAACAATACAAAGTACAAAGTGTAGCTATTCAAAATACACAAAATACAAAGTGTAGCTATTCTCTCCGCAAGGCAATCAAACAAGCTAAGCATCAGTATAGAGACAAAGTAGAGTTGCAATCCAACGGCTCAGAAACGAGAGGTATATGGCAGGGTCTACAGTCAATCACAGACTACTAAAGGAAAACCAGCCTCGTTGCTGACCATGATGTCTTGCTCCCAGACAAACTAAACAACTTCTTTGCTCGCTTTGAGGACAACACAGTGTCATTGACACAGCCCGCTTCACTGCAGCCAACGTGAGTAAAACATTTAAAAGTGTTAACCCTCGCAAGGCTGCAGGCCTAGACGACTGCAGGCCCAGGCGGCTAGTGTAGCCTGCAGGCCCACACTAGCCACTTTAAACAATGCCACTTCATATAATGTTTACATACCCTACATTACTCATCTCATATGTATATACTGTACTCTATACCATCTACTGCATCTTGCCTATGCCGTTTGGCCATTGATCATTCATATATTTTTATGTACATATTCTTATTCATTCCTTTACACTTGTGTGTATAAGGTAGTTGTTATGAAATTGTTAGGTTAGATTACTTGTTAGATATGACTGCATGGTCAGAACTAGAAGCACAAGCATTTCGCTACACTCGCATTAACCTGTTTAGGATAGGGGGCAGTATTTTCATGGCCGGATAAAAAAACGTACCCGATTTAATCTGGTTATTACTCCTGCCCAGAAACTAGAATATGCATATAATTGTTTGATTTGGATAGAAAACACCCTATAGTTTCTAAAACTGTTTGAATGGTGTCTGTGAGTGTAACAGAACTCATATGGCAGGCCAAAACCTGAGAAGATTCCATACAGGAAGTGCACTCTCTGACCATTTCTTGGCCTTCTATAGCCTCTTTATGGAAAATAGAGGATCTCTGCTGTAACGTGACATTTTCTAAGGCTCCCATAGGCTCTCAGAAGGCGCCAGAACGGGGAATGATGACTCTGCATTCCCTGGGCGAAAAACAGTAGCGCATTTGGAAAGTGGTTGATCTGAGAACAATGACACGGGTGCGCGCGTGCACATGAAGAGTCCATTTTACATTTTCAGTGTTTGAATGAAAACAACGTCTCCCGGTCAGAATATTATCGCTATTTTACGAGAAAAATCGCATAAAAATTGATTTTAAACAGCGTTTGACATGCTTCGAAGTACGGTAATGGAATATTTTGAATTTTTTTGTCACGATATGCGCCGGCGCGTCACCCTTCGGATAGTGTCTTGAACGCAAGAACAAACGCAGCTATTTGGATATAACTATGGATTATTTGGAACCAAAACAACATTGGGTGATGAAGTAGAAGCCCTGGGAGTGCATTCTGACGAAGAACAGCAAAGGTAATCCAATTTTTCTTATAGTAAATCTGAGTTTGGTGAGTGCCAAACTTGGTGGGTGTCAAAATAGCTAGCCATGATGGCCAGGCTATCTACTCAGAATATTGCAAATTGTGCTTTCACTGAAAAGCTATTTTAAAATCAGACACCGCGATTGCATAAAGGAGTTCTGTATCTATAATTCTTAAAATAATTATGTTTTTTTGTGAACGTTTATCGTGAGTAATTTAGTAAATTCGGTGGGTATGCTAGTTCTGAACGTCACATGCTAATGTAAAAAGCTAGTTTTTGATATAAATATGAACTTGATTGAACAAAACATGCATGTATTGTATAACATAATGTCCTAGGAGTGTCATCTGATGAAGATCATCAAAGGTTAGTGCTGCATTTAGCGTGGTTTTGGTTTTTGTGACATTATATGCTAGCTTGAAAAATGGGTGTCTGATTATTTCTGGCTGGGTACTCTCCTGACATAATCTAATGTTTTGCTTTCGTTGTAAAGCCTTTTTGAAATCAGACAATGTGGTTAGATAAAGGAGAGTCTTGTCTTTAAAATGGTGTAAAATAGTCATATGTTTGAAAAATTGAAGTTTTGGGATTTTTGAGGAGTTTGTAATTCGTGCCACGCCCTATCATTGGATATTGGAGCGGTGTTCCGCTAGCGGAACATCTAGATGTAAGAGGTTTTAACATCTGCTAACCATGTGAATGTGGCAAATAACATTTGATTTGTTTTGTACTGGATGGCAGGAAAAGGTTTTGTTGTGCCCTCTTCATGACTGTCTTGGTATGTTTGGACCATGATAGTTTGTTGTTGATCTGGACACCAAGGAACTTGAAACTCTCAACCTGCTCCGCTACAGCCCCATCGATGTTAATGGGATCCTGTTTGGCCCGCCTTTTTCTGTAGTCCATGATCAGCTCATTGAGGGAGAGGTTGTTGTCCTGGCACTACACTGCCAGTTCTCTGACCTCCTCCCTATAGGATGTTACATCGTTGTCGGTGATCAGGCCTACCACTGTTGTGTCGTCAGCAAACTTAATGATGGTGTTGGAGTTGTGTTTGGCCACGCAGTTGTGGGTGAACAGGGAATACAGGAGGACACTAAGTACACATCCCTGAGGGGCCCCAGTGTTAAGGATTAGCGTGGCAGACGTGTTGTTGCCTACTCTTACCACCTGGGGGGCGGCCCGTCAGGAAGTCCAGGATCAAGTTGCAGAGGGAGGTCTTTAGTTCCAGGGTCCTTAACTTAGTGATGAGCTTCGTGGGCACTATGGTGTTGAACGCTGAGCTGTAGTCGATGAACAGCATTCTCACATTGATGTTCCTTTTGTCCAGGTGAGAAATGGTGGTGAGGAGTGCGATTTAGATTGCGTCATCTGTGGATCTGTTGGGACGGTATGCGAATTGGAGTGGGTCTAGGGTGTCCGGGAGGATACTGTTGATGTGAGCCATGACCAGCCTTTCAAAGCACTTCATGACTACTGACGTGAGTGCCACGGGGTGGTAATCATTTGAACAGGTTAACTTCGCTTCCTTGGGCACAGGGACTATGGTGGTCTGCTTGAAACATGTAGATATTACAGACTCGGTCAGAAAGAGGTTGAAAATGTCAGTGAAGATACTTGACAGTTGGTCCGCACATGCTTTGAGTAGACGTCCTGTGAATGTTGACCTGTTTAAAGGTTTTGTTCACATCAGCTACCGAGAGTGTTATCACACAGTCATCCAGAACAGCTGGCGCTCTCATCCATGCTTCAGTGTTGCTTGCCTCAAAGCAAGCATAAAAGGCATTTAGGTCACTGGGCAGCTCGCATCTGAGTTTCCCTTTGTGGTCCGTAATAGTTTTCAAGCCCTGCCACATCCGACGAGCGTCAGAGCCGGTGTAGTAGGATTCAATCTTAGTCCTGTATTGACGCTTTGCTGGTTTGATGGTTCATCTGAGGGCATAGCGGGATTTCTTATACGCGTCCGTATTAGTCTCCCGCTCCTTGAAAGCGGCAGCTCTAGCCTTTAGCTTGATCCAGATTTTTCCTGTAATCCATGGCTTCTGGTTGGGATATGATGTACAGTCACTGTGGGGACGGCGCCATCGATGCACTTATTGATGAAGCCGATGACTGAGGTAGTATACTCCTCAATGCCATTGGATCAATCCCGGAACATATTCCAGTCTGTGCTAGAAAAACAGTCCTGAAGTGACAATTTCCTGATTGAGCGAGTGACTGGTACTTTCTGCTTTAGATTTTGCTTGTAAGCAGGAATCAGGAGGATAGAATTGTGGTCAGATTTGCCAAATGGAGGGCGTGGGAGAGCTTTGTATGCATCTCTATGTGTGGAGTAAAGGTGGTCTAGGATTTTTTTCCTGGTTGCACATGTGACATGCTGGTAGACATTTGGTAAAACTGATTTAAGTTTGCCTGCATTAAAGTCCCCGGCCACTAGGAGCGCCACTTCTGGGTGAACGTTTTCTTCTTTGCTTATGGCCTTATAGAGTTGGTTGAGAGTGGTTTTAGTGCCAGCTTCGCTTTGTGGTGGTAAACAGACAGCTACGAATAATACAGATGAGAACTCTCTTTGTAGATAGTGTGGTCGACAGCTTATCATAAGGTGAGTAATACCTCGAGAATTATTTAATATTAGCCATTGCACACCAGCTGTTATTGACAAAAAGACACACACCCCCACGACTCGTCTTACCAGAGGTAGCGTCTCTGTTCTGCCGGTGCATGGAAAATCCCGCCAGCTGTATATTGTCCGTTTCTTCATTCAGCCACGTCTCTGTGAAACATAAGATGTTACAGTTTTAAATGTCCCGTTGGTAGGATAATCTTAATAGTAGGTCATACATTTAGTTTTCTAACAATTGCACGTTAGCAAGGAAAATGGAAGGCATTGGGAGTTTACTCGCTCGCTTCCGGATTCTCAGAAGGATCCCCGATCTGCGTCCCCTTTTCCGGCGTCTTTTCTTCACGCAAGGCGAGGATCTGGGCCTGTTCCAGTGAAAGCAGGATATCCTTCTCGTCGGACTTGTTAAAGGAAAAAGTTGCTTCCAGTCCGCGGTGAGTAATAGTTTTTCTGATATCCAGAATTTATTTTCGTTCATAAGAGACAGCAGCAGCAACATTATGTACACAATATTGTTAAAAAATAACTTAAATAAAACGCAATAAAAATTACTAAATTGCGCAATTGGTTGGGAGAGTGTAAAACGTCAGCCATATTCTTCAGGCACCATCTTTCACAAATCACGGGTGACCTGCCTGATAAAACATCCCATTTGAGTTAGCTACTGTATATATTAATCTCTGTTAACCCAGAAGAAAAATCTTGCCTAATTTGGTCAGCTACATTACCCATGTAGGTATTGAACCAGGTGAGTGGGACAAAAATAGAAGCTGTTGATGTTTATGGAAGCTTTTTACACATGTTCAGCTGGTGTGTGTGTGTGTGCGTGTGTGTGTCCACAGTGTGTTCTGCTTTCTCGTCTATGTCAGACGTGTCATTGGATAGAACACTCGTCTCTGACACACTCATGGGAACTTCCTGACCCAGATCTGTCTCTTCTGCACACCCAACAGAGCGAGCAGCAGACACACACACACACACACACACACACTCACACACACGACTGAGATGTGGGTCATTGACAAGATGTCAGGTGAGGACTGAAGAACCCAGGTGATACAGAGGGGCAGTGAACCTTCACTGTGGCATTCGCCTCAAGACGGGAAGCCATTGGGGAACAAGGTTGGATGACTTACACAAACAGGCTCAGACATGCACACTCAAATGTGGACACACAAACATTTCTTTTAATGCTGTTTTGCGACTGCTTTGTCAATCCTGAGCATTTCTGTGGTCTGAATGGCAGAGAAGGAGATACGATTAATTCAACAGCCTTCAGAAGATTTTGAAGTCAACTTGTCTCAATGCAGTTCAATTTGTGTAGTTCTTTTCACAAAGTCATTGCTCAGCTGGCCCTTTGAGAGGAAGCTAAGAGCTTAACCCTCCAATAAATACATACGCCATTTATATATATATATATATATATACACTACCGTTCAAAATTTTGGGGCCACTTGGAAATGTCCTTGTTTTTTTAAAGAAAAGCAAATTTTGTTGTCCATCAAAATAACATCAAACTGATCAGAAATACAGTGTAGACATTGTTAATGTTGTAAATTACTAGTGTAGCTGGAAACGGCAGATTTTTTTAATGGAATATCTACATAGGCATACAGAGGCCCATTATCAGCAACCAAAACTCCTGTGTTCCAATGGCACGTTGTGTTAGCTAATCCAAGTTTATAATTTTAAAAGGCTAATTGATCATTAGAAAACCCTTTTGCAATTATGTTAGCACAGCTGAAAACTGTTGTTTTAATTAAAGAAGCAATAAAACTGGCCTTCTTTAGACTAGTTGAGTATTTGGAGCATCAGCATTTGTGGGTTCAATTACAGGCTCAAAATGGCTAGAAACAAATAACTTTTTTCTGAAAAATGTCAGTCTATTCTTGTTCTGAGAAATGAAGGCTATTCCATGTGAGAAATTGCAAAGAAACTGAAGATTTTGTACAACGCTGTGTACTACTCCCTTCACAGAACAGCGCAAACTGTCTCTAACCAGAATAGAAAGAGGAGTGGGAGGCCCCGGTGCACAACTGAGCAAGAGGACAAGTACATTAGAGTGTCTAGTTTGAGAAACAGACACCTCACAAGTCCTCAACTGGCAGCTTCTTTAAATAGTACCCGCAAATCACCAGTCTCAATGTCGACAGTGAAGCGGCGACTCCGGGATGCTGGCCTTCTAGGCAGAGTTGCAAAGAAAAAGCCATATCTCAGACTGGCCCAAAAAAATGTATAATATTAGATGTGCAAAAGACCACAGACACTGGACAGAGGAACTCTGCTTAGAAGGCCAGCATCCCGGAATCGCCTCTTCAGTGTTGACATTGAGACTGGTGTTTTGTGGGTAATCAAACACACAAATTCTGATGCTCCAGATACTCAACTTGTCTAAAGAAGGTCAGTTTTATTGCTTCTTTAATTAGGACAACAGGTTTCAGCTGTGCTAACATACTTGCAAAAGGCTTTGCTAATGATCAATTAGCCTTTTAAAATGATAAACTTGGATTAGCTAACGTAACGTGCCATTGGAACACAGGAGTGATTGATGGTTGCTGATAATGGACCTCTGTGCGCCTATGAAGATATTCCATTAAAAATCAGACTTTTCCAGCTACAACAGTCATTTACAACATGAACAATGTCTACACTGTATTTCTGATCAATTTGATGTTATTTTAACATACAAAAAAAAAATCATTTTCTAAGTGACTCCAAACTTTTGAACGTTAGTGTATGTATACATGTTTATGACATTTAGCAGATGCTTTTATCCAAAGCAATTTTTTATTTATTTAACCTTTATTTAACCAGGAAGGGCTCATTGAGATTTAAAATCTCTTTTTCAAGAGCGTCCTGTCCAAGATAGGCAGCGCCAAGTCATTACAAAAATTACAGACAACAACATGAAAAACTACAAGTAATCTAGTAAAAACAATAGAATTCACAAGAGTATAACAAAATCAAAAACAGCAAATTAAAAACATTGACAGGTCAGGGAATCAAACTCAAGATCATTCATCAGTGATTTAAAAATACCAATCGGGACAAGTTCTTCCTGTTGAAAAGTATTTTGTAAGGTGTTCCAAGATGATGGCGCAGAGTACATACAAGCCCTTTTACCAAATTCAGTTCGGACATTTGGAACAGTTAGCAGGATAAAGTCCAGCGAACGAAGAGAGTACCCACCACATTTCTGAACAATAAAAATGCCCAAATAAAAAGGTAGTAAACCTAAAATGGCTTTGTAAATAAAAGTATACCAGTGACTGAGCCTACGAGTGACTAGAGAAGGCCAGCCAACCCTGGTATACAAAGTGCAGTGGTGCGTAAGGGTTTTGCAGTTTAAAATTTGGTTTTGCAGGTGTCAATTGATCTCAAACACTGAGCGGAAGCATTCATATATAAAATATCCCCATAGTCTAGTAAAGGCATAAATGTAGCTGATACTAGCCTCCTTCTGGCTTCAAAAGAAAAACAAGCCTTATTCCTAAAATAAAATCCTAATTTCAGCTTCAATTTTTTTGTAAGTTGTTGAATATCCATTTTAAAAGAGAGGCCATCATCAATCAAAATTCCAAGATATTTATATGAGGTTACAACCTCAATCTCCTTGCCCTGACAGGTAGTAATAGGTGAAAGGTTCAGAGGTCTATTTCTTGCTTTAGAAAACACCATTAGTTTAGTTTTGTCAGTATTGAGGATAAGCTTCAATTGACACAAGGTATGTTGAACAGTATAAAAAGCAGTTTGCAAGTTCTGGGAAGCTTTTGTAAGAGATGAGGCACAACAGTAAATAACAGTATCATCAGCATAAAAATGAAGTTGCGCATTTTGGACATTTTTGTCTAAATTATTTATATAAATAGTGAATAAGAGAGGACCAAGTACAGAGCCTCGGGGCACACCACTACAGACAGACAATTTAACAGACCTAAGCCCATCAAATTGAGTGCACTGAGTTCTATCAGACGGATAGTTAACAAACCATGCAACTGCATGCTCTGAAAGACCTACACTCATGCGTGCATACATTTTATATATGGGTGGTCCCGGGAATTGAACCCACTATCCTGGCATTAAAAGTGCCATGCTCTACCAACTGAGCTACAGTAGAAAAGCCAGGAGCATCTGTGACAGTAGTAAAGAAGGACTCTCATTGATTGAAAGAATAGGAATAGACCTTGAGAGGTAACATTATTGCCATTGTGACAGTTAGCCCTTAGCACACAATACTTAACAGTAGGAGACTTCAGTATCATCATTGTCATCATCATACTCTTCATCATCGTCATCATCCTCATTATCATCTTCATCATCATGAACATCATCATTATTCTGCAGTCGTACTCTGGTTTTTAGGCTCAGTTCCTTCATATTTATAATTTCACTACAGGGAATATGGTTATATTACATTTTCATGCATTGTGTACTTACCCCCGGCGTTTGGGATCGCTTTTGCTTTTCATTGTTTCAACCATCATGCATATTTAACCCTAATTATATGTTATGAATATTTGATTGAATGCATATCAATTATCCTGCATATGCAATAAGTATCTGTTGAATAAGGGTTATGTATATGCATGTAAAACTGTTCCGTCTCACTCGACTTAATGATAGCTGGCTGTCCATTTCTAATAGATCTCAATACACTCCTCTCTCCTGCACTCTCTTTCTTTTCTGTCTCTTTCTCTCTCCCTCTCTCTCTCTATCTGTCATTCTCTCCCACTCACCGTCTCTCTCTCGCTCTCTCTGTCATTTGCCCCACTCACCGTCTCTCTCTCTCTCTCTCTCGCTCTCTGCCTCTGCCACAACAATGACTGTTATTACCTCTATCAAAAGCCGCTCTGAGCTTCATTCATGGCTGTGAAAATCTACTCTATGGTGTAGGCCTCTTTATCTGCTGTGGCGTGGGACTGTATGTGCATATGTGTGTGTATATCTTTATGGCCTTATCTAAAATAAGGCTTTCCCTCCCTTTCTTCCCCATCTCTTTCTCCCTCCATCCCTTCTTCTCTCCTTCCCTTCCTCCTCCACTTACACTTTCCTGTGATGTGGGCGGAGAGGGAGCGAGAGAGAGAAGGAATTAAGAAGTGACCTATATAGGAAGTTGTTCGCAGCCCCATCCAGCTCCAGCTGCCTGCTGCATTTCAAGAAGGCTCCTATGAATAATGCAGGGGATAACTCAACACCGCTGCCTTCAATAAATCCATCCTCAATGAGTGTTGATGACAGTGGGCCTGTACGTGTGTGTGTGTGTGTATGTGTGTGTGTGCGAGTGAGTGTGTGTGTGTGTATCTGTGACTCTGTGTGTCTGTAAGGTGTATGGAGACGTGGAGCAGTGTCATTGCCCCGGGTGCAGTCAAGGTAGCCCTAGGTGATAACTGAGACTTTGAAAAGTACATGAAAGCTCTAGGAACAGCGGGGGACGGACAGTGTGTGGGGGGGACCTTGGGGTGTTATTGGAAGGAGGATACATTGATCCAGTTTTCAGGGGATGTTTGCTAGTTTGAAACTGACCCTACCCAGAGACACCCAAGCAGCAGACGTAGAGGGCCACGGCTGGCACACACGTGTCACTGCCCAGACAGATGTTACCAGCAGAGGTGGGCCATCCACTGTCTGCCATCTCCCTGGCCATGATGAATGACAACAGCATGTCCACCATCACACCAGTAAGCCACAGCCAGCCCACACAACTTCTGGAGTATTGGCTCTGGTACTGTAGGAAAAGGACAGTGCCATGTGCTAGAAGTCCAGATGTCAATTTCAAGATGGTTTTGTGATGATTTTCTTTTATGTAAAGTTTTAGAAGTGGAACATAGGTACTGCCTGTTGGGTATTTGTATACAGTCAGCTTTGCAGGACTAAATGATAGTCTACTGTATTTATGTCAACATGAGCCTGTGTGTCTGTGTATTTGTGGACACTGTATGCGTCTGGACACATTTCTACTGCGATTTCTGCATGGTGTTCAGTATGCCAGAGCCTAGGTTTTCACACAGGGTTCAGAGGACAGAATGAGCTTATGACTGAGCCTCAGCCCACCCTATACAGCACAGGATTTGATAATCATGCTAATGTTTGATCCAGATAAGATGTGTATTGGTGAATATGGACTGCACAAACACTTGAAGTCAGAAGTTTACATACACTTAGGTTGGAGTCATTAAAACTCGTTTTTCAAACACTCCATAAATTTCTTGTTAACAAACTATAGTTTGGCAAGTCGGTTAGGACATCTACTTTGTGCATGACACAAGTAATTTTTTCAACATTTGTTTACAGACAGATTATTTCACTTATAATTAACTGGATCACAATTCCAGTGGGTCAGATGTTTACATACACTAACTTGACTGTGCCTTTAAACAGCTTGAAAATTCACGAAAATGATGTCATGGCTTTAGAAGCTTCTGATAGGCTAATTGACACAATTTTAGTCAATTGGAGGTGCACCCGTGGATGTATTTCAAAGCCTACCTTCAAACTCAGTGCCTCTTTGCTTGACATCATGGGAAAATCAAAAGATATCAGCCAAGACCTCCGAAAAAAATTGTAGACCTCCACAAGTCTGGTTCATCATTGGGAGCAATTTCCAAACACCTGAAGGTACCACGTTCATCTGTACAAACAAATAGTACTCAAGTATAAACACCATGGGACCACGCAGCCGTCATACCGCTCAGGAAGGAGATGCGCTCTGTCTCCTAGAGATGAACGTACTATTGGTGCGAAAAGTGCAAATTAATCCCAGAACAACAGCAAAGGACCTTGTGAGGATTCTGGAGGAAACAGGTTCAAAAGTATCTATATCCTCAGTAAAACAAGTCCTATATCGACATAACCTGAAAGGCCGCTCAGCAAGGCCGCTCAGCAAGGCTCCAAAACCGCCATAAAAAAGGCAGACAACGGTTTGCAACTGCACATGGGGACAAAGATTGTACTTTTTGGAGAAATGTCCTCTGGTCTGATGAAACAGAAATAGAACTGCTTGGCCATAATGACCATTGTTATGTTTGGAGCAAAAAGGGGGAGGCTTGCAAGCCGAAGAACACCATCCCAAACATAAAGCACGTGGGTGGCAGCATCATGTTGTGGTGGTACTTTGCTGCAGGAGGGACTGGTGCACTTTACAAAATAGATGGCATCATGAGGGGGGAAAATTATGTGGATATATTGAAGCAACATCTCAAGACATCAGTCAGGAAGTTAAAGCTTGGTTGCAAATGGGTCTTCCAAATGGACAATGACCCCAAGCATACTTCCAAAGTTGTGGCAAAATGGTTTAAGGACAACAAAGTCAAGGTATTGGAGTGGCCATCACAAAGCCCTGACCTCAATCCTATAGAAAATTTGTGGGCAGAACTGGAAAAAGCGTGTGCGAGCAAGGAGACCTACAAACCTGACTCAGTTACACCAGCTCTGTCAGGAGGAATGGGCCAAAATTCACCCAACTTGTTGTGGGAAGCTTGTGGAAGGCTACCCGAAACTTTACCCAAGTTAAACAATTTAAAGGCAATGCTACCAAATACTATTTGAGTGTATGCAAACTTCTGACCCACTGGGAACGTGATGAAAGGAATAAAAGCTGAAATAAATCATTCTCTCTACTATTATTCTGACATTTCACTTTCTTCAAATAAAGTGGGGGTCCTAACTGACCTAAGACAGGGATTTTTTTTCTCAGATTAAATTTAAGGAATTGTGAAAAACTGAGTTTAAATGTATTTGACTAAGGTGTATGTAAACTTCCGACTTCAACTGTATGCAAAGGCCTTCCATAGTGGTGCTGGACTCATTCATGGAGAATGTACGGGGGATATTTAAATGGTAGGTAGGGGAAGTTGGGTAAATCTGATGTTTTTTTTGTTCGCGGATATGAAAATATCTCAGTTTTTCCGAAACAAGCAGGGTTTTGTGACCAACAGCTTAATAGAATGACTATTCAAATTTGTTTAAAACTGGAAATTGGAATGGAAAACTAACTACCTAAGGAGGTTTGTTTTAAGTGCTTTGCTAATAGGGTCAAGGCATTGTTTGGGGCAGTTCAAACCATGGTGTCTGTAGTGACACCTCAAGCACAGATGCAGTGCCTTAGACCGCTGCGCCACTCGGGAGCTCGGATTATGTCATGCTACAGTATATACTATCTCTTCTTACAGTGGAGGTGAATGTGAATATGATGGTGTTCCGATGTTAGTCGTCTCCTATGCAAATTGCATCGTCATGCAAGCACCATGGTAATTAAAGGATGGATGGAGATTGGTGGGTTTCTCGCGGCTTACTGCACACGGCGTCTGCTCTGTCCCTACATCCTCTGCATCCCTCCCTCAGCCTTCCTCGCTCAGCCCTCCTCCCTCGCTCCTCAGCCCCCCTTGCTCCTCAGCCTTTTGGGTAGGAGAGGGAGGGAAAACCCCTCCTTCCTCTCAACCTCTGGGTGAATATTCAGCACTCTGAAAAGCCTGTTTAAAGCAGCTTGTTGCTAAGGAGATAACACACACAGACTTCTGCTTTCCCCTCCTCCCATCTGATCACTATAGGCAACTGTACAATAGTCTGCCATGTCTATCTATCTATCTCTGTCTGTGGTCAGAGTAGGGCTCATTCACAATACATCTAACTGCAGACACAGTAATGACTATATAGCTGGAAAAAGAGTTGAGTTACTAGAGTGGCAAAGCAGACATCCGCTAGTAATGACCTCTAAACAAGCAGGATAACAGGATCTCACCAGCTGTGGATATGATACCCAGTCCTCAACACCTGAAGAAATGGCAGCCAGACACATGTAATGTGTTGATGTGACATTTACACATATCTCTATAACGATGGCTGCTATTACACAACTTGTTGCGATGGTTTTATTCAGACGTCCATATTGTTTTGTGTAAGTATGTGAAGACGTTTACTTGACTGAGATGTTTGATGATGTTTGATGAGGTACAGATGTAGGATCTTCATTTGATCACCCTGTTGCAGGAGAACATTCCTGAAATTTGAGGTTTAAAAAGGCTTCTGAAATGTGTAATTTCCACTTTGAAATTTCAGGCTTGATTTTCCCTTAGGAAAAATGGATCAACCCCTACAAACATTTCCATTAATTATAATCCACATAATAATTCACATTTCTTGTTGCTGCAGGATTATTTTCCTGGTGTAGAAAACTGACCAAAAGTAAGATATGTAGGCAACTGGTAAGGAAAGCTATTGATTCACACCACTCTCTGAGGGCCTCTTTAAGATCCTCCTATAAACAGAGATAAACCTTCTATCGACAGCATCTTGTTAACACAGCACACTAACTGGCTAATGGCTGATGATTTAGGGAACGCTCATAGTTATTTATCACTCCTAACTCTTCTTATTAAAAGCTGGACTTGGAACTGAAGGACTCTCTAAATTAGCTCTCAAAGAGGCAGGCCCTCCTATTTGATAAGTGTATGCAGTCATAAAAGAAGTGTGAATTTATCTCTATGTCAATGATTGTACGCTTTACCTGGCAATTGGGAGGTCCCCCATCTCTTATAGTTAGTGAATTCAACCTTTCCTTGAAGAAAAAGTCAAATATTTTCAGAAGTGCATCTTCAATATTGGCAATCTCTTCTACCTGTAACTCAGAATAAGTTCTCATTTCCCACCACATGAAAACCATCAGAGACATTAGTAGTAGAACCTGGCCATAATGTAAAATGGTATCCCCCATACTGTTGTGGATATTCTCATTCATTAGGCAATCTAAAATTACGCCTGCTTCTCCAGCGAAGGTGGTGTCCATTTGCAGCTTCTATCATGGACTGGGAACAGCAACAGCTCTCTCTCTCACACACACACACACACACACACACACACACACACACACACACACACACACACACACACACACACACACACACACACACACACACACACACACACACACACACACACACACGTTAATGATGTTGTGCTGGGATGGATGACATGATGTGATGACCCTCTATAGGGTGGTAGTAATGGAACACCACTCTAATGGTCTTCACACATAACATCCGGAGTGGACAGAAGATGGTCACAGCTATAATACCATCATGACCTGTGGATGGTGATTCTCTCACTATAATTCGGTCAGGCTGGGCTGGTTTCTGTAGTAATAGGTCACCCTCTGACCCTTGACCCTAACCTCACACCCCTCACACTGCTCAGAGGTAGATGGTGGTGATACATGTAGTTTTATCTCCCTGGAGACTGGCTGTATATGCTGATGGAAGGTGGGACAGGTCACTGCTGTTGATATTGTCACTGTATCTCCCTGTTACTCCTGCTATACTGTGCCTTCAGCAAGTATTCACACCTCTTGACTTTTTTGACATTTTGTTGAGATGAATTCACCTTTCAGCAGGACAATAACCTAAAACACAAGGCCAAATCTACACTGGAGTTGCTTACCAAGAAGACAGTGAATGTTCCTGAGTGGCCGAGTTACAGTTTTGACTTAAATCTGCTTGAAAATCTATGGCAAAACCTGAAAATGGTTGTCTAGCAATGATCAAAAAACAATTTGACAGAGCTTGAAGAATTTTGTAAAGAATAATGGGAAAATATTGTACAATACAGGTGTGCAAAGGTCTTAGAGACTTACCCAGAAAGATTCACAGCTGTAGTCGCTGCCAAAGGTGCTTCTACAAAGTATTGACTTAGGATTGTGAATACTTACACTACTGTTCAAAAGTTTGAGGTCACTTAAAAATGTCCTTGTTTTGGAAAGAAAAGCACATTTTATGTCCATTAAAATAACATCAAAATGATCAGAAATACAGTATAGACATTGTTAATGTTGTAAATGACTATTGTAGCTGGAAACGGCAGATTTTTAATGGAATATCTACATAGGCGTACGGAAGCCCATTATCAGCAACCATCACTCCTGTGTTCAAATGGCACGTTGTGTTAGCTAATTTAGCATTTTAAAAGGCTAATTGATCATTAGAAAACCCTTTTGCAATTATGTTAGCACAGTTGAAAACTGTGGTTCTGATTAAAGAAACAATAAAACTGGCCTTCTTTAGACTAGTTGAGTATCTGGAGATTCAGCATTTGTGGGTTCGATTACAGAGTTCCTCTGAACAGAGTTCCTCTGTCCAGTGTCTGTGTTATTTTGCCCATCTTAATATTTTATTTTTATTGGCTAGTCTGAGATATGGCTTATTCTTTGCAACTCTGCCTAGAAGCCCAGCATCCCGGAGTCACCTTTTCACAGTTGACATTGAGACTGGTGTTTTGCGGTACTATAGAATGAAGCTGCCAGTTGAGGACTTGTGAGATGTCTGTTTCTCAAACTAGACACTCTAATGTACTTGTCCCCTTGCTCAGTTGTGCACCGGGGCCTCCCACTCCTCTTTCTATTCTGGTTAGAGCCAGTTTGTGCTGTTCTGTGAAGGGAATAGTACACAGCGTTGTACGAGATCTTCATTTTCATTTTTAAGTGACCCAAACTTTTGAATAGTATTGTATGTATATTAGATATTTCTGTATTTAATTTTCAATACATTTGCAAAAATGTCATTTTTTTACTTCTCACTTTGTGATAATGGGGTATTGTGTATAGATGGGTGACAAAACCATCCGAATGCAGGCTGTAACACAACAAAATGTGTAAAAGGTCAAGGCGTCTGAATACTTTCTGAAGGTACTGTATAACCTCACCCTGCTCTGTTTACCAAACCCAAGCCTGAATGGATGTGTTACTGGAATGCAGTAGCTGAGTCCCTATTACAAGACATACACAATACTCATTAAGGGGATATTCATTAAATTATCCAATTATCCTTTGATCTCATATGACAACAGGGAGCCCTTATAGCCCACATAATAACCAATAATATAAACTGGGTGGTTCAAGCTCTGAATGCTGATTGGCTGACAGCTGTGGTATATCAGACCGTATACTACGGGTATGACAAAACATTTATTTTTACTGCTTTAATTACATTGGTAACCAGTTTATAATAGCAATAAGGAACCTCAGGGATTTGTGTTATATGGCCAAAACACCATGGCTGAGTTCCGTGTGCAGCCACTATATACCACACCCCCTCGGGCCTTGTTGCTTAAGTATAGCCTATAGTATACTGTAAATGTATGCATTCATGTATAATGCCAGTTGAACGTCCTGTGGCCTTGACAACATTATACAGTATAACGATGCTATAAGCCAATGGTTCTCAATCCAGGTCCTGAGGACCCAAAGGGTGGCACATTTTAGTACACAGTTGATTCAAATGATCAACTTATCATCAAGCTTTGATGATTTAAATCAGGTGTGTAACGCAATGATTCCTATGGGACTGATGATCCTTCAGGCTCCGTGTGTACGCTAGATACCTGATGGGACTGATATGGATGGCTGTGTGTTGTTGTACGTTCATCTAGTTAATCAGGTGTATTGGAGGCCAATAGTTTAATCAGAGTCTCGCAAACACCGACGATTTAGCTGTCATTAGGTTTGACTTCTAGCTTCTGGTTTGACATAGAGAAATAGGTAGATATTATATGTTTTCACCTGATCTGGCATGTTGTAGCAGAATGGAAGCTACTAAGGCAGTTGCACAATCGGTTCAGTCAGGATTCATGGCTCGTATCAAGAGTGATATTGGAGAATGCTAATAATGTCAACACTCACACACACACACGCGCACACACACACACCCCCCCCCCACCCCAGCCCACACACAGACAGACTTACAGCTATGCCGTACACCGTCTGTCTCTGTCACTGTGGGGCACTGCGGTAGTGTTTTAATTGTTTTATAGGAGTGACAGACAGGAGAAACAAGTGGACTAAAGTTTTCCCTCCAGTGCAGGCTGAGGCTCCATGCTAGACAGTCAATTACAGGGAGTGGAATTGCCCAAGGGTAAACATATGGGAGGGAGATAACACTCTGCCCTGTGGAGGCTCTCAGAACTTTCCAGACAGACACTCTCTGTCTCTCACAGATCTTGCAACACTGCAGTCTGCTATAACCTCCACTACACACAGGACAGAGAGGAGAAGTGTGATGTGAATATTTATATACATAGATGTTGAGTTAATATCCTAGGTGTAGGGATTATCCTGTTTTAATTATTATCAATATTCAGCATTTTTAACAGAATGAACAATATATTACAGATGTAGGATCTTAATTTGAGCCAGTCTCCTATGGCAGGAAAATAATCCTGCAGCAACAGGAAATATGAATTATGTGGATTATAGTTAATGGACATTTTTTAAATGGTTGATACATTTTTCGTAATGGAAATTAAACTTTAGAAGCCTTTTTAAACCTCAAATACACTACAAGAAATGTATCCTGCAACAGGGTGATCAATTAAGATCCTACACCTGTATATTGCTTCGGACTGTCTTCTTGGCCTTCAGTTTGTAGAGGTTGATAAACTGGCTGTCTTAGTTCACATTCTGTGCTTTTAAACCCAGGAGTCGTGTGTTGAAGGACAACGTGAGCTTAGAATGTTCTGTGTAAATTGTGATTACATCATGATCGCCATAATAACCCATAATCAACACTCCCTCTCAATGTTCCCTCAACGTTAATGCAGCCCCCCTCCTCCTTCCCAATTAGACATATCAATTACAGGACACAGCAGTGTGTAACTCACACCACTCCAGTTGTTCAAGCATATGATGTGCTCACTGGTGGCCACAGTCTCAGCCGATTCAGCAAATAAATTTAGGAAACAATCTTAGGATCAGTCCCATCACTTAGCCAATTAGGAGATAGCGAGACAGACGACCATTACCATAAGGACCAATCAATAGCGGAAACCAGAGGTGCAGCTAGGGTTTACATTGGTTCTAATGGAGGGGATGGGGTCACCGCTCTGTTTTGACAGACAGATAGACCGACCTGTTAGAGAAGTCCAGTTACAGGATGTCAGGATTAAAAGGTTTCACCTTGATGATTGTAAACATGATAACCATTGTGGCAGGAAATGGCAAAGCTGTCATTTAACATTTGACATTTTTCACTTTTAGTTTTGTTTGACATTTGTGGATGTTTTTCAGGAAGCTGTACAGAATGACCGTATATTTTGTTGATAGTTCTGACAGTTGATGAGGACAAGGAAATGGTTTTGTGATCCAGCACCTCTCTGGCCAGACAGACAGACAAACACAGACAGACAGACAGAAAGTGGTGCGATAGGGAGGGTTTCTCTGCTAATCACAGGTTATTGCCCTCAGGGATCTTTATTGCAGCAGATTATCTCTCTGACACCCCCTCCTCATTCATCACCATCATTCATCTCTCTCTCCCTCTCTCCCACCCTCTCACCCTCCCACCCTCCCTCCCTCCCACCCACCCTCCCTCCCACCCACCCTCTTCCTCCCTCCAACCCTCCCTCTCTCCTTCCATCACATGGCCCGAGTCTCATTCTGGACACAGAGTCTCTCCAATCCTTCCCATGTTTATGCCTGTAGTATGAGCACAATTCTACTGTCTCTGTCTTATATATGGTGTGGACATATCTACTGTAGTTGTAGCTTTGAATGTAGGCTTTATGCCTGAAAATATTACTCTCCACTATGTCCCTATTCATGGCCACATTGAAAGAAATCCCTTTTATAACAAACATTTGCAGGTAAACAATAAAATACAATTCCTAATGTGACGAGTAGCCAAGATTCGGGACACGATTCGGTAACAGTAGTCATTGCAGCCTAAGTTAATTTAATTCATGACTGTTTGCAAAACCAAATAGACCATTGTGAACAGAGTGCATATTTCTTTGTAGTATACTGCATAACAACGGGGTGTGTGAGAGAGAGAGAGGGAGTGAGAGAGCGAGAGAGAGTGAGCGAGAGTGAGAGAGAAACAGAGCGAGAGAGAGCGAGATCGAGAGACAGAGAGAGAGAGACAGAGAGACAGACAGAGAGAGACAGACAGAGAGACAGACAGAGAGAGAGAGACAGAGAGAGAGAGAAAAAATGAGAGGGGTGTTGTAATTAAATTAGTAAACACAAGATTGTGCCTATTAAAACTGAACACAGATGGAAAGCTATGCAATCCATCAGGAGAAGAGCGCTCACCTCAATACACCAGCACAGTTGCCTGTTTTGCTTGCTAGACTAGTGGGCTAGTATGCCTACTTGTTTGACATGGGCAGGAGCACGCCTGCGAGCAGAGGGCGAAATGTTCCTTACTTGATATTGGTCCCATTCGCTTTTCGCCAACTTTAGAATTGTAAACTAATAGAAATAGAAGTGGAAGTAAACTCAAAGTCAATTGTATTAAATTGCCAAAATGATAAAATGACTCCTCTCTATTCATAAAATCATTCAAAACAGGTTAATACACCAGCAAGCAGATGATAGTTTGCCTCTAAAAATAATAAACTGGGGTGCATGGAATGCTTTACTATAAAGGTACATTTTCTATGCTGAAATTTGTTTCCCCAAACTTGAAACTCACGCTCTGCCTATGGGAGAGGGACAGAGAGGGAGAGAGACCCGACTCAACTCAAACTAAACTGTCTATCATACAGCAGAATGTGTGTCCAACGCCAACCCCCCACAACTGAATAGATAAGAGCATATCATGAGTGCACCGCATACATAACAGAGCTGAGAGCTCTCCAAGAATACTGTACACTACATGTGGACCCCTGCTCGTTGAACGTTGTCGAACAGCTCATTCTAAAATCATGGGCATTAATATGGATTTGGTACCCCCTGCTAAATCAGCCTCCACTCTTCTGGGAAGGCTTTCCACTAGAAGTTGTAACATTGCTGCAGGGACTTGCTTCCATTCATCCACAAGAGCATTAGTGAGGTCGGGCAGTGATGTTGTGCGATTAGGCCTGGTTCGCAGTCGGCGTTCCAATTCATATCAAAGGTGTTCAATGGGGTTGAGGTCAGGGCTCTGTACAGGCCAGTCAAGTTCTTCCACACCGATCTCGACAAACCATTTCTCTACTGACCTTGCTTTGTGCACAGAGGCATTGTCATGCTGAAACAGGAAAGCGCCTTCCCCAAACTGTTGCCACAAAGTTGTATGTTGTAGCATTAAGATTTCCCTTCACTGGAACTCAGGTGCCTAGCCCGAACAGCCCCAGAAATTATTCCTCCTCCACCAAACTTTACAGTTGGCACTATGCATTCAGGCAGGTAGCGTTCTCCTGGCTTCCACCAAACCCAGATTTGTCCGTAAGACAAATCTGGGTTTGGTGAAGTGTGATTCATCACTCCAGATAAAGCGTGTCCACTGCTCCAGAGTCCAATGGCGGCTGCTTTACATCACTCCAGCCGACGCTTGGCATTGCGCATTGTGATTTTAGGTTTGTGTGCGGCCTCTCGGCCATGGAAACCCATTTCATGAAGCTCCCAACGAACAGTTATTGTGCTGAACTTGCTTCCAGAGGCAGTTTGGAACTCGGTAGTAAGTGTTGCAACCGAGGACAGACAACTTTTACACGCTACGCGCTTCAGCACTCGGAGGTCCCGTTCTGTGAGCTTGTGTGGCCTATCACTTCGCAGCTGAGCCGTTGTTGCTCCTAGACGTTTCCACTTCACAATAAAAGCCTTTACAGTTGACCGGGGCAGCTCTAGCAGGGCAGAAATTTGATGAACTGAAAGGTGGCATCCTATGACGGTGCCACATTGAAAGTCACTGAGCTCTTCAGTATGGCCCATTCTACTGCCAATGTTTGTCTATGGAGATTGCATGGCTGTGTGCTCGATTTTATACACTTGTCAGCAACGGGTGTTGCTCAAATAACCAAATCCACTAATTTGAAGGGGTGTCCATATACTTTTGGATATACTGTGTAGTGTACTTCTTCTGCTAGATACTGTAGATCTAGCCAACAGAATTGGTCCATTAGAAAGCCATGTAGCTAGCTATGATTCTAGGCAGTTGAGCATAAAATATCCTACGTTTTTTTCTCTCCCCTACCCCAATCCTATGGCCATTTATATCAATAATGCAACAGATTTTATTTTTGCAACTCCACCAATTCTTTCAGTTTTACCATCTCACCACCAGGAGGTGCAGTAACACCTTCAGCACCCCTACTTCTTGCGGCTATGCCTCTTTCCCTAGCAGAGTGTTGGTTCTTCCATTCATTTTAATAATGAAAGTATGAGAAGCAGCGAGACCTTTCTAAACTGGAACATTGTACTGTATTGCAGCATTATCAAACATTATAAACTGGGTGGTTCAAGCCCTGAATGCTGATTGACCTACAGCCGTGATATATCAGACCGTATACCACGTGTATGAGAAAACATTTATTTTTCTGCTCTAATTACATTGGTAACCAGTTTATAATTGCAATAAGGCACCTCTGAGGTTTGTGGTATATGGCCAATATACCATGGCTAAGGGCTGTATCTAGGCACTCCGCGTTGCGTCGTGCTTAAAAAAGCCCTTCGTCGTGTTATATTGGCCATATACCACACCCCCTTGTGCCGTATTACTTAGTTGTTAAAACGTGTTGTTTGGATCCTAGATGCTGATTGGTTTGATAGCAGGGAGTTATAGCATCACAATCATTGCATTCTCCGGGTAATGCATGGACAGTTCCATTAGATTTATCAACGCTCATACAGATGTAGGATCTTAATTTGAGACAGTTTGCTACAGCAGGAAAATAATCCTGCAGCAATAGGACATTTTTATTATTTGGTGGATTATAATTAATGGACATTTTTCAGGGAAAATGTCAAAGTGGAAATTACAAACTTCAGAATCCTTTTTGAACCTCAAATATAGTTTTACATTTCCTGCATTGTAAGAAAGTTGTCCTGCAACAGGGTGATCAAATTAAGATCCTACATCCATAAACACAGTTTTTCTTCTTAAATTGTATAGATCACTTGAAACTGCTGCATTTCTCAGATTACAAAAGCAAAGCTTTACATATAAAACCTCTCCTTGAAGAGTTGAGGACAACCTCAAATGGAGGGTCAAAGATATTTTTGTGACATATTTTGGTCGATAGTGATAGCTCTGGAATGTACTGTCCCCAATGAGGTCTTGAATAATGACTGAATGACTTGAATGTGTATTGTAAAATACCTATAAATATAATACACCCATAGCCTTCAAAACATAGTTTTTTCTAATGTACGGCACAGTAGTAGTGAATGGCGAAAGTTCATAAAGATGGCGGCCCCATGTACTTACCACAAACACCTCATTTGCTAAGTTCGCCGTATTGTACAGTACTCTCCATTACTCTTTTTTGGTATTGGCATTAGCACACTATACATGATCCCAATAAAAATACAAAATAAAGTAGATTGTGCTAATTTATCCCCCTAGAGTTCATGTGTGCTCCCCTGCGGAAATCTAATTAACATAATACATGAACAAATTCCCATCAGATATATATTTTTTTGCATTGGCTGCGTCTCAATCCACCACATTCCGCATCTACGGTGGAAGGTAGCCGAGCTACAGCGCTGTAAGGTAGCCGAGCTACAGCGGTGTTTGTCAGACCATGAGACATCGCGAAAGTCAGTCTTCTCACATATGGTAGTAGGTGCGAGGTGCACCAGTTTGAGAGTATGTCAAGAACTACAACACATCTGGGTTTCCTGTGTGTATCAAGAATGGTCCAGCACCCAAAGGACATCCAGTCAACTTGACACAAGTGTGGGAAGCATTGGGGTCAACATGGACCAGCATCCCTGTGAAACACTTTAGACACCCTGTAGAGTCCATGCCCTGACGAATTGAGTCTGTTCTGAAGGTGTTCCTATTGTTTTGTACACTCAGTGTAAATGGAAGTAGGGGTTAAAAAAAGGGGGTTAAATATGGGTAATACAAATAAAATAAAATCTCTCAAATACAGGACAGACACTTTAAAACAAACTGCATTTCTAAAGTCTAATAGTAGTAAGATCAAATTCAATGATTCATCCAGTAACTTTTAACATATATTTTTGATACCTTAAGGGGGCCTAAAATAAAAAATCTAATAGTTAAATGATCCTTGGTATGGTCATCATAAAACAATTCCACAATGTTAGCTTAGTAGATTCCTTGTAAATGCCTGATTCTGGGGTTTCCTGTAGTTTTGGAACCTTGCGATTTACCTGTTAAAAGTTCTTCTATCATTGGGATCAGGTGGGATTGATTATCCCAGTTCCAGCCCGAAGGTCTTTGAGATGAATAGATCATTATGGTGTGTTTTGGGGTACTGTAGATTCCCTTTAGTAGTCAGACAGGTGTGTTGGATGGCATCAGAAAGTTATGAGACACAGCCCATAAGGACCAGGATGAACCCACACAAGTTATTACTTCAGTCTGAGGCTGACGTTTGTCTTCATCAATTCTTAAACTCATAAGACTCCTTGCATCTCTCCCTCTCCAAATTGTACCATCTATCAGCCAGCTCCCCTTCTTTTCCCTTCCTCCCTCCTTTCCTCTCTCTCTATATCTCCCTCTTTCTGCAGAAGGCAACGGAGTCGCAGTGGATCGTCAGATTATCCCCTGGCTGTGAGAGGATAGGCTTTATTTTGTAGTGGTAATGACTAACAACCTCCTTTCCCTTCTCTTTCACCCCTTCTCTCCTTCACCCTCCCTCGACCCTCCGTTCTCTCCTTCACCCTCCCTCGACCCTCCTTTCTCTCCTTCACCCTCCCTCGACCCTCCCTTCTCTCCTTCACCCTCCCTCTACCCTCCCTTCTCTCCTTCACCCTCCCTCGACCCTCCCTTCTCTCCTTCACCCTCCCTCTACCCTCCCTTCTCTCCTTCACCCTCCCTCGACCCTCCCTTCTCTCCTTCACCCTCCCTCCTTCCCTCCCCCCACCCTCTCCCTGCCGCCCCCTCTCTCTGGCCTGTCTCGTTCATCTAGTTGGTGGTATGTCATGGTGGTGGACTGCTGCCCTGCTCTGTCTTCCACCCCTCTCACTAATTACGGCCCAGACAAAGGCATCTGATTCCCCCTCTCTATCAGCCCCAGTGTAGGAGAGAGTTCATTTCACACTTACTGCATGCTTTAATTAATAGAGGGGGGAAAACAAGGAGATACGCACCCATCTCCTACAGGGGTTGGGGGAGTCGGGTGGTGGTATTTGTGTGTGTGCACGTGCGCGCATATGCGTGCAAGTGTGTGTTCTTTCATGTACGTGTGTGTACCCTGTGATTAATATGAGGTGTTTCTTTATCTTATTTCTGTTTGTGTGGGTGTGTTTCTACAGGACATGTTAGGTTTTTTGTCTGCCATCGGTTGAAATTACATATATTATTTTCTCTCTGACTGCACCTTAGTGTGTTTTATTTTTAGATGTATTTTAACGAGAACTAAATTGGATTATAATGGCTCATTAACGGGTACAGCCTTGCTCTGTTATCTCTGATCTGTCCTCTACACTGGCAGCTGCAATGTGAAGAGCATCACTACTACAACACAGCTCACTCTCAACACAATACTTTCTTTCTCTCAACACAGTACTTACTCTCTCACTCTCAACACAATACTTACTCTCTCAACACTATACTTTCTCACTCTCAACACAGTACTTACTCTCTCAACACAATACTCTCTCAACACTATACTTTCTCACTCTCAACACAATACTTACTCTCTCAACACAATACTCACTCTCTCACTCTCAACACAATACTTATTCTCGCTCTCTCTCACTCTCAACACAATACTTACTCTCGCAACACAATACTTACTCTCTCTCTGTCTCTCTCTCTCGCTCTCTCTCTCTCTCTCTTTCACTCTCAACACAATATTTACTCTCACTCACTCTCTGTCTCAACACAATAGTCTCTATGCATCTCACTAACTCTCAACACAATACAACAACAGGCAGACAGACAGCACGGAGCTGCCTCGGCCATAGTGTTGTTGAGGTACAGATGGATGACAGGAGTATCTATTATGGTCGAGTTTATCAGAGTGAGTTCAAAGTAAGGCAAAGGATTGCAACTGTTTTCATGGCTATTGTCTAACCACGGCTGAATCCTCTACCTAGCATGGCAGTCTATGATGAGCAGTTTCACACCTGTTCCAGTGTTGCTTTCTTTCACTATGTGCCTCTTCATGCGGTATTTGTATCTCTCGCTGCATGAATTCAAACAAAATAAAATACAACTTGATTGGTCACATACAACAGGTTTAGAATTTACAGTGAAATGCTTACTTACGAGCCCATTGCCAACAGTGCAGAGTTAAAAATGAAGACAAATATTTGATAAATAAAAAAAGGAAATTGTAACACAATAAAAACAATAACAAGGCTATATACAAGGAGTACCAGTACTGAGTCAATATGCAGGGGTATGAGGTAATTGAGGTAATACTGTATGTACATGTGGGTAGGGGTAAAAGTGACTAGGCAATCAGGATATATAATAAACCTGAGTAGCAGCAGCTTATGTGTAGTGTGAAAGTGTCTATGTGTGAGTGTGTTTTGTGTGTGTGAGCGTGTGTAAGTGTGTGTGTGTTGGAGTATCAGCGTAGTATGTGTGAATGTGTGGGTAGAGTCTGGTGAGTGTGCATAGAGCCAGTGCCAGTGTCAGTGTAAATACATTAAGATAAATCAATAAATAATAAAGGGTGTAGCCATTTGATGAACTGTTCAGCAGTATTATGGCTTGGGGGTAGAAACTGTTCAGGTGCCTTTTGGTTCCAGACTTGGCGCTCTTGTACCACTTGACGTGCGGTAGCAGAGAAAACAGTCTATGACTTGGGTGGCTGGAGTCTTTGACAATTTTGAGGGCCTTCATCTGATATAGAGGTCCTGGATGGCAGGGAGTTCGGCCCCAGTGATGTACACTGTCCTTTGTAGCGCCTTGCGGTCGGATGCCGAGCAGTTGTCATACCAAGCAGTGATCAGTCTGTCAAGATGCTCTCAATGGTGCAACTGTAGAACTTTTTGAGGATCTGAGGTCCCATGCCAAATCTTTTCAGCCTCCTGAGGGGGAAGAGGCATTTGTTGTGCCCTCTTCATGACTGTGTTGGTGTGTTTGGACCATGATAGATTCTTAGTGATGTGGACACCGAGGAACTTGAAGCTCTCGTCCCGCTCCACTACAGCCCCGTCGATGTGAATGGGGGCACTCCCCCGGCCCTCTGTTTTCCTGTAGCTCCTTTGTTTAGCCCACATTGAGGGAGAGGTTGTTGTCCTGGCACCACACTCCCTATAAGGTGTCTCATGGTCATCGGTGTTCAGGCCTACCACCGTGGTGTCGTTGGAAAACTTAATGATGATGTTGGAGTCGTGCTTGGCCATGCAGTCGTGGGTGAACAGGGAGTACAGGAGGAGACTGAGCATGCACCCCGAGGGGCCCCCGTGGTGAGGGTCAGCGTGGTCGATGTGTGCATGCATAAGCATCTCTAGTTGTTATGATATCTACAGTTGAAGTCGGACGTTTACATACACTTTGGTTGGAGTCATTAAAACTCGTTTTTCAAACACTCCACAAATTTCTTGTTAACAAGCTATAGTTTTCACAAGTTGACTAGGACATCTACTTTGTGCATGACACAAGTAATTTTTCCAACAATTGTTTACAGACAGATTATTTCACTTAGAATTCACTGTATCACAATTCCAGTGGGTCAGAAGTTTCCACAAGTCTGGTTCATCCTTGGGAGCAAGTTCCAAACGCCTGAAGATGCCACGTTCATCTGTACAAACAAATAGTACAGAAGTATTAACACCATGGGACCACGCAGCCGTCATACCGCTCAGGAAGGAGACGCGTTCTATCTCCTAGACATGAACGTACTTTGTTGCGAAAAGTGCAAATCAATCCCAGAACAACAGCAAAGGACCTTGTGAAGATTCTGGAGGAAACATGTACAAAACTATCTATATCCACAGTAAAATGAGTCCTATATCGACATAACCTGAAAGGCCGCTCAGCAAGGAAGAAGCCACTGCTCCAAAACCGCCATAAAAAAGGCAGACTACAGTTTGCAACTGTACATGGGGACAATGATCGTACTTTTTGGAGAAATGTCCTCTGGTCTGATGAAACAAAAATACAATTATTTGGCCATAATGACCATCGTTATGTTTGAAGGAAAAAGGGGGATGCTTGCAAGGCGAAGAACACCTTCCCAACCATGAAGCACGGTGGTGGCAGCATAATGTTGTGGGGGTGCTTTGCTGCAGGAGAGACTGGTACACTTCACAAAATAGATGGCATCATGAGGAGGGACAATTATGTGGATATATTGAAGCAACATCTCAAGACATCAGTCAGGAAGTTAAAGCTTGGTTGCAAATGGGTCTTCCAAATGGACAATGACCCCAAGCATACTTCCAAAGTTGTGGCAAAATGGCTTAAGGACAACAAAGTCAAGGTATTGGAGTGGCCATCACAAAGCCCTGACCTCAATCCCATAGAACATTTGTGGGCAGAACTGAAAAGGTGTGTGCGAGCAAGCAGGCCTACAAACCTGACTCAGTTACACCAGCTCTGTCAGGAGGAATGGGCCAAAATTCACCCAACTTGTTGTGGGAAGCTTGTGGAAGGCTACCCGAAACGTTCGACCCAAGTTAAACAATTTAAAGGCAATGCTACCAAATACTAATTGAGTGTATGTAAACTTCTGACCCACTGGGAATGTGATGAAAGTAATAAAAGCTGAAATAAATCATTGTCTCTACTATTATTCTGACATTTCACATTCTTAAAATAAAGTGGGGATCCTAACTGACCTAAAACAGGGAATTTTTACTGGGATTAAATGTCAGGAATTGTGAAAAACTGAGTTTAAATGTATTTGGCTAAGGTGTATGTAAACTTCCGACTTCACTGTGTGTACACAACATTCGGAACACCTGCTCTTTCGATGACAGACTGACCAGGTGAATCCAGCTGAAAACTATGATCCCTTATTGATGTCACTTGTTAAATCCACTCCATTCAGAGGGTGAATGAGCAAGACAAAATATTTAAGTGTGTATGGTAGTAGGTTTGGTAATAGGTGCCAGGCGCATCTGTTTCAGTGTCAAGAACTGCAACGAGGCTGGGGTTTTCACACTCAACAATTTCCTGTGTGTATCAAGAATGGTCCACCACCCAAAGGACATCCAGCCAACTTGACACAACTGTGGGAAGCATTTGAATCAACATCGGCCAGCATTCTTGTGGAACACTTTCGACACATTGTAGAGTCCATGCCCTGACAAATTGAGGCTGTTCCTTGTTCAAAAGGAGGTGCAACTCAATATTAGGAAGGTGTTCCTAATGTTTTGTACACTCATTGTATTCTGTACATGCTTAGTGTGTACACGTCACATAGATTTCCACTGATATACATCACATTTTGCCAACCAGCGATGATGATGCCTATTGAGTTACACTTTAGCAGTACTGCATGACAGAACAGACAGTATTTCTCTCTGCAATATTTCTATAATGTGAATGTGTAAAGCCATGTAGTGTAGCTCTGCTCAGACCTGTGCGAGTTTTGTGCATGTGCGCGTATGTGTGTGTGTGCGTGCGTGCATGTGTGTCTGTATGTGTGGGTGCGTGCGTATGCACAGATGTGTGTTGAGATTGTTATGCATGCTGTCTACTCATTTATTAGTAAATAAATAATTCCATATGTTTCCTCAACTGGAACATCAGGGAGACTGCAGTATGAACATACAAAACCGAGCTGCTGGTTTGTTCTCAACAGTGTGTCCATGCAATGCTACAGTACTCCTAACCATCTGTGTAGTTGGTGCATTGAGTTCATGTGTTGAGTTCACTGAAGTACAATATTCATATAGTACTGTACATAGGTGTTGAAACAATATTTTCCTTCAGAAGTACTGTCAGTTCTAAAGAATAAAAATATGTCCGCTGTGGAAATCCACTTTAAGAGCTACACACTGCTTTCAATTAGGACTATGAGAAAAGGGACTGTTGATACGGCTGTTATTCCTCACGTTGCCACAGTCTGAATATGGAGTCATTGTTTCTCCTGATCAGCATCCAGTAGCTGGGACTTCTAAATGCCATGTTCAACTGAGGCTTTTTGTCCTCTGTGTGGTACAGTCCTCTAATACAGTATAGTGTTGGTCACTCATGATCAAATACAGCACTTCTCAGGCCTTTGCCTCTCCCAGTCTCAGAGTCTATGTCTAGCTAGTGGGGCATGACTAGCTAGTGGTGCATAACTAACTAGACGTGCATAACTAGCTAGTGGTGTATAACTAGCTAGTGGTGCAACAATAGCGAGACGTGCATAACTAGCTAGTGGTGTATAAATTGCTAGTGGTGCAACACTAGCTAGTAGTGCATAACTAACTAGAGGTGCATAACTAGCTAGTGGTGCATAACTAGCTAGATGTGCATAACTAGCTAGAAGTGCATAACTAGCTAGAGGTGCATAACTAGCTAGAGGTGCATAACTAGCTAGATGTGCATAACTAGCTAGATGTGCATAACTAGCTAGAAGTGCATAACTAGCTAGACGTAAATAACTAGTGAGTGGTGCATAACTAGCTAGATGTGCATAACTAGCTAGAAGTGTATAACTAGCTAGACCTGCATAACTAGCTAGTGGTGCATAGCTATCTAGACGTGCTTAACTAGAGAGTGGTGCATAACTAGCTAGTGGTGCATAAATAGTTAGTGGTGCATAGCTAGCGAGACGTGCTTAACTAGCTATTGGTGCATAACTGGCTTGACGTGCATAACTAGCTAGTGGTGCATAACTAGCTAGTGGTGTATAACTAGCTAGACGTGCATAACTAGCTAGTGGTGCATAACTAGTTAGTGGTGCATAACTAGCTGGACATGCATAACTAGCTAGTGGTGCATACCTAGCTAGAGATGCATAACTAGCTAGACGTGCATAATTAGCTACTGGTGCGTAACTAGCTAGATGTGCATAACCAGCTAGTGGTGCATAACTAGCTAGATGTGCATAACTAGCTAGAAGTGTATAACTAGCTAGACTTGCATAACTAGCTAGTGGTGCATAGCTAGCTAGACGTGTTTGCTAGATATTGGTGCATAACTGGCTTGACGTGCATAACTAGCTAGTGGTGCATAACTAGGTAGTGCTGCATTACTAGCTGGACATGCATAACTAGCTAGTGGTGCATAACTAGCTAGACATGCGTAACTAGCTAGACGTACATAATTAGCTAGTGGTGCGTAACTAGCTAGATGTGCATAACTAGCTAGTGGTGCATAACTAGCTGGTAGTGCATAACGAGCTAGAGGTGCTTAATTAGCTAGTGGTGCATAACTAGCTAGACATGCATAACTAGCTAGTGGTGCATAACTAGCTAGTGGTGCATAACTAGCTAGAGGTGCTTAATTAGCTAGTGGTGCATAACTAGCTAGAAGTGCATAACGAGCTAGTGGTGCATAGCTAGCTAGACATGCTTAACTAGCTAGACGTGCATAATTAGCTAGTTGTGCGTAACTAGTTAGATGTGCGTAACTAGTTAGATGTGCGTAACTAGTTAGATGTGCGTAACTAGCTAGACATGCATAACTAGCTAGTGGTGCATAACTAGCTAGTGGTGCATAACTAGCTAGAGGTGCATAACTAGCTAGTGGTACATAACTAGCTAGATGTGCATAACTAGCTAGATGTGCATAACCAGCTAGTGGTGCATAACTAGATAGTCATGCATAACTAGCTAGAAGTGCATAACTTGCTAGACAAGCTATAACTAGCTAGCATTTTGCAGACGTTCTTTTCCAGAGCGACTTACAAATTGGTGCATTCACCTTATGATATCCAGTGGAACAACCACTTAGCTAGAAGTGTACAACTAGCTAGACCTGCATAACTAGCTAGTGGTGCATAGCTAGCTAGACGTGTTTACTAGATATTGGTGCATAACTGGCTTGACGTGCATAACTAGCTAGTGGTGCATAACTAGCTAGAGGTGCATAACTAGCTAGTGGTGCATAACTAGTTAGTGGTGCATAACTAGCTGGACATGCATAACTAGCTAGTGGTGCATACCTAGCTAGACGTGCATAACTAGCTAGACATGCATAATTAGCTAGTGGTGCGTAACTAGCTAGATGTGCATAACTAGCCAGTGGTGCATAACTAGCTAGAAGTGTATAACTAGCTAGACCTGCTTAACTAGCTAGTGGTGCATAGCTAGCTAGATGTGCTTAACTAGCTATTGGTGCATAACTAGTTTGACGTGCATTACTAGCTAGTGGTGCATAACTAGCTAGTGGTGCATAACTAGCTAGTGGTGCATAACTAGTTAGTGGTACATAACTAGCTTGACATGCATAACTAGCTAGTGGTGCATAACTAGCTAGACATGCATAACTAGCTAGTGGTGCATAAGTAGCTAGATGTACATAACTAGCTAGACGTGCATAATTAGCTAGTGGTGCGTCACTAGCTAGATGTGCATAACTAGCTAGTGGTGCATAACTAGCTAGTGGTGCATAACTAGCTGGAGGTGCATAACTAGCTAGTGGTACATAACTAGCTAGATGTGCATAACCAGCTAGATGTGCATAACCAGCTAGTGGTGCATAACTAGCTAATCATGCATAACTAGCTAGACGTGCATAACTTGCTAGACGTGCATAACTAGCTAGTGGTGCATAACTAGCTAGATGTGCATAACTAGCTAGAAGTGTATAAATAGCTAGACCTGCTTAACTAGTGAGTGGTGCATAGCTAGATAGACGTGCTTAACTAGCTATTGGTGCATAACTAGTTTGACGTGCATTACTAGCTAGTGGTGCATAATTAGCTAGTGGTGCATAACTAGCTAGTGGTGCATAACTAGTTAGTGGTACATTACTAGCTTGACATGCATAACTAGCTAGTGGTGCATAACTAGCTGGACATGCATAACTAGCTAGTGGTGCATACCTAGCTAGACGTGCATAACTAGCTAGATGTGCATAATTAGCTAGTGGTTCATAACTAGCTAGATGTGCATAACTAGCTAGTGGTGCATAACTAGCTAGAAGTGCATAACTTGCTAGTGGTGCATAGCTAGCTAGACATGCTTAACTAGCTAGACGTGCATAATTAGCTAGTTGTGCGTAACTAGCTAGATGTGCGTAACTAGTGAGTGGTGCATAGCTAGCTAGATGTGCATAACTAGCTAGTGGTGCATAACTAGCTGGAGGTGTATAACTAGCTAGTGGTGCATAACTAGCTAGATTTGCATAACTAGCTAGATGTGCATAACCAGCTAGTGGTGCATAACTAGCTAGAAGTGCATAACTTGCTAGACGTGCATAACTAGCTAGTGGTGCATAACTAGCTAGATGTGCATAACTAGCTAGAAGTGTATAACTAGCTAGACCTGCATAACTAGCTAGTGGTGCATAGCTAGCTAGACTTGCTTAACTAGCTATTGGTGCATACCTAGCTAGACGTGCATAACTAGCTAGATGTGCATAATTAGCTAGTGGTGCGTCACTAGCTAGATGTGCATAACTAGCTAGTGGTGCATAACTAGCTAGTGGTGCATAACTAGCTGGAGGTGCATAACTAGCTAGTGGTACATAACTAGCTAGATGTGCATAACCAGCTAGATGTGCATAACCAGCTAGTGGTGCATAACTAGCTAATCATGCATAACTAGCTAGACGTGCATAACTTGCTAGACGTGCATAACTAGCTAGTGGTGCATAACTAGCTAGATGTGCATAACTAGCTAGAAGTGTATAAATAGCTAGACCTGCTTAACTAGTGAGTGGTGCATAGCTAGATAGACGTGCTTAACTAGCTATTGGTGCATAACTAGTTTGACGTGCATTACTAGCTAGTGGTGCATAATTAGCTAGTGGTGCATAACTAGCTAGTGGTGCATAACTAGTTAGTGGTACATTACTAGCTTGACATGCATAACTAGCTAGTGGTGCATAACTAGCTGGACATGCATAACTAGCTAGTGGTGCATACCTAGCTAGACGTGCATAACTAGCTAGATGTGCATAATTAGCTAGTGGTTCATAACTAGCTAGATGTGCATAACTAGCTAGTGGTGCATAACTAGCTAGAAGTGCATAACTTGCTAGTGGTGCATAGCTAGCTAGACATGCTTAACTAGCTAGACGTGCATAATTAGCTAGTTGTGCGTAACTAGCTAGATGTGCGTAACTAGTGAGTGGTGCATAGCTAGCTAGATGTGCATAACTAGCTAGTGGTGCATAACTAGCTGGAGGTGTATAACTAGCTAGTGGTGCATAACTAGCTAGATTTGCATAACTAGCTAGATGTGCATAACCAGCTAGTGGTGCATAACTAGCTAGAAGTGCATAACTTGCTAGACGTGCATAACTAGCTAGTGGTGCATAACTAGCTAGATGTGCATAACTAGCTAGAAGTGTATAACTAGCTAGACCTGCATAACTAGCTAGTGGTGCATAGCTAGCTAGACTTGCTTAACTAGCTATTGGTGCATAACTAGTTTGACGTGCATAACTAGCTAGTGGTGCATAACTAGCTAGTGGTGCATAACTAGTTAGTGGTACATAACTAGCTTGACATGCATAACTAGCTAGTGGTGCCTAACTAGCTAGACATGCATAACTAGCTAGTGGTGCATAACTAGCTAGATGTGCATAACTAGCTAGAAGTGCATAATTAGCTAGTGGTGCGTCACTAGCTAGATGTGCATAACTAGCTAGTGGTGCATAACTAGCTAGAAGTGCATAACTAGCTAGTGGTGCATAACTAGCTAGAAGTGCATAACTAGCTTGACATGCATAACTTGCTAGTGGTGCATAACTAGCTAGACATGCATAACCAGCTGGTGGTGCATAACTAGCTAGACATGCATAACTAGCTATTGATGTATACCTAGCTAGACGTGCATAACTGGCTTGACGTGCATAACTAGCTAGTGCTGCATAACTAGCTAGATGTGCATAACTAGCTAGAAGTGCGTAACTAGCTAGACCTGCATAACTAGCTAGTGGTGCATAGCTATCTAGACGTGCATAACTAGTTACAGGTTTATAAGTAGCTACAGGTGCAGTAACATACACTCCCGCTTGGAAGTTGTTTAACATTTGAATCACATTTTCTCTCAGCAATCATCATTTGTAGTATAGGGCATTCATTACACCAGTTGATTACATGAGAGGGGAAGTACAATAGAGAATTCAATTGCAGACTGACTATACACATTTTTTTGCTTTTCTTAATTAACTGCTTTATGTCAGGGTATTATTGATGAGAAATCCTGGTGTCTGCAATGAAATTGCTTGATGGTGTGCTCATCAAATAATTGTTTTTTAAAATAATTTCTTGAAGAGTTCTGATTATTCCCATCAACCAAGATAGTTAAATACAAAGAACAAGACAGAAGTCAATTTCGTTCATTTAGTATGAAAGAACATTATGTGTTCTTAGTGAACAAGTATTATAATAGGCTGTGAGTGGGTGTTTTTGTCTGATTAAACTTGATGAGCATAAATGACATATGTTTAAAAAAATCCAGGTGTCTTCAACAAATGTAGTAGTACAATGTAGTACAAATAAAGTAGTACAATGTTGTGACTTTTCACAAGAGTAAACCATCGATGCTAAAGTAAACCATCAAGCTAATAGCAGCGAGCCGGCGATTCAGCACCACTGAAGAGGACAGTTCAGCACCACAAGGTGGTGGACAGAGACCGTCTCAGGTGCAGTCACTCTCCACATAATGGGAAGGAGGCCAAAACCGGACGTAAGACCTTTAGAATCCTGAAAGAGGAGGACTCTACTACCAGTTAGGTTTGCTTGCTTGCTCAGCCATATTGACTTTTCCAACAAAACTTTAGAGTTGTCAATGCTAGTATAGGAAAATTAACTATGTGGAAAGCTCACAGACATTGTTCATGATAGAGAGAAAGATCACAGACAGTACTACTGGCCACAGTGATGACTCTCCCTCCTCTGGCTTCTGTTACTCCATCATGTGCGAAAGGTGTTTGACTTCCTTCCCTACGTCCATCAGCCATCAGTGACTAACTGCCTGGCAAGGTGCCATGTAGTGGACTACGGAGGGTAGGAGGGAGAGGTAGAGCAATGGAGCGGGAGCATAAAGGGTGGTAGAGTGGGGTAATGTCCAGGGGCTAATGCACCCGTCCTCGTTACAGGACATTAGTGTGTCGCTCCACATCACTCCCCCTTGGGACCATCAAAGCTGCTTATTGAAAGGGGTCAGAACAGAGGCGCCACACTCCGTTTAGCCGTGTTCCCTTGATGGATAGCCAGGCCTGGTCCCATTGAGACCATCGTCAGGAGAAACAAAACACCTGGGCCAGGGACATCTCCCCCTCGCTCTCCCCACCCCACTGCTCCCAGCATGGCCAGGGATACAGGTGTCCACTCCATCTGAGGACAACAAAAATGAGTGTAGGAGTAATACAACCATAATATAATATTCAATCTGACTCCTTATCATGTGACAAAGTAGACAAGGTAGCGAGCCTTGCATCACCACTCCAAATACTGTCCAAATAAGCAATTATTAAGAGGCTGAGAGACACAGAGCTAATATCTTGCTATCAATGTCCTATCATTAAATGATTGAGTTAACTTTAGCTCAGAGCTGCACAGTTAGAGGCAAAGCAAACATACTATGTGTAGTGTGAATAACTTTTACCATTAAACCATACATCAAAGAAAAATTCAAAGAAGACTGTATTACTCAGAAATATGAGGACTATTGTTTGTATCCATTTAAAAGTAATCAGATGTATTACAATTATGCAATAGGAATATAATTATCAAATGGTACATACCACAAGTCTTCGTCGGTCAAAAGATACAAAAAATCTAAAAGACACTATAGTGTGAAGGAACAATCTACCCAGGAGATTGGTTTACAATGAACAAAGTTTCAACAGATCTTTTATTCTCTCTAGAGCACCAAATCTCAGTATCTCCCATCGTCTAATTAGCACCACTTTGGTTGCCCAAAACAAATAACAAAAGGTTCTTTGAGCGGACCTCCATCCGGCGGACAGAATAACACCGTAACTCTGTAAAAAGATATCCATATCATTTAAAATACAATAAAACATATCAAAATTAGCATTCATTAATTCATGAACTCTTGAAGCAATGCAAACATTGCAATTTAATTCACACGGTAACATACATTTTATTGGATTCAAGTGTCATCTGTCACCATAGCCCCCCCCCCCCCCCCCCCCCCCCCCCGACGTTGTCCGTGCTCCCAGGGTTCTATCCCTGGAGAATGCCACAGATAAGGTGTGCTTGACTTTTGTGATAGACATCAAATCAGCCATCAAGTCAGCCATCCAGACAATGCCATAAATCGTGATTGAGTCCTCATGCTGAGCCTCGGTGCCTACAAGTCGCATCTTCATCATCGTTCACATTTTTTCACTCTCTATTTTTCCACTACACAAGGATAGTGGAGGTAAGGGCCATAGAGAAGCAGTACTGAGTCTGGGAATCCGCCCTCCATGTTGGTACCAAATGTCCTGTGACAATAGCATTCCAATTTGCATTTAGACTTAATAGAAGTAAATAGAGGGAGTGGAAATCAGCAAAATAATCATCGTATCTTCGTATCGTCGACTACAGAATCGTATCTGGTATCAAATCGTATTGTATTTCGATCCTCCGTGTGCTGGAGGAATCCCTCCTCACAAAACTGACTATGGACTCAGAATAAGGTGCTTGGGCAGTAGGTGTGTAAACAATGATATTGTATAAATAAACACAGCCATGACAAATGTAATTAAACCTAACCTTAATATCTGCTTGAATGAATGATAACCATAATGGAGGGTTTCATAAGGTGAATTAAGTACAATTCAACCAGGACATTCTTTAACTCAGTGGCTCTCCTGTCAAGGAAGGGCCTGGCTCTCTGCCTAGACTTGGCTATATCCAATTTGTCCTTTTTTAGGTTCTTCTTGGTATTTGTCCAATTCCTCTAATACATGTTCCACTTCAGGAAGTGGGATGCGGTGTTGTGAGTAATCAGCTAAATGGGATTCATCTGATAAGAGGCAGACAGACTAACAGTCTGGATGGACCATAGCCACACATCTGCATACAGATCTGTGGCGGTTGGTGCCGTTTAAGATGAGGGAGTACGATCATTTTTACTTCTATTACAGCATATTGGACGACTGTCATTCATATTCCTTGATACTCAAATGATCCCTATACCCATCATGAGGTTGCTACAACCTTGCCTATGAATGAAAGTTTACAACATAGGTGCACACAGGTCGAGAGAAAGATTTGAGGTGACACATAGCAGACAGTGACACATTCAATACCGCCTTGCACACTCTTGCCTTCATCTAGCTGACCTAGGGTGTAATCATTAGTCCAACAGTTGCAAACGAGAGTTTCTATTGGACAAATTCAGGTATGTTTATCCCTGTTTCATTACGTTTGTTTCCGTTTAAGAAACATTTTCCAACAGAATTGGCAGAATGAATATACCCCTGATCACACGCAAACAGTTCACTTTCAGAGCCACATACAGTGAGGGAAAAAAGCATTTGATCCCCTGCTGATTTTGTATGTTTGCCCACTGACAAAGAAATGATCAGTCTATAATTTTAATGGTAGGTTTATTTGAACAGTGAGAGACAGAATAACAACAAAACAATCCAGAAAAACGCATGTCAAAAATGTTATAAATTGATTTGCATTTTAATGAGGGAAATAAGTATTTGACCCCCTCTCAATCAGAAAGATTTCTGGCTCCCCAGGTGTCTTTTATACAGGTAACGAGCTGAGATTAGGAGCACACTCTTAAAGGGAATGCTCCTAATCTCAGCTTGTTACCTGTATAAAAGATACCTGTCCACAGAAGCAATCAATCAATCAGATTCCAAACTCTCCACCGTGGCCAAGACCAAAGAGCTCTCCAAGGATGTCAGGGACAAGATTGTAGACCTACACAAGGCTGGAATGGGCTACAAGACCATCGCCAAGCAGCTTGGTGAGAAGGTGACAACAGTTGGTGCAATTATTCGCAAATGGAAGAAACACAAAAGAACTGTCAATCTCCCTCGGCCTGGGGCTCCATGCAAGATCTCACCTCGTGGAGTTGCAATGATCATGAGAACGGTGAGGAATCAGCCCAGAACTACACGGGAGGATCTTGTCAATGACCTCAAGGCAACTGGGACCATAGTCACCAAGAAAACAATTGGTAACACACTACGCCGTGAAGGACTGAAATCCTGCAGCGCCCGCAAGGTCCCCCTGCTCAAGAAAGCACATATACATGCCTGTATGAAGTTTGCCAATGAACATCTGAATGATTCAGAGGACAACTGGGTGAAAGTGTTGTGGTCAGATGAGACCAAAATGGAGCTCTTTGGCATCAACTCAACTCGCCGTGTTTGGAGGAGGAGGAATGCTGCCTATGACCCCAAGAACACCATCCCCACCGTCAAACATGGTGGAAACATTATGCTTTGGGGGTGTTTTTCTGCTAAGGGGACAGGACAACTTCACCGCATCAAAGGGACGATGGACGGGGCCATGTACCATCAAATCTTGGGCGAGAACCTCCTTCCCTCAGCCAGGGCATTGATAATGGGTCGTGGATGGGTATTCCAGCATGACAATGACCCAAAACACACGGCCAAGGCAACAAAAGAGTGGCTCAAGAAGAAGCACATTAAGGTCCTGGAGTGGCCTAGCCAGTCTCCAGACCTTAATCCCATAGAAAATCTGTGCAGGGAGCTGAAGGTTCGAGTTGCCAAACGTCAGCCTCGAAACCTTAATGACTTGGAGAAGATCTGCAAAGAGGAGTGGGACAAAATCCCTCCTGAGATGTGTGCAAACCTGGTGGCCAACTACAAGAAACGTCTGACCTCTGTGATTGCCAACAAGGGTTTTGCCACCAAGTACTAAGTCATGTTTTGCAGATGGGTCAAATACTTATTTCCCTCATTAAAATGCAAATCATTTTATAACATTTTTGACATGCGTTTTCTGGATTTTTTTGTTGTTATTCTGTCTCTCACTGTTCAAATAAACCTACCATTAAAATTATAGACTGATCATTTCTTTGTCAGTGGGCAAACGTACAAAATCAGCAGGGGATCAAATACTTTTTTCCCTCACTGTATAAACAGCTTGCTGTATTCCTTCTCGCATCTATGAGCTCTCATCCTCTTAACTTTTCCCTTCGCTTCTGGACTTCAATGCACAACACATCAGCTGTCTGTGACCAGGTGAAAAAACCTTTCCAAGCCAAACCTTCATATCATAACTTTTACTCACAGCCTAGATCATTGTCACCATGTTAGCTAAAGTAACGTCATTGTCAACATAGCTAATAGAACTAATGCGTTAGTAAAACTGCTACAATCATGCAGTACAGTGTAGTAAACAGTTTAGCAGTTGCACTGGCGGGCCCCGGCGGCAATAAATTAGAAAAAACAAAAGCTTACCTTGACTTGGAAGAGTTCCAGTGTTTGAGCCGGGTGTTTGAGTAGTCTAAACTAGCTAGCTGCATTTGCTAGCAAAGTAAGTGAAAGTGAAAAAAAAACACACAGCTTCAGCCTCACCCTCAGCCTCACCCTCAGCCTCAGCTTCAGACTCACCCTCAGCTTCACCCTCAACCTCACCCTCAGCCTCACCCTAGGATAGCATCACTCATTAAATGGACCACTGGTGTTATCAAAGGGCTGTTTTTTAATTAACAGTCATGACTTTCTACTTTCCACAAGGACTACATATTTCCAGACTTCTCAATATATTAACAGAATTGATATTACGCATGATCATTAGAGGTTATTTCCTTTGTGAGAACTAATCACACTGTGTACTAGCATCCAGACACTTTTAAGTGCACAATGTCATCGGTAGGACCTACTCATCATTAATCTGGTATACCAGCACCATATGGCATACTGCGATCAAAACATAGTAAATGGATGCAGTATAACTTCACTGGAGTGGAGCAGAGTAGCATTAGCTTCTGGTACAGGGGGATGCTGGCTGCTGGCTAAAGCTGGGGATAGAAAGAGAGTTAAAGAGAGATAGAGGGAGAGATAGAGAAAGAGCATGTGTGTGGGGGAAGAGGAAGGGCAGCTATATCTCCAGGAGGAGGCTGGGCACTTATATCTCTAGGAGGAGGTAGGGCAGCTATATCTCTAGGAGGAAGTAGGGCAGCTATATCTCTAGGATGAGGTAGAGCAGCTATATCTCTAGGATGATGTAGGGCAGCTATATCCCTAGGATGAGGTAGGGCAGCTATATCTCTAGGAGGAGGTAGGGCAGCTATATCTCTAGGAGGAGGTAGGGCAGCTATATCTCTAGGAGGAGGTAGAGCAGCTATATCTCTAGGAGGAGGTAGGGCAGCTATATCTCTAGGAGGAGGTAGAGCAGCTATATCTCTAGGATGAGGTAGGGCAGCTATATCTCTAGGAGGAGGTAGAGCAGCTATATCTCTAGGAGGAGGTAGGGCAGCTATATCTCTAGGAGAAGGTAGAGCAGCTATATCTCTAGGATGAGGTAGGGCAGCTATATCTCTAGGAGAAACTAGGAGGCCAAAGGGTCTCTATCGACTGAATGAATTAACAAAAATGTGGCGGTGGTCTCTGTGTGTTTGGGGGGGGTATGCGAGCAGGTTGATGTGGGAGAAAGGGGCACACCTACAATACAGCATATTCTGCAGACTACGGCATTGCCATTCAGTACCTCTCCTCTCCCCTCCTCTCCTCTCCCCCCTCTCATCTCCCCCAGCTCCTCTCCTCACTTCTCCTTTACCAGTAGTACATTTTGGAAGGCAATAAGAGCACTACCATAGGTTATCTGATAACAGCGTGGTTACTGACCACAAAAGCATGGCGATTCACTTAATTCACCACCAGACTTTAGCACCGTGTCCATGGTGAATTAATTGCCTTTTCGTTTGCTTAAAAATTCTCCTTGGTTTCTATTAATGTCAGGAGACACATATTGATTGCCCTGGCGCTATCCTCTGAATCAATGCGAAGACTGGCTGTGAGAGTAAGGGAGGGGAGGCAGGGGATGGGAGACAGGGGAGAGGAGGAAGGGTAGAGGAAGGGAGCGGAGTGGAGGGGAGGCAGGGGAGGGGAGGTGGAGGCAGGGGCGAGGAGGTGGCAGGGGAGAGGAGGCAGGGGAGATGAGAGGATAGCAGGGGCACGAGTCAGGGATGGCTGGTGAGAATAACAAGCCCAGTGTTTCTTCTTTTGAGAATGACACAAATATTAATTTTCACAAAGTCTACTGCCTCAGTTTGTATGATGGCAATTTGCATATATACTCCAGAATGTTATGAAGAGTGATCAGATGAATTGCAATTAATTGAAAAGTCCCTCTTTGCCACGCAAATGAACTGAAACCCCAAAAAACATTTCCACTGCATTTCTGCAGAAGGCTTCAGGGCGCCCAAGAAAGTCCATCAAGCACCAGGACCGTCTCCTAAAGTTGACTCAGCTGCGGGATCGGGGCACCTTCAGTACAGAGCTTGCTCAGGAATGGCAGCAGGCAGGTGTGAGTGCATCTGCACGCACAGTGAGACGAAGACTTTTGGAGGATGGCCTGGTGTCAAGAAGAGCAGCAAAGAAGCCACTTCTCTCCAGGAAAAACATCAGGGACAGACTGATATTCTGCAAAAGGTACAGGGATTGGACTGCTGAGGACTGGGGTAAAGTAATTTTCTCCGATGAATCCCCTTTCCGATTGTTTGGGGCATCCGGAAAAAAGCTTATCCGGAGAAGACAAGGTGAGCGCTACCATCAGTCCTGTGTCATGCCAACAGTAAAGCATCCTGAGACCCTTCATGTGTGGGGTTGCTTCTCAGCCAAGTGAGTGGGCTCACTCACAATTTTGCCCCTCGAACACAGTCATGAATAAAGAATGGTACCAACACATCCCCCGAGAGCAACTTCTCCCAACCATCCAGGAACAGTTTGGTGACGAACAATGCCTTTTCCAGCATGATGGAGCACCTTGCCATAAGGCAAAAGTGATAACTAAGTGGCTCGGGGAACAAAACATCAATATTTTGGGTCCATGGCCAGGAAACTCCCCAGAACTTAATCCCATTGAGAACTTGTGGTCAATCCTCAAGAGGTGGATGGCAAAACAAAACCCCATAAATTCTGACAAACTCCAAGCATTGATTATGCAAGAATGGACTGTCATCAGTCAGGATGTGGCCTAGAAGTTAATTGACAGCATGCCAGGGCAGATTGCAGAGCTCTTGAAAAAGAAGGGTCAACTTTGCAAATGTTGACTCTTTGCATCAACTTCATGTAATTGTCAATAAAAGCCTTTGACACTTATGAAATACTTATAATTATACTTCAGTATTCCATAGTAACATCTGACAAAAATATCTAAAGACACTGAAGCAGCAAACTTTGTGGAAATTATTATTTGTGTCATTCTCAAAACTTTTGGCCACGACTGTATGTGTAGATATTCTGGAGATATTCTGGAATGTGTTCCCAAGCAGCCAGGAGAGAGAGAGGGAGCTAAGGAGGAAGAGAGAAACCGGCAATGCCAACCAAACCCTCACTTCCTTCTGCCTCCCTCTAAACACACACTCCCTCCCCGACTCCCTAGAGTGGCTACCCTCATTAGTGCCAGTTAGACCCCCCGTTGGAGACAGCTGAATCGCCACCTTAAAGCACCCACCTCTCTCTTTCTCCATCCCTCCCTCCCTCGCTCCTTCCTTCTGTCTCTCTTTCACATCTTCTTCCCATCCTTTGCTCTCTCTACATCGCTCATATCTTCCTTCTATTTATATTTTGTCATGCTTTGTAGCTCTCCTCAATTAACCTCTCCCTTCTTCCGACCCTCCTTCCTTCCCTCCTCCCTTCACTCTATCCCTCCCTCCATCTCTCCATCCCTCTCTCATTCTCTTGTTCTGAAGCATAGCTGGCTTATTTGTGACAGCTTGCTGGGATTAAGATGCTGCCAGGCCTTCAGCTGTTTGTGGCTGCTAAGGAGAGATACCTGTTCTAAAGCTCCAACCACAGAAATCCTTTCCTCCATAGCTCTGCTCTGCTCTGCCTGCTCAAAATGTACGCACTTCACTCATCTCTCTCCTCCTCTCTCTAGCTTACCCACCCACCCATCTCTCTCTCTCACTTGCTCTCTCTCGCTGTCTCTCTCTCTCTGTCTGCAGAAATGTTGTAGTACACTACAAGCATCTTGGAATAGAAACACCATAATATGAATCAAATTAATTAAGCAAGTACCAGTCAAAAGTTTCGACACACCTACTCATTCCAGGATTTGTCTTTATTTTTTACTATTTTCTACATTGTAGAATAATAGTGAAGGCATCGCAACTATGAAATAACACATGGTATCAGTTAAGAACAAATTATTATTTACAAGGACAGTCTACTCCTTCCTCCCCGTCAGGGAATTGAACCCCGGACTTCTGTTGCACTCCTGAGAGAAAATGCATTTGATAACTTCAATTGGATGCTGTACACAGGTTGCTGGTTCAAACTCAGGTCTCTTGATAGAGATGATGCAGGTCAGGGCCGTAGTGAACTCCATTTCTTCAGCCGGTTAGAAGGGGTTTTGAGGTCCACACCCTGTTTGGTCAAATTCCCTTCCATGCATCTACACACCATCTGTAGTCAAAATGCATAATCTTGAGAAAGGACAGATCAAAACAGCAGTTTTGTTCAGTTCATTTCTGATTCAGGAAATCCAGACAAGCATTTCAAGAAATCCAAACAAAGTATCTACTGTATGACAAATTATTACTACTACCAATATTCTTAATCCAATCTCTAAAACACATGTAAAAGGAAAAAAATAACATCACATTTTGTTGAAAATGTTTCCCAAATTGGTTTATACTCCCCTTAGCACACTGTCAACCTCATCGCAGAGTCATAGGATCAGTCACAGGGTCAGGAATTTGTCCTGATTGTCCAGCAGACCCAATCTGGTGAGATTTATCAAAACAAACAAAACAAACAATGCAACAATACCCTACTTCATATATCACTCGATACAGTCTTACATATCACTCAAGGTGTGTAAACTTCAATCCAAAAACCTCAAAAGACTGGTAATTCTCAAAATTTGACACATGCCTCACCATGTGAGTAATGTGTAAAAACAGCAACACTGTAAATCCAATTCTAATTACTACCCTTACAAACTCCATAAAAAACATTTGTACCCATAACTTCAAAGTAAAACCAGACTTTAGACAGCCTCCCCTCATTCAAGGGCAGCCCTCTCTTTCCACCGTGGACCTAATCACAAATAGGCCATGAACTATAAACCTCTTCACAATTATCAGTATTACAAATGACCTTAAAATCAGTATTACCAGCGTCTCCCGGCTTTCCAGTGAGGGCGATCAAACTACACTAGAAAGTCAAGACAGAGGCCATTTAAACCCTTCAAATAAGTGTTTCTTACTATATTAGACTAATGAATAAAACAATTATCTAACATTTCATACATTTCGTATCCCAGGTTTCCAGTAAGTTTCCAGTACTTTTCTTATTAAAATAATTAATGTGTTCAATTAAACTCATAAAATAAAAACTTCAGAAAATGCCATCTGAGTGTGTGCCCCTTTAAGATACCTTGGCACTAACCCATATTCATAACCAGTAAGTTGTGTGCGTGCTGGTGTGTGTGTTTGGTAAACCATATGGAAAAAAACAAACAAAAATGGCCAGGCCATTTTTTTATTTGGTAACTCCTCTTTACCACCGAATCCGAATACCTTTACACCTGTAAAACTGCCAAATTTCACTAACTGCTCTCCCAAGACCATAGCCTCAGGAAACATTTCAGAGAGAGAAAATTACTACCCCAATTAACTTGGAAGAGAAACAAAACATTTCTTTAGCATAAGGAACAAGTGATATTTTATCCCAGGCATCTATTAAAAAGTTGTTTGAGGTGTGGTCTCCTACGTCTCCCTTAGAACAAAGACCGTAATCTCTATGAACCCCTATTGATCTAACTGAGGCCATACACCCCTATGTACCATTTTCCTGTCCCGCTGCTTTCTAGAGGATTTGTTGCTGCTATTTTGAAAAAGATGATAAGGCTTGCACCACAGCATCCCCCCAAATGATACAGCGGGCGCAGTAGTTTCCATTACCACTCTACTCATTATTTAACCTTGAACCTTGTATTACTAAAATATCGCATCATTAGAGTGCTATCAAAAAACTCACTAATAACATATTACCATTCACATACTGTCAACACTCATTAAATTAACATCAAACCTCCTTATCAATGTCTTTGTCACTGTCAACCATGCTTATTCTCTCCTTACTAGAAGACAATGTTTACATGTGGTCTACCCTAACAATATTACTCTATATTTTTTATACCAACCTCTGCTTCACACTCATTAATGTGTCTATTATTTTAAGATTAACCTGTAATGCAGCAAATGTTGAAAATACTTCAGCCAATTCTTAATAAATCCAAACAATTCAAATTTGAAATTCTTACTTTCCAATTGACTAACTTTCCTTTGTTACCTTCACTAGTCTACATCTCTTCCCTTCACTTAGAAAGCTCTCTACAATCTCAACCATAGTCTACCTCTGTCTTTTCGCTAACGTTACCTTACCAGGTGAACCATTTTTCTTTAATTATAGTCAAAACAACATTAACTTCTGTTCACAGGGAGGCCACTTTAATATATTATCTCTTGTTTCGCTGGTTGTACTTTCCCATAGGATGCCTGTGGCCCTGCTCTACCACATTGTTTACTAATGTGGCGATGTTTGGTATAGGAGTTTCTTCGTCTTTTCACGCCAATTATAACAAATCCACTACATATGGTATCAACACAGACCCCCAAATCGACACCCTTTAGCGATTGTTTGAATGCGGCGTCATTCGTGCTCTTGCCCATATATACTGCCAATTTTAATATTCTTACCTAATATCCACTGCCCTTGGTTCTCACAAGGATTATTCAACCCCAAAATCCGCTAAGGAACTGGGTTGATCCAAGCTCTCTGATTCATAATGTATAATACCTTTCTTGTCACATGGCAGTCAAACACCCAAGCTAAGTGGCTAAAGTTGGCTAGCTAACTTAGCTAACGCTACTTCCAGACACAAACAAGAGAATACATCTTCACTCTCCATTCTACTCACCTAGCAGAGCTGGTTAGGCTCTTTACATGTTTATTCAAAATGTTGGTGACTAACTGTGCTGCTGGCAATAATTTAAATTACGTTATTTCCCTAATGTTTACTGACACCGGCCACATTCAACCCTGAGTTGAGCATTCAAAATTCACCAGTTATTCTGCGCTCTGGTACATTCAAAACAGTGCTCTGAAATCCGAACAAATAGCTTGAGCGAATTTACCAAGTACCCCGTTTAGCAACGTCCATACTCAAATAGTACAGTTAGTGCTATTACGCTGATAGAACACTAACATCAATACACTGGTGTATTGAGCTAATGATTCTTCTTTTATATCATTGTGCCAAGTCAAAATTACATCCCTAAATTATTTAAGATTGGAATTTTCCAATTTTCCGAATTTTATCCATGATTAGATTTTATTCCCATATTTGAGTCGAATTGGTAGAATTCACATGCACTTATTTTAGAGTCTTTATGGCTTTGCTAAAACCTGCAGGAATATTTTCTAATTTCCATCTCGGCATTAGGTCCTGAGATAACACAACTCATACATTTACATTTTACAATACTAACCCATGGTACAGGATCTAACAACCTTACAAAGGGCAGTAACTTCAGTTGCACCTTACTATCTCATACTATTCATTATAATGCATTCTCTAATGCATTTTCTAATATTTCTATAGCGCTTTTTTGAGTCCACACAGGTCTCTAACCCACACAGGTCTCTCACTGTAATGGCCGTCGTTCAAATGAGACCAAGGTGCAGCGGAGGATGTGTTCATCTTCAGGAATTTATTAAAGAAAGAACACGTTAGACAAAAACAAGAAACCGACAGCCAAACAGTCCTGTCAGGTGCAAACACTAAACAGAAACAATTACCCACAAAACCCAAAGAAAAAACATGCTCCTTATGTGTGACTCCCAATCAGCAACAACGAGCTTCAGCTGTGCCTGATTGGGAGCCACACACGGCCCAAAACAAAGAAATACAAAAACATAGAGAAAGGAACATAGAACGCCCACCCAATGTAACACCCTGGCCTAACCAAAATAAAGAACAAAAACCCCTCTCTATGGCCAGGGCATTACAGTACCCCCCCCCCAAAGGTGCGGACTCCGGACGCAAAACCTGACTCTGAAGGGGAGGGTCCGGGTGGGCCTTCTTACGGCGGCGGCTCAGGTGCGGGACGTGGCCTCTGCTCCACCCTTGGCGTCGCCCTCTTAGATGGCGCACCTGGCCGCGCCGAAGGTCTGGTGGGCGACCCTGACTGCGCCCGGCTGGCGGGCGGCGATGGCTGCGCCCGGCTGGCGGTGATGGTTGCGCCTGGCTGGCGGGCGCCCCTGGTTGCGCCTGGCTGGCGGGCGGCGATGGCTGCGCCCAGCTGGCGGGCGACGATGGCTGCTCTGGCCCAGGATTCACCAGGCTGGGGAGACATGAAGGAGGCCTGGCCCTGGGCACAGGCACAGGACTCACCAGGCTGGGGAGACATGAAAGAGGCCTGGCCCTAGGCGTAGGCACAGGACTCACCAGGCTGGCGGGCGGCTCTGACTGCTCCAGACAGGCGGGCGGCTCTGGACAGGTGGGCGGCTCTGGCGGCTCCGGACAGGCGGGCGGCTCTGGCGGCTCCGGACAGGCGGGCGGCTCCGGACAGGCGGGCGGCTCTGGCGGCTCCGGACAGGCGGGCGGCTCTGGCGGCTCCGGACAGGCGGGCGGCTCTGGCGGCTCCGGACAGGCGGGCGGCTCTGGACAGGCGGGCAGCTCTGGCGGCTCTGGACTGGCGGGCAGCTCTGGCGGCTCCGGACTGGCGAGACCCACTGGAGGCCTAGTCCTGGGAGGTGGCACAAGATGGACCAGGATGGGGAGACCCACTGGAGGCCTAGTCCTGGGAGGTGGCACAGGACGGACCAGGCTGGAGAGATCCACTGGAGACCTGGTCCGTGGAGCAGGCACAGGACTGACCAGGATGGGGAGACCCACTGGAGGCCTGGTCCGAGGAGGAGGCACAGGATAAACCGGGCTGTGGGGGAGCACTGGAGTTCTGGTACGGACGCTCTTTACCCACACTCCAGGCTGAATGCCCACTTTGGCCCGGCACGGGCGGAGAGCAGGCATTGGGCGAACTGGACCCTCCCAGCGCTCTGGTGACACAGTGCGCAATGCCGGCGCAGGATAACCTGGACCGAGGAGGCGCCCTGGAGACCAGACGCGCTGAGCTGGCACCATCTGCCCTGGCTTGATGTCTGCACTAGCATGGCACTTGCGGGGGGCTGGTATGTAGCGCACCGGGCTTTGAACGCGCACTGGGGACACCGTGCGCTCCACAGCATAACACGGTGTCTTACCAGTACCACGCTGCTTCCGGTAAGCACGGGGAGTTGGCTCAGGTCTACCGCCTGACTCCGCCAATCTCCCCGTGTGCCCCCCCCAAAAAATGTTTTGGGGCTGCCTCTCGTGTCTGCTGCGCTCCCTTTCCTCATACCAGCGCCTCTCAGCTCTCGCTGCCTCGATCTCCCACTGCGGGCGGCGATAATCCCCAGCTTGAGCCCATGGTCCTTTCCCGTCCAGGATTTCCTCCCAAGTCCACGAATCCTGAACGCTCCTCTCCTGGCGCTTCTCCTTCCTCCGCTGCTTGGTCCGTTGTTGGTGGGTAATTCTGTAATGGCCATCGTTCAAATGAGACCAAGGTGCAGCGGAGGATGTGTTCATCTTCAGGAATTTATTAAAGAAAGAACACGTTAGACAAAAACAAGAAACCGACAGCCAAACAGTCCTGTCAGGTGCAAACACTAAACAGAAACAATTACCCACAAAACCCAAAGGAAAAACATGCTCCTTATGTGTGACTCCCAATCAGCAACAACGAGCTTCAGCTGTGCCTGATTGGGAGCCACACACGGCCCAAAACAAAGAAATACAAAAACATAGAGAAAGGAACATAGAACGCCCACCCAATGTAACACCGTGGCCTAACCAAAATAAAGAACAAAAAAACCCTCTCTATGGCCAGGGCGTTACACTCACCCACACAGGTCTCTAATCCACACAGGGTTTTTAACCCACACAGGGTTTTTGCTTTAAAGTTTTAATCCAGTTCACACAGATTCTAGTGTTAATCCAGTTCACACAGATTCTAGTTTTAATCCAGTTCACACAGATTCTGGTTCCATCCAGTTCACACAGATTCTAGTTGTAATCCAGTTCACACAGATTCTGGATGTTAATGTCAGATGGCAGTTCCCTCAAACCTCAAAAATAATAATTGTTGTTTCAAAGAAATGTCAGTTTCACCCTATTTATCTGTCTGTGTTCGGAACACCGTAACCACCCTCCTGACACCCTCCTTCAGATCTTAGGCAGGCCCCTGGCTTCTCCTTCAGTGGAGAGCGGGTTTCCCTTGAGCCAGTTGGTGTAGCCCCGTGCACGATTAAACCAAGATCCTCAGGAGCAGTCAGCAGATGGAGTTTAATGTCCCATCTGGGTCGCCAAATATTGTGGTGGAAATTCTATCCAAGTGAGAAAGACTTTGTCATTTCTTCAAACAGTCATCTTTATTCAATATCGATTAATTATTGAAATAATGAGGCTGGTCGATCCCACACCCTTGAGTGTTGGACCGAGTAACCTAACCTTTACACAAATGCAGAATACTATATATAGCTGATACTAACAATACTTAGTCATGATTGGTTCCACCCATGCAGCTTGGGGCATCATTATCCACTCATGGGTTCATCCAGTTGTTATTTTCACGGGGTTGTTGTCTTAGCCTACCCTGGTTTAGTTTCCCAGATGCAAGGATGATTTTGAGAAAATGAGGGATTATTCTACTCCTAAACTATCTCTAGTAAAACCCATTCTTGTCTATGTAATACAGTCTTTAACTCATTTGTCAGCTCAAGCCATCTCTGGTGACCGTACGCCCAGATTAGCTGCAGGGAACTAGAGCGGAGACCAAAAAAACACAGACACTAGTAAGACAGAAATGTCTTACTATTAGTTAAATGTTCATTGTTAACCATTAATATGAAATAAATCAGGTAAATACGTATATTTTCTACTCACAGTAGGCATGCACACCTTCATCCAAAATATAATTCCAGCATCCTCAAAATGCCTTGATATTAACCAGATTTACATCCAACCCGTTTATGTGAGTAAAGCACGTTGGATAATAAATATCACAACATCATGGGAAAGCATGCAGTTTATTAAGCTACAGATGAAATAAGTGATGAACTTCACAGGGTGGTGAAAATGCAAGGTGATGAGCTTGATGCTCCTTTTCAATAAATATTGATGGGCTTATTCAAATGATGTGATGATCGATGCTTGGCTGCCGTTTGACAAATACAAATAATCATGCACTTCTGTCCATAATAATTTCATAATGTAGGCTATACCCACACTGTATCTGCGAGTTGTTGGCTAGAGCGGTGCCAGTAAGAGAGTGGGCATTTTCACTAGAACTAACTACACAACATTTTATGTGACAAAACCATCAGTAGGCCTAGAGTTAAAAATGCGATGAAAACCCATTAACTTGAAGTTAACAGCAAAATGTGTACTACATATTTAAGCACATACTTTCGTCAATTTGATGGAAACATAACACTGATGGGAAAATGGGCATATTGTTTTTATGGCCATTTTTATTTTATTAGAATAACCCTTTGTTTTAGCAGTAAACAGTCTCCATGTACAGTGCCTTCAGAAAGTATTCACACCCCTTGACTTTTTCCCCAATTTCTTTTGTTACAGCCTGAATTTAATATTGATTAAATTTAGATTTTTTTTGGTCACTGGCCTACACATAATCCCTCAATGTCAATGTGGAATTATTATCTAAAATATAAAAATTCTATTAATTAAAATGAAAAGCTGAAATGTCTTGAGTCAGTAAGTATTGAACACTTTTGTTATGGCAAGCCTAAAAAAGTTCAAGAGTAAACTTTTGCTGAACAAGTCACATAATAAGTTGCATGGACTCACTATGTGCACAATATTAGCGTTGAACATTATTTTTTAATGACTGCCTCATCTCTGTACCCCACACATACAATTATCTTTAAAGTCCGTCAGTCGAGCAGTGAATTTCAAACACAGATTTAACAAGAAAGGAACTTCACAATGAGGCAATGTTGATTTTAAAACAGTTACAGAATTTAATGGCTGTGATAGAAAACTGAGGATGGATTAACAACATTGTAGTTAATCCACAATACTAACCTAAATGACAGAGTGAAAATAAGGAAGCCTGTACAGAAGTGTCACATCCTGACCAGTAAAGGGGCCATTTTGTTATTGTAGTTGGTCAGGACGTGGCAGGGGTGTGTTTGTTTTGTGTTGTTTTTTTGGGGGGGGGGTTAGTTCTATGTTATGTATTTCTATGTTTGAGTTTCTAGTATTTATATTTTTATGTGGTATTGTTTGGGATTGGTCTCTAATTGGAGGCAGCTGTATCTCGTTGCCTCTGATTAGAGGCAATATTTAAGTAGGGGCTTTTGTCTTGTGTTTTGTGGATGGTTGTTCCATGTATAGTCTATGTACTTTACAGGACTGTTTTTCGTCGTGCTTTTGTTCAGTGATAATTTCTTTAATAAATCAAGAAGATGATTCACATCCCCGCTGCAGTTTGGTCCGATCATTACGACGCTTATGACAGAACCACCCACCACCAACGGACCAAGCAGTGTGGAAGGGAGCAGCACCAGGAGGGGAGTAAGCGGCGTACTCGGGAGGTGATGGCATCCTGGTCGCTGGAGGAATTGGAGGCAAGAATTGACTGGACATGGGAACAGCTATTGGACTATTGCAACAGCCTGCCGGGGAAGCAGGTGGAGGTGAGAAGGCACCTTGGGGGGGGGCACACGGGGAGTTGGAGTAAGTCAGGCAATAGGCCTAAACCAACTCCTCGTGCTTATTATGAGGAGCGACGGATCGAGAAAGCACCGAGCTATGCAGAAATGCGCACTGTATTATATCCTGCCTGTTTGGCCCTGTCCGGGGGTATCATCGGATGGGGCCACAGTGTCTTCGGATCCCTCCTGTCTCAGCCTCCAGTATTTATGCTGCAGTAGTTTGTGTCAGCCCTCCAACAGCCCTCCAATTCCTCTAGGGTCAGTCTGTTACATCTGGAGTATTTCTCTTGTCTTATCCAGTGTCCTGTGTGAATTTAAATATGCTCTCTCTAATTCTCTCTTTCTTTCTCTCGGAGGATCTGAGCCCTAGGACCATGCCTCGGGACTACCTGGCATGATGACTCCTTGCTGTCCCCAGTCCACCTGGCCATGCTGCTGCTCCAGTTTCAACTGTTCTGCCTGAGGCTACGGAACCCTGACCTGTTCACCGGACGTGCTTGTTGCACCCTCGACAACTACAATGATTATTATTATTTGACCATGCTGGTCATTTATGAACATTTTACCATCTTGACCTTGTTCTGTTATAATATCCACCCGGCACAGCCAGAACAGAACTGGCCACCCCTCATAGCCTGGTTCCTCTCTAGGTTTCTTCCTAGGTTTTTGGCCTTTCTAGGGAGTTTTTCCTAGGGAGTTTTTCCTAGCCACCGTGCTTCTTTCACATGCATTGCTTGCTGTTTGGGGTTTTAGGCTGGGTTTCTGTACAGCACTTTGAGATTTCAGCTGATATACGAAGGGCTATATAAATACATTTGATTTGATTCAGAGGGGTTGGGTTAAATGAGGAAGACACATTTCAGTTGAATGCATTCAGATGTACAACTGACTAACTCCCGTTTCCCCTTTCCCCTCCCTGTATAGCATCCTGTCTGAAGATCCAAATGTAGCTTAAATGCAGACCATATGGCAGTAGAGATCACTATAGAGAACCATGTTTTTGCAGCATATTTTTTTGCACATATTAGTTTTTGCACATATTAGTTGGTGTTGGTGTGGTACGGTTGGAATGAACAACAAGCATATTTAGTACTGAAGATCAAACTGATTGGTCTCAAAGATGAGAACAATCTCCAAAGCCTGATAGAGAGATAAAATAAACCTCTGAAATATCCTTCTTTCTTTTCTTCTCTTTTTGCTGTTGTGTCTGTACTTTCACAAGGTTGATGCTGTGAATTACAAAGCAAAGCAAATAGACTTTAAAGTCAATGATCTTTGTGCCATTAAGAATTAAAATTTAACTACACCATAATCATTACGCTTTAACATTAACCAAATAATAATACTTTAATTTATATTCATGAAATAAACAGAACATTTTAGAGACAATAATACTATGATTTAGGCTTTTGTATCTTCAGCTCTTTTCTCTCTGTCTCTCCCTGTCTCTAACTCTCTCTCTCTCTGTCTCTCCCTGTCTCTCACTCTCTCTGTCTCTCTGTCTCTCCCTGTCTCTCACTCTCTCTGTCTTGCCCTGTCTCTAACTCTCTCTGTTTCTTCCTGTCTCTCCCTGTCTCTCTGTCTCTTCCTGTCTCTCACTCTCTCTCTGTCTCTCCCTGTCTCTCACTCTCTCTGTCTCTCCCTGTCTCTCTGTCTCTCCCTGTCTCTCACTCTCTCCATCTCTGTCTCTCCCTGTCTCTCACTCTCTCTGTCTCTCTGTTTCTTCCTGTCTCTAGCTCTCTCTGTCTCTCACTCTCTCCTTCATTCTCTCTTCATATCTCTCACTCTCTATGTCTCTCTGTCTCTCCCTGTCTCTCATTCTCACTGAATCTCTGTTTCTTCCTGTCTCTCACTGTCTCTCTGTCTCTCCATGTCCCTCACTCTCTCTGTCTCTCTGTTTCTTCCTGTCTCTCACTCTCTCTGTCTCTCTGTCTCTCCCGCTCTCTGTCTCTCCATGTCTCTCACTCTCTCTGTCTCTCCCTGTCTCTCACTCTGTGTCTCTCTGTTTCTTCCTGTCTCTCACTCTCTCTCTTTTTCTTCCTGTCTCTCACTCTCTCTGTCTCTCTGTCTCTCCCTCTCTGTCTCTCCATGTCTATCACTCTCTCTGTCTCTCCCTGTCTCTCACTCTCTGTGTCTCTCTGTCTCTCCCTGTCTCTCACTCTCTCAATCTTTCCATGTCCCTCATTCTCTCTGTCTTTCAGTCTCTCCCTGTCTCTCACTTTCTGTGTCTCTCTGTCTCTCCCTGTCCCTCACTCTCTCTGACTGTCTGTTTCTTCCTGTCTCTCACTCTCTCTGTCGCTCTGTCTCTCCCTGTCTCTCACTCTCTCTATCTCTCTGTCTCTCTCTGTCTCTCTGTCTCTCTCTGTGTCTCTCTGTCTCTCCCTCTGTCTCTCCCTGTCTCTCACTCTCTGTGTCTCTCTGTCTCTCTCTGTCTCTCCCTGTCTCCCACTCTCTCTGTCTCTCTGTTTCTTCCTGTCTCTCACTCTCTCTGTCACTCTGTCTCTCCCGCTCTCTGTCTCTCCATGTCCCTCACTCTCTCTGTCTCTCCCTGTCTCTCACTCTCTGTGTCTCTCTGTTTCTTCCTGTTTCTCACTCTCTCTGTCTCTCTGTTTCTTGCTGTCGCTCACTCTCTCTGTCTCTCTGTTAATTCCTGTCTCTCACTCTCTCTGCCTCTCTGTCTCTCCCTGTCTCTCACTCTCTCAATCTTTCCATGTCCCTCATTCTCTCTGTCTCTCAGTCCCTCCCTGTCTCTCACTTTCTGTGTCTCTCTCTCTCCCGGTCCCTTACTCTCTCTGACTCTCTGTTTCTTCCTGTCTCTCACTCTCTCTGTCTCTCCCTGTCTCTCACTCTCTCTGTCTCTCTGTCTCTCTCTGTCTCTCTGTCTCTACCTGTCTCTCGCTCTCTGTGTCTCTCTGTCTCTCCCTCTGTCTCTCACTCTCTCTATCTCTCTGTCTCTCCCTGTCTCTCACTCTCTGTGTCTCTCTGTCTCTCCCTGTCTCTCACTCTCACTGTCTCTCTGTCTCTCCCTGTCTCTCACTCTCACTGTCTCTCTGTCTCTCCTTGTCTCTCACTCTCTCTATCTCTCCATGTCCCTCACTCACTCTCTCTCTCTCTGTCTCTCCCTGTCTCTCTCTCTCTGTCTCTCACTCTCTCTGTCTCTCCCTGTCTCTCACTCTCTGTCTCACTCTCACTCTCTGTCACTCTCTCTGTCTCTCCATGTCTCTCACTCTCTCTATCTCTCCATGTCCCTCACTCACTCTCTCACTGTCTCTCCCTGTCTCTCACTCTCTCTATCTCTCCATGTCCCTCACTCACACTCTCTCTCTCTCTCTCTCTGTCTCTCCCTGTCTCTCCCTGTCTCTCACTCTCTCTGTCTCTCACTCTCTGTCTCACTCTCACTCTCTGTCACTCTCTCTGTCTCTCCATGTCTCTCACTATCTCTGTCTCTCTCTCTCCCTGTCTCTCACTCTCTCTGTCGCTCTGTTTCTCCCAATCTCTCACTCTCTGTCTCTCTGTCTCTCCCTGTCACTCTCTGTCTCTCTGTCTCTCCCTGTCTCTCACTCTCTGTGTGTCTCTGTCTCTCCCTCTCTCTTTCTATCCATGCCTCTCACTCTCCCTGTCTCTCTGTCTCTCCCTGTCTCTCACTCTCTCTGTCTCTCACTCTCTCTGTCTCTCCCTGTCTCTCACTATCTCTCCATGTCCCTCACTCACTCTCTCTCTGTCTCTCCCTGTCTCTCACTCTCTCTATCTCTCCATGTCCCTCACTCACTCTCTCTCTCTCTGTCTCTCTCTCTCTCTCTGTCTCTCCCTGTCTCTCACTCTCTCTGTCTCTCCCTGTCTCTCACTCTCTGTCTCACTCTCACTCTCTGTCACTCTCTCTGTCTCTCCATGTCTCTCACTATCTCTGTCTCTCTCTCTCTCTCCCTGTCTCTCACTCTCTGTCGCTCTGTTTCTCCCAATCTCTCACTCTCTGTCTCTCCGTGTATATCTGTCTCTCCCTGTCTCTCACTCTCTGTGTGTCTCTGTCTCTCCCTCTCTCTTTCTATCCATGTCTCTCACTCTCTCTGTCTCTCCCTGTCTCTCACTCTCTGTCTCTCTGTCTCTCCATGTCTCTCACTCTCTCTGTCTCTCCCTGTCTCTCACTCTCTCTATCTCTCCATGTCCCTCACTCTCTCTGTCTCTCTGTTTCTCCCTGTCTCTCACTCTCTCAATCTCTCTGTCTCTCCCTGTCTCTCACTCTCTGTCTGACTCTCACTCTCTGTCGTTCTCTCTGTCTCTCCATGTCTCTCACTATCTCTGTCTCTCTCTCTCCCTGTCTCTCACTCTCTCTGTCGCTCTGTTTCTCCCAATCTCTCACTCTCTGTCTCTCCGTGTATATCTGCCTCTCCCTGTCTCTCACTCTCTTTGTCTCTGTCACTCTGTCTCTCCCTGTCTCTCACTCTCTCTTGTGCACGCACACACACAGACAGAAAACCGGGCCAGGCTCCTGAGCTCTGCCAAAGATTATCTCTGCCAAATGCTGGGGTCCTGAATGGGAGTGTGCCTGACTTTGGCTGCCCTTGTGTGTGCCTGTCTCCAGCTGGGCATCCATTAGAGTTCTCCTCAGCAGACGCTGGCTTCCACTGAGAGGCAGGGGTCAGACAGCACACAGATGCACCTTGCCTTACATCAGTCAGGACAGGTGTTGGGTTTGAACTACAGACGTATCGTTCAGAGAAATTCATTTATTTGTTTCTGTCACTTTTCTATTTTCCCGTTCCCCCATATAATCACTGTGTGCATAAAACCATGATTGACCTTGACCGTTGTCAAGAAGCAGCAAATTTAGATTTTATTTGCTGAAAAATAAGATTCAGTTTTCTTTCCTTTGCTTAGTTTGATAGTTGCAATAGACTACTTTAGGAAGATGTGTGGGTAGACATGTGGAGAGAAATACAACTATATACTGTATTTTCTTCACATACGGGGCTTCCTCTTAGTCTATAGACAAACCAGCCTCTTCCTGCTCACTGAGATATAATGGAAATGTGGAGGGAAGGAGGATAGATAGATAGACAGATAGACAGAGGTATGAGGATAGACAGATAGACAGAGGTATGAGGATAGACAGATAGACAGAAGGAGGATAGACAGACAGAGGGATGAGGATAGACAGATAGACAGAGGGATGAGGATAGACAGATAGACAGAGGGATGAGGAGAGACAGATAGACAGAGGGATGAGGATAGACAGATAGACAGAGGGATGAGGATAGACAGAGGGATGAGGATAGACAGATAGACAGAGGGATGAGGAGAGACAGACAGACAGAGGGATGAGGAGAGACAGATAGACAGAGGGATGAGGATAGACAGATAGACAGAGGGAGGATAGACAGATAGACAGAGGGATGAGGATAGACAGATAGACAGAGGGATGAGGATAGACAGATAGACAGAGGTATGAGGATAGACAGATAGACAGAGGGATGAGGATAGACAGATAAACAGAGGGGTGAGGATAGACAGACAGACAGACAGACAGACAGACAGACAGACAGACAGACAGAGGGATGAGGATAGACAGAGGGATGAGGATAGACAGATAGACAGTGGGATGAGGATAGACAGATAGACAGAGGGATGAGGATAGACAGAGGGATGAGGATAGACAGATAGACAGTGGGATGAGGATAGACAGATAGACAGAGGGATGAGGATAGACAGAGGGATGAGGATAGACAGATAGACAGAGGGATGAGGAGAGACAGACAGACAGAGGGATGAGGAGAGACAGATAGACAGAGGGATGAGGATAGACAGATAGACAGAGGGAGGATAGACAGATAGACAGAGGGATGAGGATAGACAGATAGACAGAGGGATGAGGATAGACAGATAGACAGAGGTATGAGGATAGACAGATAGACAGAGGGATGAGGATAGACAGATAAACAGAGGGATGAGGATAGACAGACAGACAGACAGACAGACAGACAGACAGACAGACAGACAGACAGACAGACAGACAGACAGACAGACAGAGGGATGGGGATAGACAGAGAGACAGAGGGATGAGGATAGACAGATAGACAGAGGGATGAGGATAGACAGATAGACAGAGGTATGAGGATAGACAGATAGACAGAGGGATGAGTATACACAGATAGACAGAGGGATGAGGATAGACAGATAGACAGAGGGATGAGGATAGACAGAGAGACAGAGGGATGAGGATAGACAGATAGACAGAGGGATGAGGATAGACAGATAGACAGAGGTATGAGGATAGACAGATATACAGAGTGATGAGGATAGACAGACAGACAGACAGACAGACAGACAGACAGACAGACAGACAGACAGACAGACAGACAGACAGACAGACAGACAGACAGACAGAGGGATGGGGATAGACAGATATACAGAGGGACGAGGATAGACAGATAGACAGAGGAGGGGAGGATAGGCAGATAGACAGAGGGAGGGAGGATAGACAGATAGACAGAGGGATGGGGATAGACAGAGAGACAGGGATGGGGATAGACAGATAGACAGAGGGATGAGGATAGACAGATAGACAGAGGGATGAGGACAGACAGATAGACAGAGGGAGGGATGATAGGCAGATAGACTATCCTCATCCCTCTGTCTATCTGCCTATCATCCCTCCCTCTGTCTATCTGTCTGTCCTCATCCCTCTGTCTATCTGTCTATCCCCATCCCTCTGTCTATCTGAGATAGAAGAAGAGACAGAAGAAGGATAGACAGATAGACAGAGGGAGGATAGACAGGTAGACAGAGGGAAGGAGGATAGACAGATAGACAGAAGGAGGATAGACAGATATACAGAAGGAGGATAGACAGATAGACAGAGGGAGGATAGACAGATAAACAGAAGGAGGATAGACAGATAGACAGAGGGAGGATAGACAGATAAACAGAAGGAGGATAGACAGATAGACAGAAGGAAAGAGGATAGACAGATAGACAGAGGGAGGATATACAGAGAGACAGAGGGATGAGGATAGACAGATAGACAGAGGGAGGATATACAGACAGACAGAGGGATGGGGATAGACAGATATACAGAGGGACGAGGATAGACAGATAGACAGAAGGATGGGGAAAGACAGATAGACAGAGGAGGGGAGGATAGGCATATAGACTGAGGGATGAGGATAGACAGATAGACAGAGGGATGAGGAGAGACAGATAGACAGAGGGATGAGGATAGACAGATAGACAGAGGGATGGGGATAGACAGATAGACAGAGGGATGAGGACAGACAGATAGACAGAGGGATGAAGAAAGACAGATAGACAGAGGGAGGTTGGATAGACAGAGGGAGGGAGGATAGACAGATCGACAGATAGACAGAGGGATGAGGGTAGACAGAGGCATGAGGATAGACAGAGGGAGGTAGGATAGACAGGTAGACAGAGGGAAGGAGGATAGACAAATAGACAGAGGGAAAGAGGATAGACAGATAGACAGAGGGAAGGAGGATAGACAGAGGGAAGGAGGATAGACAGAAGACAGAGGGAGGATAGACAGATAGACAGAGGGACAAGGATAGACAGATAGACAGAAGGAAGATAGACAGATAGACAGAGGGACAAGGATAGACAGATAGACAAAAGGAGGATAGACAGATAGACAGAGGGAAGGAGGATAGACAGAAGGAAGGAGGATAGACAGAAGACAGAGGGAGGATAGACAGATAGACAGAGGGACAAGGATAGACAGATAGACAGAAGGAAGATAGACAGATAGACAGAGGGACAAGGATAGACAGATAGACAGAAGGAGGATAGACAGATAGACAGAGGGAGGATAGACAGATAGGCACACAGGGGGACATACACTTGCCTGCAGGTGACAGCATTCCCTCCCCCATATGCCCCCTTAGACACAACTACGAGAACATAACCAACAAAAATGGTCACAACTCCTGCAGGTCTGTCGCACGCTGGGTATGTACATAGTCAATGGTAGGCTTTGAGGGGACTCCTATGGTAGGTACACCTATAGCTCATCTCTTGGCAGTAGTACTGTAGACTACTTTATCACTGACCTCAACCCAGAGTCTCTCAGAGCATTCACAGTCAGCCCACTGACTCCCCTATCAGATCACAGCAAAATCACAGTCTACTTGAACAGAGCAATACTCAATCATGAGGCATCAAAGCCAAAGGAACTGAGTAACATTAAGAAAAGCTATAGATGGAAGGAAAATAGTGTTGAAGTCTACCAAAAAACTATTAGGCAACAACAAGTTCAATCCCTTTTAGACAATTTCCTGGGTAAAACGTTCCACAGCAATAGTGAAGGTGTAAACTTGGCAGTAGAAAATATTAACAGTATATTTGACCTCTCAGCTTCCCTATCAAATCTAATAATCTCAAATAGAAAACCGAAGAACATGAACAACAATGACATATGGTTTTATGAAGAATGAAAAAATCTAAGAAAGAAATTGAGGAACCTGTCCAACCAAAAACATAGAGACCCAGAAAACCTGAGTCTACGCCTTCACTATGGTGAATCACTAAAACAATACAGAAATACACTACGGAAAAAGAAGGAACAGCACGTCAGAAATCAGCTCAATGTAATTGAAGAATCCACAGACTCTAATCACTTCTGGGAAAATTGGAAAACACTAAACAAACAACAACACAAATAATTATCTATCCAAAATGGAGATGTATGGGTAAACCACTTCTCCAATCTTTTTGGCTCTATAAGAAAGAACAAAGAGCAAAAACATATACATGATCAAATACAAATCTTAGAATCAACTATTAAAGACTACCAGAACCCACTGGATTCTCCAATTACATTGAATGAGCTACAGGACAAAATAAAAACCCTCCAACCCAAAAAGGCCTGTGGTGTTGATGGTATTCTCAATGAATTTATCAAATATACAGACAACAAATTCCAATTGGCTATACTTAAACTCTTTAGCATCATCCTTAGCTCTGGCATCTTCCCCAATATTTGGAACCAAGGACTGATCACCCCAATCCACAAAAGTGAAGACAAATTTGACCCCAATATCTACCGTGGGATATGCGTCAACAGCAACCTTGGGACAATCCTCTGCATTATCATTAACAGCAGACTCGTACATTTCCTCAGTGAAAACAATGTACTGAGCTAATTTGAAATTGGCTGTTTACCAAATTACCGTACAACAGACCATGTATTCACCCTGCACACCCTAATTGACAAACATACAAACCAAAACAAAGGCAACGTCTTCTCATGCTTTGTTGATTTCAAAAAAGCCTTCGACTCAATTTGGCATGTGGGTCTGCTATACAAATTGATGGAAAGTGGTGTTGGGGGTAAAACATACGACATTATAAAATCCATGTACACAAACAACAAGTGTGCGGTTAAAATAGGAGACAAACACACACGTTTCTTCCCACAGAGCCGTGGTGTGATACAGGGATGCAGCTTGAGCCCCACCCTCTTCAACATATATATCAACGAATTGGCGCGGGCACTAGAAAAGTCTGCAGCACCTGGCCTCACCCTACTAGAATCTGAATGTCTACTGTTTGCTGATGATCTGGTGCTTCTGTCCCCAACCAAGGAGGGCCTACAGCAGCACCTAGATATTCTGCACAGATTCTGTCAGACCTGGGCCTTGACAGTAAATCTCAGTAAGACCAAAATAATGGTGTTCCAAAAAAGGTCCAGTTGCCGGGACCACAAATACAAATTCCATCTAGACACCGTTGCCCTAGAGCACCCAAAAAACTATACATACCTTGGCCTAAACATCAGCGCCACAGGTAACTTCCACAAAGCTGTGAACAATCTGAGAGACAAGGCAAGAAGGGCATTCTATGCCATCAAAAGGAACATAAAATTCCACATACCAATTAGGATCTAAAAATACTTGAATCAGTCATAGAACCCATTGCCCTTTATGGTTGTGAGGTCTGGCGTCCGCTCAACAACCAAGAATTCACAAAATGGGACAAACACCAAATTGAGACTCTCCATGCAGAATTCTGCAAAAATATCCTCAGTGTACAACGTAAAACACCAAATAATGCATGCAGAGCAGAATTAGGCCGATACCCACTAATTATAAAAATCAAGAAAAGAGACGTTAAATTCTACAACCACCTAAAAGGAAGCGATTCCCAAATCTTCCATAACAAAGCCATCACCTACAGAGAGATGAACCTGGAGAAGAGTCCCCTTTTCATGAGAAAACAAAAAAATAATTACTTGACACATTGGAAAGAATTAACAAAAAATCAGAGCAAACTAGAATGCTATTTGGCCCTAAACAGAGAGTGGCAGAATACCTGACCACTGTGACTGACCCAAACTTAAGGAAAGCTTTGACTATGTACAGACTCAGTGAGCATAGCCTTGCTATTGAGAAAGGCTGCCGTAGGCAGACATGGCTCTCAAGAGAAGACAGGCTATGTGCACACTGCCCACAAAATGAGGTGGAAACTGAGCTTCACTTCCTAACCTCCTGCCCAATGTATGACCATATTAGAGACACACATTTCCCTCAGATTACACAGACCCACAAAGAATTAGAAAACAAAACCAATTTTGATAAACTCCCATATCTACTGGGTGAAATTCCACAGTGTGCCATCACAGCAGCAAGATTTGTGACCTGTTGCCACAAGAAAAGGGCAACCAGTGAAGAACAAACACCATTGTAAATACAACCCATATTTATGTTGATTTATTTTCCTTGTGTACTTTAACCATTTGTACATCGTTACAACACTGTATATATAGATAATATGGCATTTGTAATGTCTTTATTCTTTTGAAACTTCTGTATGTGTAATGTTTACTGTACATTTTTATTGTTTATTTCACTTTTGTATATTATCTACCTCACTTGCTATGGCAATGTAAACACATGTTTCCCATGCCAATAAAGCCCCTTGAATTGAATTGAATTGGATAGACAGATAGACAGAGGGATGAGGATAGACAGAGAGATGGGGATAGACAGATAGGCAGAGGGTGGGATGATAAACTGAAAGACAGAGGGACAAGGATAGACAGATAGACAGAGGGAAAGAGGATAGACAGATAGACAGAGGGAGGATAGACAGATATACAGAGGGAGGGAGGATAGACAGATAGACAGAGAGAGGGAGGATAGACAGAGAGAGGGAGGTAAGACAGATTGACAGAGAGAGGGAGGTAAGACAGATAGACAGAGTGAGGGAGGATAGAGAGATAAACAGAGTGAGGGAGAATAGACAGATAGACAGAGGGAGGATAGACAGATAGACAGAGGGATGAGGATAGACAGATTGACAGAGAGACGGGGATAGACAGATAGACAGACGGATGAGGATAGACAGATAGACAGAGGGACGAGGACAGACAGACAGACAGACGGAGGGGGGATAGTTAGATAGACAAGGATTAACAGATAGACATCTATTGATAGACAGAGGGAGGGAGGATAGATAGATAGACAGAGGGAGGATCGACAGATAGACAGAGGGATGAGGATACACAGATAGACCGAGGGATGAGGATAGACAGATAGACAGAGGGATGAGGATAGACAGATAGACAGAGGGATGAGGATAGACAGATAGACAGAGGGACAAGGATAGACAGATAGACAGAGGAAGGGAGGGAGGTAAGACAGATGACCGAGAGAGGGAGGATAGACAGATAGACAGAGGGATGAGGATAGACAGATAGACAGAGGGATGAGGATAGACAGATAGACAGAGGGATGGGGATAGACAGATAGACAGATAGACAGAGGGATGGGGATAGACAGAGAGACAGACAGACAGAGGGATGAGGATAAACAGATAGACAGAGGGATGAGGATAGACGGAGGGATTGGGTTAGACAGATAGACAAGGATTGACAGATAGACATCTACCGATAGACAGAGGGAGGGAGGATAGATAGATAGAAAGAGGGAGGGAGAATAGACAGATAGGCAGAGGGAGGATCGACAGATAGACAGAGGGATGAGGATATTCAGATAAACCGAGGGATGAGGATAGACAGATAGACCAAGGGATGAGGATAGACAGATAGACAGAGGGATGAGGATAGACAGAGGGATTGGGTTAGACAGAGGGATGAGGATTTACAGATAGACAGAGGGAGGATAGACAGATAGACAGAGGGATGAGGATAGACAGATAGACAGAGGGAGGGAGAATGGACAGATTGACAGAGGGAGGGAGGATTGACAGATAAACAGATTGAGGGAGAATAGACAGATAGACAGAGAGAGGGAGGATAGACAGAGAGAGGGAGGTAAGACAGATTGACAGAGAGAGGGAGGTAAGACAGATAGACAGAGGGAGGGAGGGAGGATAGAGAGATAAACAGAGGGAGGGAGAATAGACAGATAGACAGACGGAGGATAGACAGATAGACAGAGGGATGAGGATAGACAGATAGACAGAGGGATGAGGATAGACAGATAGACAGAGGGACAAGGATAGACAGATAGACAGAGGGATGAGGATAGACAGATAGACAGAGGGATGAGGATAGACAGATTGACAGAGAGACGGGGATAGACAGATAGACAGACGGATGAGGATAGACAGATAGACAGAGGGATGAGGATAGACAGATAGACAGAGGGATGAGGATAGACAGATAGACAGAGGGACAAGGATAGACAGATAGACAGAGGGATGAGGATAGACAGAGGGATTGGGTTAGACAGAGGGATGAGGATTTACAGATAGACAGAGGGAGGATAGACAAATAGACAGAGGGAGGATAGACAGATAGGCAGAGGGAGGATTGACAGATAGATAGAGGGATGTAGTGTTACTTTACCCTGTCTTGAGAGTAATTCAGTTAGCCACAATACCAGTGTTGTTCAGACATCACCTCACAGCACGCTCTCTACCTGTCGACTCAGACCAGTGAAGCGCCCGCCTGGCTGACCCGACCGCCACCATCATTAAACTGTTCTAGCTGATCAGATGCTTTAATTGGACCAGGCTGGGAGAGAGGGATGAGGTAAAATGGCGCTTGTTAGAAAGAGGCAAACCAACCAACAAACAGCGAGACAAACAAACTGCAGGGAAGCAAAGCGAAAAGTGCAGTGAAAGGCACACATTTACCACATCCATTCTATGCAAAGCTCCAATGTTCCGATTAGAGTTTGTGTAGCTTTGTGGTAGTAGATATGTTGTACTTTTTGTTTGAACAAAATGTGGCCAAATCCTATTTTTGTAGCTACAGACCACTGAAAACATAAAGCTTCACCTGTGTTACTGCTCTTCCTATTTCGGCATTTACTTTAGCTGCAGGACTGTGTGTATTTCTCTAGTTTCCATTTAGCATGCGTACTGGGAGAATTCAGCAGGTCGTTTAACTCACTTTCACGCTTTGCTGAACAAAACCAACAGCCATCTGACAATACCAGCTACAAGTCACCTTGCCGTGGCTTTGTACTGCCTCAACCAGCAGTGCTGCATACAGGCCTGTGAATTTACATCAGAAACACCCTAGAGAACACAGCACCGTATGTACAGTTACAGATCGCCGGTTGTCCTTAACGGACCTACACAGAGGTTATGACACGTAACACAGAGCTGTGTTAACCACCGGTGGGTCGGTCTCCTTCCGGATTGTCGGGATTGTGCTTTCAGAGCTCACACATTTCAGAGCAGCGTGGAGTTTGATTTCTGTCCCTCTCTTCCCGACCTTCCCAATATGTGGAGAGAGAAGAGACGAGAGAAGACATCCATGGTGTGTCTCTGTGGAGGAGTGAGCTCAAGGTGGAGGGAGCTGGACCCCCCTGTCTGTCTGTATGGGGGCTGGAGACTGCCTCAAACGCCCCA